>NC_092515.1:50716335-51043835 GCF_047511675.1 Marmota flaviventris | reverse complement strand
CTTCGATCACAACAGTTTTCAGAGTCATCATTCCTTAAATATTTGCTTTAGATAATGAACTCAGTTCCAGAAAACCTAAGCTTTCTGTTATGAGGGTACAGAGCTTCTGGCCAGGCTAAGGCTGGGTGGTACCTAAGATTCTTCCTTCGGGACCCCTCGAGCCTCTTGGCACTGGTGCCTCGGGGACAGTTTTTAATTTTCTCTGGTGCTCTCTACGCTGATGTCCGTTCCTTTCACTTCTTGACATCCTCCTTCTTTTTTCTGTCCTTCCCTCTACTCCTTGTACCTATTCTATTGCAAGCACCAGGCATTGCCGTAGAGGCCCCTTGGAATGGAGGTTCCAGAGGCCAGGTGGGAGCGAGTCCCAGTGCAGCGAGTCCACAACCCTGCTCTGCCATGACCTTCAGTTTCCTTATCTACAAAGCAAGGGCCATGATGCACCTACTTCGTAGAGTTATATTGCAGACTAAAGGGATCAGGACAGGTAAAGTGCTTGGAATAGTGGCTGGCACGTAGGAGATGCTGTGTAAGGGCTTATTATTATGTTTGTTATTGCTGTTTTTATCTCCCTCACTGGCAGTTCTGAGGTACTGGAAGACAAACCTGAGGATGAGTTTGGGTGTTAAGACAAGTTCAAGCTTGTTATCATTCTCCCCTCCGTCCTTCCCACAGCTCCAGAGACACTGTAAAACATACCCACAACACATCAATGTGTTCAAACACCTTCGGTAGTCCTCAGGGTCAGTGTAATAAAGTTCAAATCCTAGGCATCCACGGTCTCACACAATCTGCTCCCAACCAGGTTTCACATTTTGATAATACATACCTCTGCCCAAATATCCCTTGCACCTGTCACATTCCCAGGTGGGGTGAGTGGGAAACCATGGTCTCTTCGTCCACAAGCTCCCTCAGCACTACACCTGTTCTGCCTTCCAAGTAGATTGTGCCCCTTGTAACAATCCAGAACTGCTAGGGTCGTATCAGAACACCCAGCCCTTCCCTGGTGCCTCCTCCTTCCAAAGTGGCCGACCACATTCCACACTCAGTCCCCTTTTCAAACAGAACCTGCTTATGCAAAGCTCCTGGTGTGGTACACAAAATAGAGTTCCTTCCCATGGAATTTGGGTTTTCTCTCCTCTTCTGTCAATAGTTTCTAGCCATTGCAAGAAGCAGGTATGGAAAGTAATGTTAGAAACTAACACAGAGGGCTGGGGTTGTGGCTCAGCCCTAGAGCACTCACCTAGCATGCGCGAGGCCCTGGGTTCGATCCTCAGCACCACATAAAAATAAATTAATTAGTTAAAGATATTGTATCCAACTGCAACTTAAAAATAAATATTAAAAAAAAAAGAAAGAAACTAACACAGAAAGAAGTTTAAAGAAACAGCCTCTGAAGGAGAGCAGATCCATGGGCACAGACTCCATTCTGGAGAGTATTTTACATATGTCAATTCTTGTAATCCTCCAAAATACCTTTAAAAAGTACGTATTGGTATTTGTGTTTTAGATATGAAAATATAGATGACCCCAAGAGGTAGGCAATATGCCCAAGGTTGCCCAGCCAGATGGTGGGAGAGCTGGGAGGGAAGCTGCCTCAGGTCCCTGCTCTGTCCCTCTGCCCCAAGCCACCCCTGAACATGGAAGCCATCATTGTACCCCACACACAGTTCTCTACTCCCAGGAGCCTCTCAGGAGAGGTTGTTGAATTGCATTACAGTCAAATCCTAAAGGGGAATAAAAATATTTTCATTCATTCTTTAACTTTTATAACATCTTGGTGAAACAGAAAAGGACTAAACTCTTAGCAGCTCCAGAATCCCTGCTTCATGGAACTCGTGAGTCTTCCACTGTCAAAGTTCTGTCCTTCCTCTGGCCTCAGTGAGAACCTGAAGAGCTGAGAGCAGGCCCGGTTTCTGGCTTGGGGAAAACATGGCAGTCCCTTCCTCTCTCTTTGCCACTCCTTCCCAGGACTTTTCTTTCTGCACTGTGATTATACCTCCTTTTCAAATATTTCTTGGTAGCAGAAGAGCAGATTTGAAGTGAATTGGATATTATTACATAGCAGAACACAAAATTCTCTGTGAATTTTCCACAGAGAAAGTGACACTTGATATCACGCCTCTAGGACCTGCAGGAGTCCAAATTCTGAAGAGCAGGAATGGATCCTTTCCTTCGTGCTAATTGTTAGGCTTAGATTACACTCCACTTCTTCAGTGGTTAGGAAATCACCTGGGATCGCCTTTGCCACTTGGAGCTACCTAAGCTTTCTCAATAAATCAGTGTTAATTGGTGGAGTGTGTTACGTTCTCGTGCCTAATCGCAGTCTGTAATTTGATTTTGTACTTTTTTTTATTAGAGACCAGCTGAACCAGCTTGAAAATATCAAGTATCAGAAAAGGCTCTTACAAAGAAGTCAAAAGTATCCAATAAAAAAAAAAAGTATCGTTCCTCAAGGGCATAAGGCTGGCTCTATCAAAATGTTTGGTCTTGATATCAGCCTTCATTAATACCAACTACCTAATTATGGACAGAATTCAGTTTTGTGAAAAACCATGAGTCACAAGAAATATGTTTTGTTCCATCATGAGTTATTCTTAAGAACTGAAACTATTCCATCCAAATGATTCAATACTATAACAGAAGTCTAAATATTGGTCCTACTATATTAAATATTAAATATTAGTATTTTTTTTCAGGTAACCTTTCTTCTTTAATTTCTAACTTGAGGCTTTAGGCTTCAAAATTGCTTCTTAATAATCACTGTCTCTCTTACCTTCCAATATTAATCCTACTTTAATAGTCAAAGTTATTCTGGGACCTACTAGAGTTTTAGGTCAAATTTGTAATAAAGTTGAATGGTAATTGTTTATGTTCTCTGTATATTTTATAAAACACTGCAGCTCCTTTTATTAGTGTAAAAAACATCATGCCCATTTTATAGTACATGTCTTTTTTATTTTAAATTATTGTAGAGGTTTATAGTTGTACTTTGCCCTTGTGATATATTGTTGGATGGGAATCCTATAAACATTTATTGAACACTTATTTATTCTTGACATTTTGCTAGATGTTGGGGAATACAAATGAAAAGGTATACAATCCTTGCATTTGAGAAGCTCACATTCTAATGGGGAAAACAGATGTACAAAGAAAGTTTTACTTTTACAATTTATATAAAACTAACCATCATATAAACTTAATCATCAATTAAATATTTCATTAACAATATATATAAGAATATGTATCAAAATAATATGTATTTAACATATACATAAAATAACATAATTTCAATAACAATATGTATACATATATAAACTTCTAGTCATATATCAGCCTTAAAAGAGCTAGGACTAAGAGTGAACTGAGCTTTTGACTCCAAATTCCCAAAGTACAACCACTGCTCTATCAAGTGTATTAATAATCACATTAATCCAAGAACCCTCCCTAGGAAACAGAATCACCTCTGCAGTTTTTAGAACATTACCTGGGGATCTCCCAAAGATTCTGATTCAATATGATCTGACCACAAATTCAGTCACATTCTTCCTCATTGTAGCTATCAGAGATTTCAGTTGCAAACAACAAAAACCAACTAATTCAGAATAAGAATTGATTGGAAGGGTTTGAGGCAGCTCATGGAACTAACAAAATGGTTGGAAAATATGCATTTTGTGGAAAAAGCATAAAATACCATTTCATGAAAAATCTAAGCAGGAAAACAAAAAAAAAATTTGCAAAGAGGCAATTTGAGAGACTTAGTTGCATAGAAAATGGGGGAGATGAGAAGCCTAACCTAAGATGGTGAAGTAACACTTGGACTGTTAACTGCAGTGAGCCATTTTCACCCCTAGGTTGGAGATGAAAGGAAAGGATGAAGCATTATACATCCTGGGGTTCTAGGGTTACCTGGAAGAACTTGGAACCTGGGAAGGCCAGTCTGACAGCATCTAAGACCACAGAGAAGTTGCAGCTGCTGCTGGGGACTCTGCTAAAGATGGAGGAGGAAGAGGAGGTGGAGGGGGAGGGGGAGGAGGAAGAAGAAGAATATCTTAGCTCCTTCCTTCCTTCTTTCCTCCTACTCTCCAATCTCCTTCCAGTGCCCCCACAGATCCAACTCAGCTGGAATCCAGCCAGCCTCAGGAGGTAGTGGAAGGCTAACTCAGTCCCACAATGATACTGGGCCAAAGTAGGGACAGGACAAAAAACGGATCTGAGAACAAACGAGCCCAGAACTGACCCATGTTTGTTCTAATCCAGGTTTTGAGATTAGTTTCTTGGAGAGACTTGGGTAGGTCATTTCTGTCCTCCTGCCTTCCTTCCTTCACCTGTAAAATGGAAATTTGGATGTCCTCATGGTTTCTGGCTAGTCCTTGAGTTGGTTCCCCAATTTACCTTAGAATTATTTCCATATTAAGAAAATATGATTGACCATATGCAACAAAATGAAATTAAACCCCTCTCTGTCACCATACACAAAATTCAGCTCAGAGTGGATCGATCAAGGACCTAGGAATTAAACCAGAGACACTGCATCTATTAGAAGAAAAAATAGGCCCAAATCTCCATCATGTCAGATTAGGCCCCAACTTCCTTAATAAGACTCCTAAACACAAGAATTAATATCAAGAATCAATAAATGGGATGGATTCAAACTAAAAAGCTTCTTCTCAGCAAAAGAAATAATCAGTGAAGTGAATAGAGAGCCTACTAATTGGGAACAAATTCTTGCCACACACATGTCAGATAGAGCACTAATCTTTAGAATATATAAAGAACTCAAAAATCTTAACACCAAAAAAGCCCAAATAATCCAATTAATAAATGGGCCAAGAAACTGCACAGACACTTCTCAGAAGAAGATATACAATCAATCAACAAATATATGAAAACATGTTCAACATCTCTAGCAATTAGAGAAATGCAAATCAAAACTACTCTAAGATTTCATCTCACTCCAGTCAGAATGGCAGCTATTAAGAAAACAAACAGGAAATGTTGGTAAGGATGTGGGGAAAAAGGCAAACTCATACATTGCTGGTTGGGACTGCAAATTGGTGCAACCAATCTGGAAAGCAGTATGGAAGATCCTTGGAAAACTGGGAATGAAACCACCATTTGACCCAGCTATTCCACTCCTCAGTTTATACCCAAAGGATTTAACAACAGCATACTACAGGGACACAGCCACATCAATGTTTAGCAGCACAATTCACAATAGCAGCACAATTCACAATTGCTAAACTGTGGAACCAACCTAGATGCCCTTCAGTAGATGAATGGATAAAGAAAATGTGGTACATACACACAATGGAATACTATTCAGCATTAAAAGAGAATAAAATCATGGCATTTGCAGGCAAATGGATGAAGCTGGAGAAATATAATACTAAGTGAAGTTAGCCATTTCCCCAAAACCAAATGCTGACTGATTCATCTGATTTAAGGATGCTGATTCATAACATGATGCAGGGTAGGGGGGAGGATTAAATGAACTCTAGATAGGGAAAAGGGGGAAAGGGGAGGGAGGGGAAGGTAAGGAGTGTAGTGGTAGGAAAGACAGTGGAATTTGATGGTTATCATTCTCCTAAGTACATGTATGAAGACACGAAGAATGTGACTCTACTGTGTGTACAACCAGAGAAATGAAAAATTGTGCTCTATATGTGTAATATGAATTATAATGCATTCTGTTGTCATATGTAACAAATTAAAAATTTTAAAAAGAAAATATGATTTACATTGTCAAATGGATAGAACAGTTTTAGATCTCTTCTTGCAACTGCAAATTATTAAATATAATTTTGCTTCACATTTACATGAATCTAATAGGCAGGAAATTCCCATCTATGGGTAATTTTTAAGATTCAGATAAGCAGTTAAGGAAGATATACTTCCTGCACTTTTCTTTCAAATTAGGTAGATTATCTTTTTCATATATAAAAATATCAATGTAATAGGAAAATTTTAATGTGTATTATGCATGGTAGTTGTATTTTGTTTAATGAAAAAAGATGGGTTCTTCCTAAGTCATGGTGAGCCAATTGAACATCCACTTCCTTCCTTCTAAATCAAAATATGTGAGGCTCACACCATGAGATGGCAAAGGCTTTACTAGGTTGATGAATGATGTCAGGAGACACTAATTTCCAAAAGAACTTTGGCTTTGATTTATTTAAAGTAGTTCAGAGAGTCTTGCCTCCCTTTAGGATACAGAAAGGAGAAAAGTGTTTCTCTCATCCTAACAATGAAAAAAACAAAACAAAACTGGCAGAACAACAAAATCACAACTTTTCTTGAACCTATCAGAGAGCTGAGGTTTCAGAGCAAACTGCCCGAAATCTAAAGACAGGCAATCCCCCTTCTCCCAGGGAGATGGGACATGTACAAATGGTTTCACCAGTGGCTTTTACCTGTGGCTGACAGAACTTGCCTCCATGTGGAAGAAAAGGTAAGATGCGATGAAGCAGAAGAAATATTTGAAGAGGTAATGGATGAGATTTTCCAAAAAATAATGAAAGATCTAGGAAATTCATAGAACCTCAAGAGGATTAAAGTAAAACAAAACAAAAGCAAAACAAAATCCTTAAAACAACAAGCCAAAAAAAATCAAAATTTATACCTAGATACATCATATTCACCCTGCTAAAAACCAAATATAAAGACAAAATCATGAAAACAGCCCAAGGGAAAGATATAACAATAAGAGGAGGAACAAAGGTAAGAATGGCAATAGACTTCTCATTAGGAAAATGTAAGCCAAATGACAATTGAGTGACATCTTTAAAATACTGGGAAAATATGTGTATATATAAATGTTGGCCCAAAATTCTATACAGTAGAGAAAATGTCTTATAGAAATAAAGGAAAAAATAGGATTTTTTTCCAGATAGACATAAACTGAATTCATAGTAAACTTATTCTACAAGAAATAGTAAAGATAGCTTTTATTGCAGGAGAAATGGAATACCAGGCAGAAACATATATCTTACATGAAATGATTCAGTGACAGTGATTCTCTTGGGATACTTGGAAGAATAAATACAAATTTCCTCCCAAAGGATATGCCCTCGACCTGCAATATGGCAACAGTACTACCTAAATGTGCAGACTGGCTAGCCTGAAAACTCTTCTACCAGAAAATACATAGGAAGATTGGATAAAATAAAATACAAATGTAGAGCTGGACATGCACAAAAAATTAAGGAAAACTCAAAGTATTCCAAAACAAAGAGGAAACTAAGAATCAGAGCAGGGAGCCACCAAGCTAAATCGAGGTCAGCCCTGGGCTCTCCAAAGCATAAAAGCCTAGGTTTTTAACAGCCCTGCTGGAACAGGAGACAAGGTTTTGAGATGCTCAAGTCAGAGGACTGGTACCAAATCCTTGTATAAACCTGGGAAAGGAATATCCTCCTATCAGTAAGGAGAAAAATGTCTATCTTGCTTTTGGGTGTGAGAAACAAAATTTATCTAGGAAATTTTTAACTTTGGACTTTGCATCTTATGCAGGTTTGAGGTTCAAATATACTCCACCAGTCCAGGAAAGTCTCAGGCAAGAAATTACCAAAAGACCACTATAGGGTCTCACCTCTGGGAACCAGAAGAAGACAATGCTAATCCTTTCTAGAGAAATGTGTCCTTAAGCAGCAAAGGCTTCCCCAAAAAAAGAACCTTCTGTAAAATGAGCTCATAGTCTAGATCAATATACACACTATTTTTTTTAAAGATGAAGAAAACAATTTGAGCCCTGCCTCCTGTTTTCTCAAGCTGGTTGCTCTTTTAAGGCCCCACCATTCAGTCACCATTCTCATACCCCATAAAAATGGTTCTTTTCCATCTTATAAGAGAGTTCCTTTACATTAGGGATTTCCTCACCATCCTTTATATTGTCCCAAGATGTCTACACTACAGCTACTCTATTCAAGTCCATCACTTACTACCCCTGTGCTCTTGATACACCCTCTCAATCCCACAGTATTCTCATCGTCAAAGTCAGCAATAGCAGGCTGAATCCTTCTCAAATCTCATCCCTCTGAAATCCTCTTCTTCCTTGTTCTGTTTTTAAGAAACCTTGTGATTACTTTGGGATCACTCAGAAAATCCAGTATAATCTCCCCATTCTAAGGTCAGCGGATTAGTAACCTTAACCCCTCTTTACCATGTAACATTACACACTCACAGGTTCTGGGGATTAGGACACTGACATAGTTGGAAAACTATTATTCTGCCTGCCAAATGGCTTTGGCTCATTTTAAGAAAAATAAATAAAGAGCAAACACTTATTATTTAGTACTCTCTATGTAGCAGTAGTTTATGTTCATTAACTCACTTTTGTCCTCATAACAGCCCTATGTTATGAGGCCTCTATACTTTCCCTTATTTTTCAGATGAGACAACTGAGGGCCATGAGCTGAGGAAGGTGGACAGTCCCTAGAAGCTGGAAAATAGATTCTCCCATACTGCCCAAAAGATCATAGCCCTGCTGACATTTTAGTTTTAGCCCAATGGGGGATATGCCCTATTGAAATGTAAGATAATGATCTTGTGTTGCTTTAAGTTTGTGATGTTTATTAAAACAGCAATAGAAACAATCCAGCCAATTACAAAACTTCTCGATCAAAACAACTTATTTATAAATTCATAACCAACAGGTGAGAGGTTTGGTTAGAAATGGATATAAAATAAGAACTTTAGGTTCCTTGTAGGATGAAGAGGAAGTCTAATCTGTATCAGTGAGGTTTCCCAGCTTTGCAGTTGGAGATTATAACAAGTCATTCTATCCCGAATGTTATTCTAGCAAATTACTTGTGCTGACCTGATTTATCTATGCTCAGAAACAAGAGCCAAAGGGATGCATACCTATGAGTTACGATGTGAAACACAGCGTCCTTGTTGCCAATGTTTCGTACCAGTAGAATCTTCTGAGTGCTGTATTTGACAGGACAATTGGAAAAATTCAGCTCATCGGGAAAATCCAGGATGGCCCGAGCACCTCTAGCTTTGATGGGTACGATAAACTTCTCTCTTTCAGTAACACAGGTCAACATATGGGAATAATCCTACAAGGGAAGAGAACATTCATCATTTGTGGAAAAACCAACATGATCAAGGAAAACAGTGGTTATGCCAGGTCATGTGCAAAGAGCATCTTGGTGTATTACCTTAGAAATGTCTCCCTGACAATTACAGATGGACTTTCAATGAGATTCTCTTTTCTGAGAGGAGTATAGTTTAAGCCTTATAGCCTACAAGCCAGTAGAGAAGCTCAGGTTTCACGGCACATTTTTCTTTAATCAAAGGAGATTCACACCAATTCCCTCACCCCCATATATCCTTCTGGCCCATGTGTTGGATTGATGGTTCTAATGAGTGGTCTCTTCATACCCACACTCTGCATTGTGCCTTTGCAGATTCTCCTCCAGATATGGAGTTCATTTCTCTGCTCCCTGTTTTGAGCAATAGACAGAGGCACAAGTTGTACTATACTAAGTTCAAGGTGAGGCCTCAAAAGGCTTTGGTATTTCTAGTCTTGCTCTGAAACCCTGCCACTGCCATGTGAACAAGCTTGGTATAACCTACTGCAGGAGGAAATCCCAGATATTCCAGCGAGGGCCATGCCAGACTAGCTTCAGCCAGATGATCCCCAGATATCAGAGAGAGCCCAGCCAAGTTGAGCAGAGCTGCTGCCCCAAGATAAAAGAATGCCCAATCAGTACAAGAAGAACCGCCCAGCTTAACCATAGTCTTGTGGTCAACAATAAATGCTTATTACTTAAGCAACTAAATGTTGGCTTGCTCTATTGTTATGCAGCAATGACTAACTGGTGCATACCCAGGTGTGAGCCTCCCCTCTAGTGCAAAGCCATTACCGACCATTCCAAACAAAAACTCTGAGGCTCTAAGCACCCATCTCTTCCAGTCTTGGGTCTAAATGCAACAGAAACACTGAACTCTTCAGTCATCTCACTAGCTAGAAACAGAATGCTTGTTGGCAACATAGCAATCTTAAAAGTGAACCCTCAGCAATAAGCAAGACTAAATGTAAGAGGAAAACTAATAGTCCCTCCAAGAATTGGCCAGAAGCTTAGAAGTCCATCATGAAAGGAATATATTATCTAAATCGAGTTTATTTTTCTTCATTTTCAGTTTTCCAATCATGTTGGTGTGTTTTAGCAGCAAGGCAATCTTAATAAATGTAAAATCATTTTGAACTTAAATTTCCTTTCAGTAATCATGTGTAAATGGTGTTAACTGGTGGAGGGTTTTCTGGTTTGTTTGTTTTGTGGTGCTGGGAATTAAACCCAGGGATTTGTGCACACTAGGCAACTACTGTACCACTGAGCTATGTACTCAGCCTGGACAAACAAAATTGAAATTCTCTTTGGGCTTTGGGAGAAGAGTAGAAATGGAAACAAGTGACATGGATGGACATACAGCTTCATGAAGCCACAGAACAGTAGGAAATAGTGGTATTCCCAATTAATTTATTCAGTTAATTATGTTTATTAAGTGCCCGGTGCCAGCCACTCTGCCAGGCTGAGGAATATAGTTGATTAGGAAACAGACATGGTCACAGCCCACTTCCTCTTACATGAAGATGGATGAGACAATGAACAAGTAGGGGAAAAAAGGATACATTATATCCAATGCAATCCATGTATAAATATGTGTAAAGAAAAGTCTCCTGTGAAGCCTCTGTAACCCTAACACATGATGTTCTCTCTGCAAACCCAGACTTCAAACTCATACCCGGCTACCCAGAGGTATCTCATTGGCTGTGAACATATCATATCTCAAACCGAAGCTCCCGATTAATGCTTCTGTCTGCAACTGTGCATAAAGATGTCCTGCTGAGGGGCAGAATTGGAGGCTGACATCCAGCCCATTCTGCTGACCCCAACTGTACCAGCCCAGAGGGGGAACCTCTGTCTAGCACCCAAAAGGCTCCACAAAGCCATTCAAGGTCATCTTCTGACCTTCTCTCCATGCCAAACCCATTCCTGAACAGCCTCCTGGTCTCAACACTGGCATCTTTGTCCTTCCAGTGGCCTGGATTTAAAACCTTGGAATAATAGGACAAGATGAGTTCAGAAAAGGGGCTCTGAGGAAAATAACACATGGTCAAGTGACCATACGGGAAGGGGCTTTAGGTTAGAACAACCAAGATGACCTCCCTCAGGAGGCAACCTCTTCACGGAGACATGAAGAGGAGATGGAGCCAGCCTGGAGAGACCCAGGAACAGAGTGTTCCTGGCAATGGGAACTGGAAACATAAAAGCCCTATGGTAGGAGCAAGTAATAAAAATTAATGAACAGGACTCATGAAATTTATTAAATTTGAGTTGTTGGACTCTTTGCTTTACAATTGATTCTGGTTTCTAAATGATAATGCCAGGAATTTATGGCATGCAAATAAAAGGAAGTACAAATTACACCAAGATATTTGATTTTAGAAAACCCCACGGAATTCAACGCTACAGTCTAGTCTGATTACAACAGAATCCTGAAGAGATAAGCACTGTTTTCATTTTTTTTTCTGAGGAGATCAAACCACAGCCAGCAAAGGTTTTGTGGGGAATTATAAACTGGAGAGCAGCTGGCACATGTGGAAACTTTAATATTAATTGAGGCTTTGAGAGAAAACGAAAAAACAAAAACAAAAGATGCTGTGGAGTGTCTCACACATGCTAGACAAGCGCTCTACCACTGAGCCACCACCCCAGCCCTGATGCTATTTTTTTTTAAAAACTAAAGATTAAACAAACAAAATAAATCTTAAAAAAAAAAAAAAAAAAAAAAAGATGCTGTGGAAGGCAGGATTCAAGGAAATCCCAAAGCATTTTGTCTTATTTTATTCTATATCCACGTATCTTCTTCCTCATTCCATAAGGAATTAAAGACAGTGGGAAAAGGTTTAGGAAGCTGGTTGAGATATTAAGGGGAATGTTTTTAAATCTTTTCAAGTTCCTAAATGAGGAATGTTTGAAATTGGATCAGAATTATTTATTTTTTCATAATCAATTCACATATCCATAAGAGAATATGGAGAAAGTTCATTAAGAAATTCTTTACAACACATTTCAATATTGAAGTTGTGCATTTAATATGACTGTATTAAATTACATAATATACTATTATATATTGCTTTGCTGGTTTAGAATTAATTCAGACATGATGAGTTGGGCAGCTCTGTCATCCTGCAAGCTAAGCAATTACTTCAGTTGATGTACTCCCTTTCACTGTACTTAGATCCAGAGCAATCAGGCCACCATTCAAAGCCAGAAATATTTATTCTGATTCTTTCCCCTCTACTATGAGAGACTTAGCCACAATTTCTCTATATCTTAAAGTGTTATCCTATATGTCAATGCTCTCCAGATGAAACTTCCAAATCACTTTTTGTTGTTAGTCTTCCTTCCAACATGCCCAGCCTCCAAACTTTAAAAAAAAAAAAAAAAATCCGAATATGAAAATGGCAGATACAACTTTTCAAGAAGCGAAAAAAATGAGTCATGATTTTACATTAATGCCATGACAGGATGCAAACGTGGCAATAATTCTTTCAAAGTTTCAGCAAAGGGAAATGGCATTTTCTACTACAGTGAATGTCTCTCTGTGTGAAGATCAGGACCAGCATGTTAAGCCCCCTCATCCTCTTTCTGCCTTTACTCTGAAACTCAACAGAGGAATAGCAACATGGCAGACCCAGATCTGATCAGGTCTTGGTGGATTTCACATGCTGTGTCCCTGGAAAATGTTCTACATTCATTAGTTGGTTACAAGTCATTATTATATGGTATCTTCTCAATCTGAAATTCACCCCTCAAAACAGAATGATCACTTCTGAAGTCCCAATCAGTTTAAAACTAACATTGATACATTGATGGTATATCTTTTTTGAATTTTTTTGATTTGTCTCTGTTCCATATAGATCCAGAAACTTATTTATTTATTTATTTAAATTAGGTATATATGACAGAAGTATGCATTTTGATTCATTGTAAACAATTGCAGCACAATTTTTCATTTCTCTGGTTGTATAAGATGTAGCATCAAACTCTTTGTGCAGTTATACGTGTACCCAGGGTAATGATGTCCATCTCATTCCACCGTCTTTCCTGCTCTCACTGCTTTACCCTCCCTCCTCTTTGCTCAATCAAAGTTCCTCCATTTTTCCATGCCTTCCCCTTCCCAATTATAGACCAGCATCAACTTATCCGAGAGAATATTCAGCCTTTTGTTTTTTAGGATTGGCTTACTTCACTTAGCACAATATTCTCCAACTCCACTTCAGCTAAAAATTTGATGAGGGAAGGTTTTGTTGTTGTTGTTTTTAGAAGAATTCCAATCAGTAAATGCAAACCAATTATGGAATTAGGAACTGAAACTTCAATGATCTAAGTAATGATCTTCACTGTATCATTAACAAAACAAAACATAACAGACATTTTGTGTCTCTTGATGTGATACAATAGGAAGTAGCACATCACTTATGAAAGATTCTTGCCAAAAAAAAATAATAATTAAACAGTTACCTAACCAAGGCTCTATACCTGGCCACCAGTATATAAGCAACAGGGGTCAAAAGATTGCAAGCAATCCATTGAGGATCAACTAGCAAACCTGACCTGCATCCCAATTTAAACAAATCAACTTAAAAAAAAATTATGACTCAATTGGTGAAATACTAAATACTAACGGAATATTTGATGTTATTAAGGAATAATGGTCATTTTTTAGGTATACTTTTGGTATTGTGGTTAACTTTTAAAAAGTTCCTTATGATTTTGAGACAAATAATGAAGTATTTACAATTGAAAAAAATCTGATGTATGGGTTCCAAACCCTTTGAGGATAGGAGCAGGGTGGACAAAGCCAGACTGATTGTGCACTGATAGTGGGAAGGGTTGGGCAATGACAGTCCACCACACTATACTCTCAACTTTTACATATCAGTGAAAGCTTTCATAATAAAAATATTTTAAGTGCTTTATAGTGACTTTCTCCCCCTCTCTGAATGACTCCTCACTCTTCATGATCTTACCTTCTGCAACCTTATCCTCTGCCTCTCCCCGGAGGCTTCCTCTGCTTCAGCTCCATTGGTCATTTTGCACCCCCCAAACCTGTAGCCAAGCATGTTTCTGCCACAGGGCCTTTGTACTTGCTGTTCCCTCTCCCAGAAAGCTTTTTCCTCAGATGTTTGCATGGCTTAAGTTAGTTTTTTGCCCAGATGCTACTCCAACAGAGAAATCTTCCCTGACCCTCCTATTTCAGGGAAAGAGCTTTATTTATCATACTCTTCATTTTATCAAAGAGTATCATTTATCATGTCACTAACTGACATTTAATTATATATTTGTCAACTCACCAGGTAACATAAGCTCTATGAAGGCCAAACTGTTGGATTGTAGCTCAAACAATGCACACAGTGAGCCAAAGAACATTAGTCAACCATAATATCTTCATCGGGGTACAAAACTATCAAGGGTTCTTCATAAAGAGAATTCCTCATTAGCCTGATTATCCAATTATATTTATCAAGTCCAGAAAGCTAAAAAGTAGTGAGACGACTCATTGAGACATGAAAGAAAATGGAAACATCCCTCCTAGAGAAGACTTCTTAGACGTCTTTCTCCTGTTGCAATGATGGGAAAGTTAACTCTGAAAACATTTAGGACACAAAAAGAAAATGAGTCCTTTCCTATACTTTGCTTTTATCATCTGTAGGCCGTCTTCCAAGTTGAAGAAGTTTCATTATATTTTATTGGGAATAACTTTTTATTTACTTATCTCACTCAACAAATACTTACTGTGTATTTCCTATGCGTTGGGCACTGTGCTAGGCCCTGGGATTCTAAGGAGATCCCGACAGAACCGGGGAGGGCTCATTCCACCCAGGAAGGAAACAGACTCCCTACCATTATTTTTGCCAACAAGAATTATTGGCTGTGGAAAATTTGATGACAACTACACTTTGATTTGAAATGCTGGCAACATAGTTTATGATTATTATACACCTAGAACACATAAAATATGTTAACATTTCTATTCTCCTCGGGACAAGGTTTTTATATTTCGTAATAACAAAGTAGGAAAACCATTTGGACAACAAATTAGACATTTTCTCAAAATTTAACTGAATAAGAAAATTGTGTCACTGGATATTCTCTTCAAACACCGCTGCCATTTCCACGTGATAACGTGTATAAACAAGATGCTTTTTTTAAGTTTGAGGAAGTACTGTTTTGCTTTCTGACAAAAGCTTAATATTTTTCATACCTTTTTTAATACTGAAGATTCAAATTTAAGAGGTCAAAAAATGCCAGTCTCCAGAATTTTTTAGTGTTATTATATGATAACATTGACTATTATATTTTAACAGTACATGATATATACTCTATATTAGACTAATAACAAATTCAATGGTTTTGTTGTTGTTGTTGCTTTTTAAAGTCTGTGTGGGAAGAGACAAGGAAAGCCAAAGTGAATGTGCTGCACCTGTCATCTGGACTTTTGGCATTCTTAACAAGTTCCATCCCCAGGAAGTCAGATTAATAGATGACAGGGAAAAAAATGTAAATTGCATTATCATCTTCAAGTGCTAATATACATGGATACTGAAAATCCAATTGAAAGGGGACTGGCTTATTAACTGTGGCATGCTGCAATTTACATATCTCACACTCCAGATGTGAGGAGGGCAAATGAGAATGGAGAGGCCGCAGATCAGCAGGGGATAAGGAGGAAAAATACATATGCACGTTGGCTATCAATGTGGCCAGCTGAAGAAACAGTGACATTTCGTGAAATGACTGACTCTCTCTTAAAATAAATCTGGCTCTAGTTACTCTTTGGCTGCATTCTGGAACAGCCTAGAAGACAGTGCCCCTAAACCTAGCCAGTCATTCCATGCACGCCTGCCTGTCAGCTTTCCAGCCGCGAGGGTGGATGGAGGTACTAAATTCACATCATCAGTCTGAGCCCCAGCAACAGGAGAGAACAACTCTGTCTTTAGAAAAATGAGTTCCGTAAACTATATTATTGCATAGAGTCCAAGTCCAACACAAAATCTCAATGGATCCAAAAGTAGATAGTTAAATGTCTCACAGGTAACCATTAGTCTCACTATGTCTTCTCATGCATGCACGTAGCCCTTGACAACTTTTAAATATTTAGAAGAAAAAATGCCTAACAATATTCAACTTGTTGATTTTTTTTAAATTAGGGGTTTCCCAATACATGAATAATATTGGATAAATTAAATGGTATAAGAGAATATGAAAGCTAGGAGTAAGATAAGTAGCAACCAAATGCAGCCAAGTGTATTAATACTCAATGAGAATGTTAGCATTCAATATTTATAAAGAACCAGTAAACCTAAAATATGTTTCAACTATTATCTACTGTATAGATAAATAGTATAAGCAATAAAAAAATTTCTTTTCTTTTAGTTTCTCAGATTCCACGATTATTAACATTCTGTTACTCTGGTTTCACCCATACTCCCACTAACTCCCTCTATTATTATAATATAGCTTCCAGGGTAAAATCCACAGATTTTTTTGAAAGAACAAATATCAAATATACAGATTTGACACAGAAATCATCATGTAATTCACATGCCCAACACAGTACAGAACATTCCACCTTCTCAGCAACATGCAGGTGGAATACCACTTGCCCAACAGAAGACATATATTATCTAACATGAAAACCATTAAGAAAAGCTTTGTATTTCAAGCCACACAAAGGCTTTTACAACCAGCTTCCTGCAGAAGTGACCAGAGCAGGAAGCTGACACTAAACTAAACCCAGGCTCTCTTCTCTTCACAGACAGCATTCAGACAGAGCAAAAACAAACAAACATCAGTAATATATAGCAAAAAGTCCTACATCTGGAGTCCTCTTTTCATTTATCTTAATAGCACCCCAAATAAAAATTATAGCTCCATAAACAAAATGCATGAAATAAATAGTAACACTACAAAGTGGTGAAGTAGAGACAGCACAATTACCATAGGGGAATTCTGACCCATTCACTACAGCTAGCACATGCTTGGCAGGCCACATAAAATTTTCTATCCCTCCTCTACAGAAAAGTAGAAATAATCCTAGTAGCAGCAGGAATACTGGTAACGACTTTAGCAATTTACAGTAAGTATTAGTGGTGGAGAAGCAGAGGCTCAGAGCTAGTTCTGCCTGACTCTGCTGGGCTCCATTAATTTCCAAACACAGTGGTGCCATACAGATAAGCACGCATGCTGTTAACATTACATATAACCCGACATTTTGTTACACCTACTTAAGTCTTGTTTTCAGTCCTTGTTCCTTCAGTCGTGCTGGTAAAACCCCTTTCCTCCTCCCCAAGAGTCTCCACGTAGACTCACAGGGAAGAAAACTTGGCCAACAATTCTGTGCTTTTGGAGAAGGGCTGAGGAGGAGGCCCATGCGCTCAGTCCTGCTTACCTGTTCCTTCCCTCCTAGGAGGAACTAGAGTTTCTGTGACTGGGGAAAGGCTGACCCCAGGAGAGAGTCTGATCATGAGCTGATTCCTGGCAGCTGGGGGTAGGGTTCTCCTCCTATTGAAAGCAGACCCTTTCTAGCCTGCCTATGGGCCAACAGGGGTAAGTAGACCAGGTCTCTGCTCTTAGCTGCAGGTTGTCTGTTTGTGTTTTGGTGGGAATATATGGTAGATCATCTTTTTACTGAGTATCAGTTATCTGCTAGTTATTGGGGAGCAGAAAATACTCTCTCGGTCACATTCTTTGCCAAGTCAATACTGTGATTGACATTTGAGTCAAGTTAGAATCTGGAGAGGAAAGCTATCACCAACTAGGGTCTCAAACTTTGTGAAGATGGAAATTTTATAACATACACAAAGAAAACAGAAGAGTGGAAGAAACCCCAATGTACCCATCACTCAGATTCCACAATTATTAATGTTTTAATTAGGGGATTCCCAATGCATGTGTGATATTGTATAAATTGAATGGTATAAGAGAATATGAGAGATTGACAATTATTTCTCATTCCCAGTGCTACTAGACACCCTCCTCTCACCATCACCACCATCAACAACAGTTCCATCCACGCCACCATTGCCAACACCAACTCCACTGCGATGGTTTGGATGTGGTTTGTCCCCTGAGTTCATGTGGAGCATGGTCTGCCATACATTGGGAGAGTGTGGACCTTCAAGAGGTAGACCCTCCCTAAGCTCTGGCTTCCCATCTCATCATTCCATCTCTAGCTTCCATACATGCTCTCACCATAATGTCATCCACCATGAAGTAACTCAGCTAAGGAGGCTCTTACCAGAGCTAAAGCTATGCTGTTTAGAATTCCAAAACTGCGAACTAAAGAAGCCTCTTTTCCTTATATGACCCACCCTCTGGTATTTTATTATAGTAACAAAAAACAGACTAATGCAACTACCATCAATGACAAAAATACTACCACCAACATCCGCCACCACCAAACACTAAGATCTCTATACCAATGCCCACCAACACCAACACCAGTCCTACCAAGTCCACCAATAACACAAGCACTCACCTCCATGAGTGTTTGGAATTGAATTGTAAACTTCTAGTGACAATTCTGTTTTCTTGCCAGCATTGCTATTTACCTTGTTCTCCTCTGGAGTGAAGAGGATTCGGAATACAGATGGCACTCCCGGAGCTACTTTGTGGCAAATATCTTTGGGACTGACTACTTTAAAGTAAGGTGAACTTTCCTCAATAATTTTCACCATCCTTGGAATCTGAAGGAAAAAAAAACACATGATGAAAGACATTGTGCATGTGAAAAACAAGAAAAGGCACAAAACCTGGAGTCAAGCTGAGACTGAAATTTCCCTCCACTACTTACGAGGCAGGTGACCTTGGTCAGGTCTGAACTTCTGTTTCCTCAACTACAGATTGATGACAGTACCTTCTTTATCTCAATACCTCCCACAAAGCAGGCCTTGATACATTTCAACTTTAATTTTTATTAACATTACCATTACTTGTTTTTATTATTATTGCAAGTCTGTGTTCACTTGATTATTTAAAGTGCTTCATCAGTTAAGACCTCACCACACAGCAGAGGGAAGCTGGATCTCCCAGCACTGCAGAACAACTCCAGAGGAAACCACCTTAATGGGTTCCTTCTGTGGACCATCCAAAGGACATGACCAGCCACTCCATCCTCACAATAGCCTTTGCGCTTCCCCATGGTTCCCATTCTACAGATGAAGCTTCACCAAGCAGCGGTGCTGGGGGGCAAGTCCTCGCCTGACTCCCTGTGGGACTGTCCCAAGGAAGGCACCGCTAGGAAGCAAGAGCAGAAAACACAGTGGTGCCCCCAGACCGGTGCAGCAGCTCCAAACAGCTGGCCTCTTCAGAGGCTTGCTCCTCCACTTGATCAGCCTGGCCCAGGGGTACATCTCTACCTCAGCAGCCCAGCAATAAAAGAAATGCAATCCTAGGAGAATGGGGTGGTCAAGGGTGAGAAGTGTGTACATACAAAAAAAAAAAAAAAAGGAGGAGGAGTTGTTAAGAAATGACCAAAAGGGCAGAAGACAGTTAACTATAACTCAGTTAACTAGTTAAAGGATGACGTAAGTCTCAAGTGAAAAACCTCCCAGAGCTATAATCCAGGCAGGGAAGACAAGAAGAAATGAAGAAAGAACTCAGATGATAAGACCAGAGAGTGTGAAGACAAGGACGAGGTGTGCATATCTGATAGGAGCAGAACAGGCTTTGCTAGTCATGGGAACGTGCAGTCACTGTGCTGTGCTGAGTGGTGCTGGATAAGCTCTCTGAGAGTGTATTCAGTGAGAGCATAATTACCTGTTAAAAATCAGAAAGGCAATCAACGGCAGCACTAGCAATAATAATTCCCATACTGGGTTAGTACCGACTATGTAACAACCACTTAGCCAAATGCATTCATTATCTCATTTCATATTCAAAACACTCTACTGAAATGGGTACTGTTATCATTCCCATGGCCTGGAGAAGTGAGGGGATGTGCCCTTGGTCTCTAGCTAGAGAGTGCACAGCTGGAATGTGAACTCAGATTAGTCCAACTCTGGAGTCTGGGTGCTTATAACTGTATCTAAAATATAATCATGTGTGATTTATAGAGTGCTCACAGCTTACTGTCACCCAGATGTGTATGAAACAAAGAGATAATGTAAAACAGGTTCTGTTTTTTATACTCCCTGTCAATGAGAAAGCAAAGGGTAAATGGGGCATATTTCTCTGAGTCCTAAGTCTCTCCCAGTGGCTCCTTATAAAACCATGAACTGAAGGAGCAGAGAAACTGGCTAACATCAGCCACTCTGTACAAAGGCCCTGAGGTAGCCTGCCCAGCCTGGAGAAGGCTGCTTGTTGGCAGCTGGACTTTCCCTCTTTCTATGGGACCTACATTCGCTGAACTTACCAAGCAGTATTGGACTATCCACGAGAACTGAGTGCTGACAAAACTTAACCCAGTCCCTTCCCCTTGACTTGCTTATATATACCCCCATGATAATCATTTCTTGTTTAGGGCCAAGGAGGATTGCCCAAAAGACCCTTTGAACTAGCTCCTCTCTGCCTTTAATAGCCTCAGAATAACTGACAGAGAATTTTAAAAAGTAATAAAGGAAAAAGAGAAGTCAAAGTGAGAAACTGAATTGGTTGGAAGCCCTACATGAAAAGAAAATTCTCAGTGTCTATGTAATGTGCCTCTTCTTGAGGTCTAGGGACTCAACCCCAAGTACCTCAGATTCTTTTTCATCTCTTTGCCTACGTTTAGTTTCTGTCCCATGAGCTTTTCTTGCTAACAATACTTGCAGCAAAGAACTAAATATACCATTCTCTTCCAAGTCTGACTTTGCTGTCGCTAAATCACTCTATTGAGCTCTGAAAGGCATCACTGATTCCTTTAATGAGCTACTGTACCGAATATAACTGCAAGTCTTCCCACTTGATTTGGATTCCTACATAGACTTATTTTCTCTTTTTTCTTATTGCTCAAATGTTTTGGTCTCCATGTTCTTGGGCTCCTGTACGTGTTTCTACTTTGCACTTGAAGTAAACCACCTCTCAGATGCCTTCTTCCTGCTCTAATCCTGTTTCACATTTCACCGTGCTTCATGCTGAACTTCCACATTCTCCCTTCTTGCACTATTGTCAGATGTCAAGGAAATTCCCAGGCATTTCATACCTTTTCTTGCAATAAACCCCTAAGGTATCTCTGAGGACAAAGACATAAGACTGGAGAAGAAATCCTCCATCATAATCACACAGAGATGAGGCCTAGACAGCAAGAGAAGCCTTCCTAAATTACCTGTAGACAAAACTCTGAAGGCTATTTGAAATAGAAGGGAGAATACAAGAAATTTTTTAGAAGTATAAATCAAAGAATAAAAATGCATTACAGAATACAAATATAAACGCTCAATAATTGCCATCCATATGTGTCTATGCATAGAGTCTATACATTGAACTGAGAAAATGGTGTTCTGTCATGTGGAGTACATAAACACTAACAGTACCTGCTCTGCCTTAAATAAAAATATAGCCCAACTGAGTTCTCAAATGTGAGAACTCCATGCCATTCACCAAATCAATCCTTTTTTTAACAAGTTAGTTCACATGCTAGGAGTTCACTACTTTTTTGGCATTGCACTGGAACTGAAAGTAGAGCAACACTTGAACAGACCTAGCCGTGTCTTCATTAAGCCTAAAGCCAAAGGGCACATTTTCCTAAGTCTATCCAATGAAAGAACTTATCTAAGATCCTACAGGATCCAAGTTCACTCAAACCTTATTCATATATCTAGAGAAGTTCATGTACCCCAGCAAATATACTCACTTTGTCATTGTTCCTCAGTACCAGTGGAACCTCATAGACTTCACAGGGAGTATAGTTCTGGAATACAATCTCTGATGGAAAGGGCTGGAATAATGTCTGATCCAAATCAACTCCTGAAAACTGCAGTTGAAACAATAAATTATTCATATAGTCACATAGTGGCAAAAATTACTGGGAAAGTTAAGAAAATACCAAATAGACCTTTGGATACTAAAACTAATAACATACTGAACACTAAAAAAGGGGTAACCACCATAAACATTCATGGTTATAATTTGTGAGGTTATTGTTATCAACTTCTGTGATACAAAAGAAAGTTAAAAAAAAAAACAGGCTATTAAGAATTAGATTTCCATGTCCAGTAGTGGTGAATGAGATCATTTGAACCAACAGCCCCATGAGAATAATCCGAAAAGTTATATCAACAAATATTTATTTAGAGGCACTGGAGAGCTAACAAGATAGTAAAGATTTACTGGTCATATTCTAGGAGAAAACAAATAAATAATGATTGGAGTAATAGGGAACATCTGGCTATGTTTTTCCTCCTGCATTAGAATGGGCAGCTGATATATGCACAGCACTTCAGAACATGTAGCAGGGCTAGAGAGACAGAGATAAGAATTCTAAGGCTTGTCAAGATAGAAACCCTGATAGTCTTTCCCTTCATTGAGATGCAACATAAAATAAGGGGGAACTATGGTCTCTCAGTCCTCAAACAGAAGGAAGTGATTCTGGATTGCTGGTGCTGTATCTGTCTAGAAGAAGCAAACATGTCCTTTCTGAAGAAGAGAACATTATCACAGGGGGTAAATCATTTCCATAATTTTCCAATTATGAAAGCTTCCATTTTTAAAAGAAATGTTTTACAGCTTCAAAAAAATGCAACTTATAAAATGACCAAAAATATGAGGAAGTAAGATGTCATTAATGAATACCAGCAGAAATAAGAGACAACAGAAACAAGATATGATTCATGATTATTCGCTACAAGAACATTTTTTTAAATGGCAGAGAATTTGACATGATAAAAAAGAATCAAATGTAAATTATACAACTTAAAGTCATAACAACTGAAAGTAAGACTTCAATGTAAGTGTTTTATGAGGTCAGGGACAATTGAAGCAAGAAAGACTAAAAGGGGAGATAGGTTAGAAGATTATTCAGAACCAAGAAGACTGATTTAAATGATAGAAAATCCAGAAGACAGAGTAAAATATAAACTTAATGTAGCAAAAAAGCATGAAAGAGGTGTAATTGGAATCCCAGAAAGAGAGAATAAGGCAGAGCAATATTGATAAAATAATGATAGAGAATTCGCTGTGATTGAGAAAAAAGAGTCAGGATCCTTCTAAACTCAAGCAGCATTAAGAAAAAAGTGCATACCCAGGTACATAATTTTTACACCACTGAAAACAGAGGCCAAAAATGTGCAAAAGAAACTAAAGGAAAAAACATTTTACTTTCAAGGACAAAATCAAACAACAACAACAACAACAACAAGAATTCCCAATAAAATGTTGACTTTTCAACTTAATTAACACAAATCAGAAGACGAATATCTTTTAAATTCTAAGGGACTGAGGGTGGAGCTCAGTGGTAGAGCGCTTCTTGGCATACATGAGATCCTGAATTTGATTTCTAGAACTGTAAAGCAAACAAACAAATGAGTAAATAAATCCTGGTGGTGGGGGGGAGAAACCCTACAGACATAATATTATTGTCTACCCTGAAAAATTTCCTTCAAGAATGAAGTTCAAACAGGGACATTTTTACAGAGATAAAAATTGCAAACTATTGTCAAAAACTTCTAAAGGAACTACCAAAATGTATTCTTTATGTGATAAGATTCAACATACAAAACTCAATTATATTTCTATGTACCAGCAATGAACATTTAGAAAATAAAATTTATAAACAGTACCATTTAAAATAGCATTCCAAACTGCAAAACACATAGGAATAAATCCAATAAAAGATGTGCAAGGAATGACAAAATATTATTGAAATTAAAAGACACCTACAAGAATACAGGACTATAATATATTTATGAATTAAGAGACTCAATTTATTCAAGATGTCCAATACTCCCCAAATTAACCCCAAAACTCAATGCTACCCAATAAAAGAAAGCCCAAGAAGAATTTTTGGGGGGCTTTTTGAAAACCTGATTACAAAATTTATGTAGAAATGAAAAGGATCAAAATAGATAAGGTACATTTAAAGAACAATAGAGGAGGACTTAATACATCAGGTAGAAGGACATTATAATTATGTTACTATAAATCATATACTATTTCTTACCACAGTAATTAAGATAATAAGATATTAGGACCAGATTGACTATAAAAGCAAATATAATAGATTTAAAAGCTCATAAGTCAATTACTAAATATATGGTCACTTGATTAATGACAAAAACAACACTAAAAAGTATCAGGAAAGGGAATGTTCTCTTCAATAAGTGGTGTTAACTAGACAACCCCTATGAAAAAATTAACTCCTATTTCACACCATCCCAGGGTACCAAAGCACTGTGTTTACCAAAGCACCCAAAAGGAAAAGGAAAAACAAAATTGTTAAAGAAGATCTAGAAGAATACCCTCATGATCTTGGAGAATACAAAGTTTCCTCTAATGGGGCACAAAAAATAAAAAACTTAAACTAAAAGACTGTTACATTAAGTTATATTGAAATATAAAACTTATGTTCATCAAAAGTTACCATCTGGGAAATAAAAGAAAATCAAGAAGTGGGAAATTATTTATAATACATATATAGGATTAGTCTTTAGAACATATAAAGAACTTCCATGAATCAGTAATAAATGTACAAAAAACATAATTAAGAAATTTATAAAATATGATATCTAAATGGCTAAAAACATATGAAAAGATACTCAACCTCATTATAAAGAAACTGCAAATTAAACCACAGTGTGACAGCACCACAGACCTAATAAAATGATTCAAAGTAAAGAGACTGACAGTACCAAGTTTTACCAAGGAATTAGTGCAACTGGAATTCTCAAACACAGCTAGAGTGCAAATTGGCACACTTTGGAAAATTGGAAATTACCTACAAAAACCAAAACATGCTTCACCTGAGATCTAGAAACTCCACTTCTATATATATGTCCAATGTAAATATGTATATGTGCATTAAAATGTATATACAAGAGTGCTCATAACATCATCATTTATAATAGTCAAAAGGTGTAAACAACCAAATGTTTATCAGAAGTAAAATGTATAAACAAGTTGTGTTATTCTCATACATGGAAATATTTTATAACAAAGAATGAACAAATCACTGCTAAACACAATAAATAAATCTCAAAACCATGTATCTGTGGAGGGGACCAAAAATTAAGGAGAATATATAGCATTATTTTCCTTATATAAAGAAAAACTAACTCATGAAATAAATAAATCAGCACTCCTTTTGGAAAATAGGGAGAGAAATGCATGAGTAGGCCAGTAATGTTATGCTACTTTTCTTAATCTGGAAAATAGATATATGATCACATTTATTTTATTAAATTGATCAATTACACACAAATGCAATAATTTTTTTAAAAATAAAGTCATCCTCCTCACAAATAAATACATATACACTCAATCCTCTTTCATAAAGAGTTACATGAATCATGGAGAATCCCTGCTGGTCTGGGACAGTACTCAACATTAAATGCCCTTGAACCAGCAAGTCCAGGAAGAATTCCCTTCTTTCAAAAAATAGCAGTATTAATAGTAATAATAATTATAATGATAGTAATAACCATGATAAATAAAGCCAAGATATATTAAAATACTTAAGAAAAATAAGAAGAAAAGACAAACCAATAAGGTTCATTTCTGACTTCTCAAACCAGATCCTAAAATCAAGGAGACTCTACAATGAGATATTCAATGTTCCAAGAGAAAACAATTGCAAGCCAAGATTGCTATATCCATCAAAGCTATCTTGCAAAATTGAAGAAGGAACAAAACTTTCCATGACAATAATAAACTAAAAGAATTCATGACCACTAAGCCAGCATTACAGAATATAGTCATATATATATACTGCACACAGAGGAACCTAAAAACAAACTCCCAAGTACACAAAGAGGAGATCACTAGAAGATCAACAAACAAAATGAAAATTAAGACAGAATTAAGCATAGCAAACAAACCAAGATGACAGGAAACAACAAAATATATATCCATGATAACACTGAATGTAAGTGGTCTCAACTCCCCAACTAAAAGATACAGATTGGCAGAATGGATTAAAAAATAATATCCGGATAGGAAAGGCAGCAAAATACAACAGTCACTAATATGGCATTATGTAAAAATTGTGATTGTGTAACTGATGTGATTCTGCAATTTGTATTTGGGGTAAAAATGGGAATTCATAACTCACTTGAATCAAATGTATGAAAGATGATATGTCATGAGCTTTGTAATGTTTTGAATAACCAATAAAAAAATTAATATCCAACTATATGCTGTTTAAAAAAGACCCAGATATCTAACAGGCAAAACACTTATAGGCTAAGAGTAAAAGGATGGAAAAATATTCCACGTAAAAGGAGTCTGAAAATAAGCAGGAGTAGCTATTCTCATGCCCAACAAAGCAATTTTAAGCAAAAACTAATCAGAAGAGACAAAGAAAGCCACTATAGAGTGCTAACAGAAACAATCCAACAAGAAAATATAACAATAGTAAATATATATGCTCTAAATGCCAGTGCACCTAATTACATTAAAAAAATACTTCTTGATATCAAATCCCAGACAGACCTCAGTACAATAATACTGGGTAATCTCAACACACTCCAAACAACAACAGTCATTTAAATATAAAAACAATGAAGATTATAACATAAAGATTTATGGTAAAAATCGAATGGACCTAATAGACATCTACATAATATTTCATCCCCAATCAGCTGAATTTTCTTTCTTTTCAGCAGCTCATGGAACCTTTTCCAAAATAGACTATATTGTAGGTCACAATGCAAGTCTTATCAAATTCCAAAAAACTGATATAATCTCATGCATTCCATCAGATCATAATGGAATGAAACTAGACATCAATAGGAAAAAATATACACCACCTACAAGCATGGAAATTGAACAATACTATTTTAAATGAAAAATGGATCATAGTAGAAATGATAAACAAAATCAAGAAATTCTTGAAAACAAAGTAAAATAGTGATACGATATATAAAAATCTCTGGGAGAGTAGGAAGGCAGTACTAAGAGGAAAATTTTATAGTATTGAGAGTCTCTATTAATGAAATAGATTCCAAATACATAATCTAATGATCCAGCTCAAGGCCACAGAAAAGAACAAACTAATTCTAAAATCAGTAGAAGACAGAAAATAATTATGATCTGAGCCAAAATTAAATAAAATGAGAATTTAAAACAATATACAGGATCAATGCAACAAAGAGTTGGTTCTTTAAAAAGATAAATAAGTTTGATAAATCTTTAACTAAACTAACCAAAGTAAAGAGAAAGAGAGGATCCAAATAAATGAAAAGAAGATGAAAAGGGAGATATCATCACAGACACATCTGAGGTCTAGAGTATCACTAGAAATTATTTTGAAAATTTAAACTCCAATTAAACTAGAAAATTTAGAAGATAACTGACAAATTTCTAGACACATATAACCTGCCCAAATGGAACCAGGAAGATATAGAAAACCTAAACAAATCAATAAAAAGTAATGAAATTGAAACAGCAATTTTCAAACAGGAACAAGGCAAGGATGTCCACTCTGACCATTCCCATTCAATATAGTTCTTGAGAAATCAAACAAGAAAAGGAAATTAAAGAGGTACAAATGTTTCCTAGAAAGGTCCAGGACCAGATGGATTCTCAGCTGAGTTTTACCAGATTTTTAAACAATAACTAACATCAGCTTTTCTCAAATTATTCCATGAAATTTAAAGGGAGGGATCATCCAAATACATCCTATGAAACCAGTATAACCCTGATGCTAAAGCCAGACAAGACTCAACAAAGAACAAAAACTACTGACCAATATCCCCAATGAACATAGATACAAAAATGATTAATAAAATATTAGCAAACAGCCTTCAAAAACACAGCAAGTAGAGAGTATGTACCACGAGCAAGTGGGTTTCATATCAGGGATGCCAGGTTGGTTCAACATATGCTAATCAAATGTAATTTACCACTTCAATAGAATTAAGAACAAGAATCAAATGATCATCTCAGTAGATGCAGAAAAGGTCTTTAATAAAATCCAGTACCTATTCATGTTAAACTACAGGAGAAACTAGGAATGGAAGGAACTTACCTCAACATTATAAAGGCTATTATAAAACAATATAAACAAACCCAAAGCCAACATCATACAGAACAGAGAAAAACTAAAAGCATTTCCTCTAAAATCAGGAACAAGGCAAGGATGTCCGCTCTTACCATTCCCATTCAATATAGTTCTTGAGAAATCAAATGAGAAGGAAATTAAAGAGGTACAAATAGTTTCCTAGAAGACCCCCTCCCCCACCAAAAAAACCCACTTTACTGGAAGACTTCTAGAGTTAATCAGAGTTGATAAATGAATTCATAAAAGTAGCAGGATACAAGACCAACATTCACAAATCAAAAGCTTTCCTATACTCCAACACTGATTATGCTGAGAGAGAAATCAGGAAAACGATTCCATTCACAATACACACACACACACACACACCTTAGAAATTAATCAACCAAGGGGATTCAAAATCACTACAATGAAAATTATAGAACAATTAGAAAGAAATTGAATAAAACCTTAGAAAATGGAAAGACCATCCATGTTCTTGGATAGGTAGAATTAATATTGTCCAAATGGCCATATTACCAAAAGTGTTATAGATTCAATACAATCCCCGTCAAAATACAAATGACATTCTTCTCAGAACAAGAAAATACAGTTCTAAAATTCATTTGGAATAATAAGAAAACCAGAAGAGCCAAAGCAACCCTGAGCAAGAAGAATGACTCAGGAGGCATCACAACACCTGATTTCTCTCACTACAGAGTGATAGTAACAAAAACAGCATGACATCGGCATCAAAATAGACATGAAAACCAATGGAATAGGAGACACAGAGACAAACCCACATACTTACAGTCATCTGATATTTGACAAGGATGCCCAAACTACATGTTAGACAAAAGATAGCCTTTTTAACAAATGGTACTGGGGAGATTGTATATCTGTATGTAGAAGAATGAAACTAGATTCCTATCTCTTGCCCTGCACAAAAGTCAAAGTGGATCAGACTTAGGAATTAAACCAGAAACTTTGCTAGAAGAAAACAGGGTCAGCACTCCATCATGTTGGTGTGGGCACCAACTTCCTTCACAAGACCTCTTAAGCTCAAGAAATAAAACCAAGAATCAGTAAGTGGGATACAGTAAAATTTTAAATCTTCTGTATAGCAAAGAAAATTATTAAAAATGTGAAGAGAGTGCCTACAGAAAGGTAGAAAATCCTTGCCAGCCAGTCCTTTGATGGGGAATTAATATCCAGAATATATAAAGAACTCAAAAAACTTAACACCAAAAAACAACCCAATCAATAAATAGGCAAAAGAATTAAACAGAATTTTTTTTTTTAAAAAAGCAGCACAATGGTCAATAAGTAAATGAAAAAATATTCAACCTCTCTAGCATTCAGAGAAATGAAAAATCAAATCTACATTAATATTTAAAAATCAAAACTACATTAATATTTCATCTCACTCCAGTCAGAATAGCAATGACCAAGAAAACAAACTATAATAAATGCTATTGAGGATGTCGGGGGAATGGGACAATCATATACTGTTGGTGGGATGGCAAATTAGTACAACCACTTTGGAAAGCAATGCTGAGATTCCTCAAAAGAATAGGAACAGGACTGGGGTTGTGGCTCAGTGGCAGAGTGCTTGCCTCACACGTGTGAAGCACTGGGTTCCTCAGCACCACATAAAAATAAATAAATAAAATAAAGATATTGTGTTCATCTATGAATTTAAAAAAAAATTGGAAAAAAAAGAATAGGAACAGATCCACCATATGACCCAGCTATTCCACTCCTCAGCATTTATCCAAAAGAACTAAAATCAGCACACTACAGTGTTATAGCCATCATTGTTTAAAGCAGCACAACTCACAATAGACAAACTATGGAATCAGAGTTGGTGCCCTTCAACAGACAAATGGATAAAGAAAAGTGGTATATATACACAAATGTGAAATAAGCCAGATTCAGAAAATCAAGGGATGAAGTGGGGACTGAATATCATAGATATATATAATGAAGATCAGTGGAATAGAAAGAGACTGAGGGGTGGGAGGAAGGACAGGAATGGGGAGGAACTGTGTAATGAATTTATAAAAATCACACTACGTGAATGTATAAATGTACCAAAGTGGATTCCACTGTAATGTATTTGTAAAAAGTGTCAATCAAAAATAAACAAATAGCCGGGTGTGGTGGCACAAGCCAGTAATCCCAGCAGCTCAGGAGGCCAAAGTAGAAGGATCACAAGTTCAAAGCCAGCTTCAGCAAAAAGTGATGCGCTAAGCAACCCAGTGAGACCCTGTCTCTAAGCAGAATACAAAATAAGGCCGGGGATGTGGCTCAGTGCTTGAGTGCCCCTGAGTTCAATCCCTGGTACCAATAAATAAATAAATAAACAAACAAACAAACGAACCAAAAACCAGTAGAGGAAGAATGGGGGAGAGGGAGAATGTAGGGTTGGGGGAGCAGTGGCACCAAGGACAGAAATGTAGTCAAACAAATTCCATGCACATATGACGCTGTCAAAATGAACCCAAATATTATGTACAAATATAATGCACTAGGTAAAGGGGGAAAAATGAATATTTGCCAGAAAATTGTTGCAACAAAGCAATGAAAATTTTAACTGCACCATTTCACCATAAATTCAAAGAACATAACGGGGAAAAAAAAAAATCAAAGAACACAAAACAAACATTCAAGAATATAGGAAGGATATAAGCAGTTAGAAGAGAAAGTTCGTATTTTCGTTCAATAAATACCGAATTTGCAATACGTGCCAGGTTCCTTTCCAAATTAAACATAAAGTTAGGAACGATGCCAACAAAGCTCCCACCCTCCTGGAGTTGATGTCCTCACTCCAAGGACTTTGCACTTGCTCTTCCTTCTGACTGCAATGCTCTTCCCTCAGATCTCTGCTAGGTGTCAACCCCTGAGGCAGGCCTTCCCTTGGCTACCTGTCTAAAACAGCAACCATCTCTCCTTCACTCAGGGTAATTATCTTCCCATGTCTAAGGAGCAGCAAGAGGCAAGCGCAGTTAGTAGAGAAAAAACCAGACATAACAGTGGAAGGAAAAGAGTCCCACGTAGGAGGCAGGGCTATGTGACACAGCACCTGAGAGTCAAGTTTAGCTATTTTTCTTATGACAGTAATGGGAAGTTACAAGGTGTTTTTAGACATGTTCTGGTTTAATGTTTAGAAATCGCTCTGACTGTTCATGGAGAATTGACAAAGGAGTGTTGGCTAGAAGCAGGGAGGGTGTAAGCATCTGTGGTCTAGATGATGGTGGTGGAGGAGTCAGGGAGAAGTGGTTTGATTAAAGATATATTTGCAAAGGCAAAGTTTATACCACTTGCTACTAAACTGTAAGATGGGCAAGGCCATGTTCCCCTCCCCTCAGATGTGGAGGCTGGTTGTAGGGAAGAGATGACACAATTAATAATTAAAGCTAGCGAAGTTCAGAGCAGCAAATTGTATGTGAATCCTAAATAGGGAGTCGATGATGTGCAAAGTCCTTGGGGCAGCAAGAGCAAAGGAACTTCAGGGACTCCTTCCCATGTGGGATATAACTCAAAACTCTCAGGAAGAACTAGGGAATCCTTCCAAAAGAGGCTGATCTGCAGCACTCCAACTGATAGAGTTCAACCATAATTCATGCATAAATTATGCTTAAAATGAAGCATTAAGCTTAGGAAATTAATTAAAAAGTAGGGAATGAGACCTTCTTTTATAATCATAAACTCCTAAAACCTAGAGCATATGGTTTGCCTTAGAATATAAAAACAAGTTAAATTGTTCTTTTTAGACTAAAATGATATAATTGTTTTTGGAAATAAGCCAAAATAGACAATGAATGCCTACTTCAGTAAACAAGGCCAACTTCTTCTTTCTTACTAGACAGCTCATTAAGAAGGGATTGTTTGTTATCCTAAAAGGATAACTTAATTGGGCTTAGCTAATATAGTTCTTGGAATAACTCCTAACCTGGAAGCAATAGTTTCAAACAGTGTCTAGAAGTACCTAAAGAAGGACTAGTCAAAAAGTTTTAGATATTTGTTATTTCACTTGTTACTTGCGGCCCTCACCACACCAAATCATAGAACTCAGGATAATGGAGGCAGAAAAGGAGCACACAAAGCAAACCCAAGGAAGGACTGGGTAGCCAGAGATGACCATTTTCATTTAGTTACTGTTCCGGAAAGTTCCCATGATCTAGCTTCAGGCTCATCTACCTTTTGATGAGTGGTCTCCCCCATATCTAAGAGTTCAACGATCTGTGGCCGGTACATCACATGGGTATTTGCCAGTCTCTGCTCTGTGGTGAGGGACATCTCCTTCAGGAACTCCGAGGGTGTCAGCTAGGATTCAAAACAACAAGAGCCAAAGAGTCATAAGTGGTTACAGTGGAGAAATGTTTGCATAAGTGCCAGCAATGAATAATTTGTATTTGCAGCTCTCAGGATAATTCTGGAATGCCACTAAGTTACCTTATAAAATATTTAAAATAACTAAATTATACAAGAGAGTGCCCCATGCACTTTTGAGGTCTTTGCACAATAATTTAAAGTGACATGTGGTTGCCCTTCTCTTATAATTTTGAAGGAATCGCACAGAGGAACCCTCGAGAAAAAAAAGTCAAGAAATTGTACAGGAACCTGTCCAAAGAGCTTAACATTTTATGCTCAGAAAAAAGCATCTGAGCATAAAATACTCTTAAGTTGTAAAATCACTTACAGGCTTCAGAGATAAAGAGTTTAGAATACTTCTATTTCTCAACTGAAGATACATGTAAACAAAGCTTTTTTGGGTGTTTAACTATCATATTATATCATAATAAAGGGAAACTTTATAAAACGAAAAGAATTTTGAAGTGTGGTTCCACTACTTAGAAACGAGTTTAAACTTTTTAGAAATCACAAGAGCACATTTGGACTGATTAGAAAGAGCTCTGAGCTGATCATCAGATCCAACACCAGGCACATTCACACACCCCAAAAACAATACTAATATTGTGAGAATGAAGAGTAACCTGCCATTTAATAAAACTAACTTATCAAAGGATTAGTTATTCAGAACCAACCAATATTACTCAGTTGTTTTGTTCTAGAATGTTCACATGGTTCCAGGGCCCACTTGATATGCAAGGAGATTTACAATCCCTGGCAGCAACCTAATGCCAAAGTATATGCCAAGGGTTTTGAAAACACTCAGGAGAATATAATTTAGCTGATTAATTTTTCCCTGGGTTAAAGTCAGTGCTCTTCAGGAGTGCTTGTGTTCCTATGAATTTGAATTCTCTGATTGAATCCATTTAAATGAAGGCATATTTCTAATGTAGGCTTTGACTTGGTTTTAAAATTCTTTTTGATTGGAACACAGATTAGAGTAATACAGTGTTGAGGTCTCAGCTACATTGTGATTCAAATTAAAATAATGAAGTCTTAAAAGCAAAGTCAGAATTTTCTATAAATATGCACCAACTGCCACCACCAAGGAGAATGGTTGACTTTGCATGTCTAATTGGAATACAACTTGAAATTAACTTTTTTTTGCTTTGTTTTATTTTATTTTATTTTAGGTGTAGATGGATACAACACAATGCCTTTATTTTTATGTGGTGCTGAGGATCAAACCCGGGTCCCACCCATGCTAGGCGAGTGCTCTACCGCTGAGCCACAATCCCAGCCCCATGAAATTAACTAAAATACAGTGAATGCTATTCCTAGCACTCTAAGTCTTTATTAATACTTCCTATACCATGTAGTTCATAATTAGTTCTCACAAATCATTACAGATAATTAAAGATATAATTATTTTTTATTTTAAAAGAAAAATCATGCATTTTTTCCTAGATACCATATACTAGTCATTTTTTAATGTGCAGTGTTCTATAAATATATAAACCAAATAACTCTTGCCAATGTAGAAATAATAAATTATTAGTTTGAATCCTGTGAAATCCTTATATTTGATTGTTTCTGAACTAAACAAAAGACAATTTAATCCAGTTATACCTGACATTAAGAAAACCTTAAGTTTGTATATACGAGCTATGGTTCCAATACAAATTCATGTGTTGGAACCTTAATTTGTTGTGTTAGAGCCCTCATGAATAAAATAACCCTTTTCTCAGAGTCTAGCCCCCTCTTCTTGCTTCTGCACATGCCTGCCTGTTTTCTAATTTCTTTTTTTTATCTTATTAATTTTTTTTTGGTGGGGTTCTTTTTTTTTTGTCTTTTTTGGAACTGGGGGTCGAACCCAGAGCTTTGCCAATGCAAGGCAGAAGCTTTGCCATTGAGCTACATCTCAGCCCTGTTTTTCCAATTTCTTGACATGCTAGGGTGTAGCACAGGCCCTTACCAGATACAGCCACTTAATCTTGGACTTCCTAGGCTCCAGAACCATGAGCTGAAATAAACGCCTTTTCTAATATTCTGTTAGAGCAACAGAAAATGGACTAAGACACAGAGTCTTAACCCCAACTGATTAATTTAAGCAATTCAAGCCTGTACTTTCAAGTGTGCAGGCAATTTCAAAACTTCTTGAATTTTAACAGGTAATTAGGCTCTGCAGCAAGCTACTATTCTAACTAAATTCATACTAGTCAGTCAGTAACTCTGTTTGATATTCTGGGGATGTCATGACCTGAAGAGGCAAGCGATTCTGCAACCTGTACACTTGGAAAAATGAGAAATTATACCCTATTTGATTCAAATGTATGATACGTCAAGATCATTGTAGTGTCATGAGCAACTAATAAAAAAATACTTAACAATAAAAATAGTATTTTATATACAATTTCTCTGATACATTACCATGCGGTTTACTTCCTCTTCTGTGACCACCCTGGGACTCAGGGGTGGCAAAACCTTGCTTTGGAGCCCTTTTAACATTTTGACTAAGCCCATCTGAACAGCCCCCATCGATTCCTCAAGTCTTCTACTTGTCATTTTCAGATCTTTTCTTTGATCACCTAAGAGCAAAAAACAGAAATTTTATTTAAAAAATACAGTTAATTCCTGAATGTAGGTCATAATTTTTTAAAGCATTTTCAAATACAGGAAGGTTTTAGAAAATACTGATCTTCAAAAAAATACATCCAATGCTTGAACCAAATATTTTAACTAAAGGTTTTTACTCCACTTGGCTGGTCTAGATTTATTCTTGTCCCAAAGTCTAGAATCCATTTTAGGCTGACTTAGGGATTCTAAACTAAGCTCAGGCAGACACGGAAATACAAGCTGCTCCTATATGTTGCCACTTTTATCTTCCCAGTGAGATAAACAGATATTGCCCAATAAATATACTAAATCATTTCCTATTTATCTGCTTATTTTAAAGTTATTTTTCATGACAATAAGCCCTCAAACAGGCAAACACAAGTCTATATGCCTTGGTAGCTTTGCAGAGATTCAAAAACATCAGCATGAGATAAACATGGAAGAGTAAATTTCAAAGTTAAAGTTTATAGTCACAAATAAGCTATTAAGCACTCACTCAGTCTCTTCAAATTAAAGAGATATGACATCTCCTTTTTGTATAACCTTCCTCACACTTTTGACAAGACATTTGCAACTTTAGGAACACATCTCAGATTGGGTCAGGTTTCTGTTTTTATTAACAGCAGGCTACATTATTCAAACCTGTGCTAAACAAACAAAAACCCTAAAAATTCTTAGTAAAATATCAAATTTAAAAGAAACAACCAACCTTAAAACCACTAAAAAGCTCATAATACCATAAGGCATTCCCAGACCAAAACACAGAGGAAAGAGATACATAAAGGAAAATACATATGAATAAAAATATAATAAGTTATGTTGAAATAAAGCAGTAAAACTCCCAAGAAAATGAATATAAAACTTTCCAAAGGGAAAATGGTTAATTTCAGTAGAAAGCCTCTTAAGTGGCAGCCAATGCCAACACAGATATCCACTGTATAATATTTTGGTCAATGATGCACCACATTTACAAAGGTGGTCTTATAAGACTAAAACCTAGTGATATGGCAGCCATCTTAATTCGTGTATGTATGACACTTACACAATAACACAATTGTCAGACAATGCATTTCTCAAAATATATTCCTGTTGTGAAGCAAAACATGACTCTAAAAGGCAGTCAAAGAAGGTCCAATGCGCTATAACAGGAGCTTATGAAGAAGAAAGGTAATGGAATGGAATTGATATTTAAAGTATAATCCAAGAAAATTTTCCAGAAATAGAACAAAACACAAAAGGGCCCAGAAGCTTCCCAGGAAAACTGTCTCAGGCTGATCAAATATGAGTCATATCTTAGTAGAATTTACAGACTTTAAAGTTTTAAAATTCTCATAGTCTTCAGGCAAAAAGGTAAAATTATTTACAAAGGCAAAAAGAATTAGGTGGATTTTTAAAAAACAACCTATTAAGTGGGACAATAATACAGCAGCACATTCCAAAAACTTTAAAAATGTAAGCCAAGGATTTTATGCATAGTAAGCTCCTCTTCAATTATCAGGGCTATAGAAAAAGGGTTGAATATGCATAAAGTGTAGGGATTTTATGAATATGTTCCCTTCCTGAGGAATCTATTAGAAGGTGGATGTCATCCAATCAAAAGATGCCTGTGGAATTTCAGCCAAAGAACTGACAATGAACATTTCTTGAGTTTAATTGTATAGCTAAGAATAAAACGAAGTTGAGGACATGAGGATAATAGTATTTAAGCATCATATTTTCTGAGAAAGTAGAATGAATGCCATTTTAAAATGAAAGGAAAGCAGAGAAATAAAACAAAAAGTAGAATAAGACCTTGGGAGTCAAAGGATTTAGGGGATTATTATAGGAAGCCTCTAAAGAGGCAGGCGATAATTCCTGTTTCCTGGCATTCATGTATTTGTGTAAACTACTCCCTTTGAGTATGGGCTGCACTTAAATATTCACTTCTATCAAATATAACACAGTGTTAAGTGTTAAGATGTTATTCTGAGATTAGGTTATAAAGACACTATTTGAAAACTATAGTTTTCCATCTTGGGCATCCTCTTGCTCTCTCTTGGATCTCCAGCTGCCACATTGTGAAGGTCCACAGGAAACCTCTAGCATGTCATAAGGAACCAAGGCCTGCCAGCAGCAATGTGAGCAAGTCTGCAAGTGAATCTTCTGAGGCCTGCCAACAGCCACATAAATGGGTTTAATGCAGATTTTCCAGCCCCAGCTGAGCCTTGAAATGACTTAAACCCTGGCTAACAATTGACTGGAGCTTCATTAGAGACTCTCTAGGTAGGAAGCACCCAGCTACATCACACCCAAATTCCTGATCCACAGAAATGGTGAGAAAATAATTGTTTTAGACTATTGTTTTAGGTACTTGGTTACACAGCAAGAGATAACTAATATGGGCATTGTAAAGGGCTTATACACAAAGAAAACTACTGAAACAGAGAGAGAAACCTTTCTAAATGCCAAAATAAATTTTGAAAAATCAAAGAAGACACACTAAGTAGAGAAAAACAAACAACAGGTTAAATGTAATGCAAAAATTATAAAATACCATGATGGAGTTGAGATCAACTATATCAAGCATGTCAACAGCAGAAGTAAATGAGCTTGTCTGTTGGAAAATATTTCAAATTGAGTCATAAAGAAAAATACAGCTTTATCATATACACAATAGAAACACAAAAATTACAGTGATCAGAAGTGAAGTGTCTGATTCCATTTTTGATGTTTGAGTGCTTAGAGCTTCAAGTCCCACTACCCTCCCCTTCTGCTCTACTCTGGGCAAGCTGATAAGGCGGCCTGGGTGCTTCCTCCTTTGGCCTCTGTGGGAAGTTCAAACAACACAAGGCTCAGACTACACAGGACCCTCATTATAGCTTCTTTTAATGCCATAAAGGCCAAAGCAGCATCTTCTCCTGCTGTCTGGAACTAGTTTAGAGCCTGCCTAAGGCTGCCCTGCTCTCCTAGAAGGCACCATGGGGTGAGTAATGACCTGTCCCTGTCTTCCAGGTACACAAGTGGCATCATCAGTCTTCACATCTGGAAGCCAAATTTTGGTTAGGGGGCCAGTTCTATCTTTGAGTGGTGACAACAACAGAAATAATCAAAAAGCAGAAATTCAGATCCTGATTTAAAAACAGACTTTAAAAAAAAAAAAAGGATTAAATGAGACAAGGAATATTTTATAGTGCTAAAAGTAATAATTCGAAATAAAGAAGTAATGGATAGTAATAATTATTCATCAAATAGCATAAAACTTATTAATATGCAGCAGAAATCACAGGAGATATGTGGAGATATAGATGCACAAATGAATGGAGGCTTTAATATGCTACTCAGTAAGAATTACATCAGGTGGACAAAAGACTAAAGCAATATAATGCATTAAATAGGGTTAGGGAATATATTCAAATACTTATCATGTAAAATATACCTCCTCAAGAGCAAATGGAACAGTCACAAAATTTGGACGTATGTTAGGAAATTAAGAAAGTACTATAGGTTCTGTGATCTAGAAATATCATGAACAATTCTTATCATCACACACAATACACTAAAAGTAGAAGCTAAAAACAAAACAAAAACTGGAAAGCCCTATTCACTTGAAAAACTTCAACCTTGTATTAATGAACAACATGAGTTTAAAAAATCCATGAAAGGACCAGGTGTGGTGGTGTAAACTGTGACCCCAGCTACTAAAGAAGCTGAGGCAGAAGGATTGTAAATTTTGAGGCCAGCCTGGACAATTTAGCAAGACCCAGACTTAAAATAAAAAAATAAAAGAGTTGGGGATGTAGCTCAGTGGCAGAGGGTTTGCCTACCTTTTGTAAGGCCTTGGATTTGATTCCCAGTACCGGGGTGGGGGTGGGGGGAAATCCATGAAAAGAAGAAAAAGGATCATTTCTACTTATGTGATTATAGTTACAAAGAGCTAAAAGTAGAACCACGTGGTATAAACATCTAGTAAAGTTACATATAAAAGTACATTCGACTCAGAATCCCTATCTTAGGATAGCTATCCAAGTGATATCCTGCCTAAAATATGAGATGATCCAGAAACCAATACAACTGGTTATCTACTGGGGGAGTAAAGGAATGAGGGAGAGGAAATAGAAGTGAAAGAAAGATTTCTCTGAATGTACCTCACTATAGTGTTGACTTCTGAACCATGTAAATGTTTTATATATTAAGACCCAAAATGAACCAAGAGGGGGAAAAATCGATTCTTGAAAATTGAAAACGAACTGAAACAAATGAACCTTGCTATATCAAGTTGGTATTATAACCGCAAAGAGAAAACAATTATCCCAACTGACCTTAGAACAGTATTGTAATTGCATATCCTCCGTGGGATACAGGGAACAGCAGAGAAATCTGGTCATTTACCCAATAGTCTTTTGCTGTTGGTTATAATAGTAGTAATAATATTTTAAATAAATAGTCATAGCAATAGTTAGGAACTAAGCATTTCAGCATTTAAAAATATATATAAAATTGAGGAGTTACTTAAAATAAGCAGCCCTATTATCTTTTTTTTTTTTTCTTTTTTTCTCTTTGCTGCTGAGGATCAATTCAAGAGTCTTATACATGCTAAACGTGCGCTGTATCACTGAGCTATACCCCCAGCTCTGGAATTCCCATAATCTTAAATTTAAATTGAGTATAGGAGTGCAAGTTCATGACAGTTTTCTTTTAAAATAACCTTCCTACTGGGAAAAAAAAATAATGCCTAGAAGCAATGGGAGCCTAGTAGAGTAGCAATGACAGTCCAGAGACCACTGTGGACTCCAAATACCATTTAGCACTAGAAGAAATCAAGTTCCTTGGAGAAATGGGTAATTCAAGGTCAAGGGCACAAAATATGTAAAATGAACTGAAAACAGTCTATCATCATAAAATAAGGAAGTTATCAAAGGCTACTGGGACTGGTCAAGGACCCAAGAGCAACTTGAAAGAATTCCCATTCACCAGAATGAGACAATCTGATCATTAAAAAAAAAAAAAAAAAGTCTAAAATGAATTAGGTTTTTTTTTTAATCTTAGCTCAATTGATACTACAAAATAACATTATCTTTGGAAATCTAAGACATCAAATTAAATATCTTGGAAATAACAGAGAGAAACCATTTATTCTGCACTTTTTTTGTATAAATTGCATTATAAGTTAACCATATAGTTGATGAAGAAAAATTTTTCTTCATAAAAGAATTCCAGTTAATAAACTCAGGGAAAAAAATGACAGAAAAATAAGCACCATTTTGCAGTCTTTAATGAAACAGAGGATTATCATTGCTAAAACAATTAGGGAAGATGTTGCTGAAGAACTTTATAATGGCTCAATCAGGCTGACAACACCTGAGCCCTCTAAATCAATCTTAACATTACAAGAGTAAAAAACAAACATAATGTGCTTCCTCACACAATGCAGTACACACCACCACCTGTGAAGTACTATTAGCAAAAATCTAGACCTAAGCTTCTGGACTTACCAGCCAGGCTGCAGGAGACAGACAGAAGGGCAAAACGTGTACATTCTACAAGAACACAATTCAGCCAAATCCAGAATATGGGAAATGTTGCAGGAAAATGACCTGGTTTATTCAACTAACAACAGTGTGAGAGAGAGAGAACAATATTGAATTGATGGTCTTTAACCCAACAATGCAAGGGTGGATCTTGTTCAGATTATGATTCAAAAAATGAATAATAAATAATAAAAGTAATTATTGTTCATTGAATTAAATTTTTTTTTATTTTTTTAACTCATTAAGTTAAACTATCATCAAACTATATCCATTCCATCCCTGATAAGAAGTGTTGAATCTTAGTTTCTTTTTCAATTGTGCGTGAGGCAAAATCTTTTGAATTTTCAGACTTTTACAGTCATTTCTTTCTTCCTTCCATCACGTCTCAATGACTGGCCTGCCTATTAATAAGATAATACCTATGGGAGATCTCAAGTTTAACAGTAATTTAATGGAGAGGAGCTAAACCTATAGCTCATCTGCTTTAATCATGGGAAATGTGATTCATTCCCTCCATGGCCTCGCTGATGCTGACATAATTCCAACTGTTGCTCCAAAATTTCCTGTCTAGTGAGGCCTTGGGCCCACGGGCACCTTGAAGCTGGGTGAATTATGAAGACCCCCCATCAGGCCCATGCTCCAGCACCTTCTATCCTGACACAGGCTGCCTGTAATTATGTGGCTGCACATGGATTGACTTCCAAGTTCAAACGTGCCTTATATCTCCCTGCTCTAGTGGGAAGTTGATAAAATCTGTTCTCTCTCTCTAGGGAAAAAAAAAATATATATATATATCCCTTCCAAAAGATTAGTAGTGCTGTTATTATTATGCTAAATATGTCATAAACTTAAAATACTTCAAAAACTATTGTTCACTTTGTAGAGTAGGAAAATGGGATGGTAAGTATGATTTTTTTAAAGGAAGTTCTTATCTGTTAGATATTTAGGGGAGTATTTATTTACAGGTAATGAAAAACCATGTCTGAGATTTACTTTAAAATACTTCAGAAAAATGTGTGTGTGTGTGTGTGTGTGTGTGTGTGTAAGAGACAGAATAATAAGAATGGGAGAATGCTGGGAACTGTCAAAGCTGTATTATAATATTTCTGAGTTTTGTATGTTTTAAAATTTTCATAACTAAAAATTAAACACTAAATCTATTTATTATTCTGGAAAGGTATTTTCACTACTGATAAAAACAGAGTAGAAATACTTCCCCAGATTCCTTCCACTAAATATAGCTAACAATTCTGAACATTATACATATAATAACCAAAGGAAGATTGAAAGGTCAGGTAAGATGGCAGAGCAGCTAGGGACCTCACTCAGGGAACCAGAGTAGTGACTTCCCTCAGCTTTCTTTTGCCTCATAGGCCTTAGGCTAGGTTCTGGGAAAACCAGCAATTAAAGGCTGACATGCATGACCAAAAGGAGTCCCAAGAAAGGCATGCTCTCTCTAGCAAAAACAAGCAAAGAATAGTAAAGGAGCAGTTCAGAAAAATCTTTAGACAAAACTACTCTATTCCAGCCACACACCAGAGAAAAATTGCAGCCCCACCACCAGCCCCACCAGCAGAGACAAAATGAAGACCTAGACTTTCACCCTCCCCAGGTTGTAATGAAGTACTCCAACCAGTTGAACGGCTCTCGGGGACAAACAAACAAACAATTGAAACATGAAAAGACCAATCTCAAAAGGTCACATATTGTGATTCCATTTATTAAAAGTGTGGAGATGAAGGACAAATTGCCAGGAGCTATAGATGATAATGGGCGAGGAGAGGAGACCATTATTATAGAGGGGTAGCAACAAGTAGATGTATGGTGATGGAATAGAAGCATAAAAAAGAAATAAAATAGTAGACAAAATCTTCAGGCTTATTCCTCTTATTCACTTCAGAGTTGAAGTGAATAAGAGAAATTTTAGTAATACTAAGTTTTTCACTTCTTATAAGCCGTGAGTTCATATCCAGTAATATCATTGAAGCTTATAAAGGAATTTCCTATATCTTGATTGTGGTGGTAGTTATGCAAATCTATATTTGTGATAAAATGACATAGAACCATATACACACACATTGTACCAATGACAGTTTTCTGGTTTTGATACTGTACTACAGTTATACAAAATGTAACCACTGGAAGAATTGGGAGCTCAAAGGTATGAGGGACCTCTCAGTACTTTTCTTTGCTGCTTCCTGTGCAGCAATAATTGTTTCAAAATAATTTTTTAGTTTTTCAAGAAAGATTAGCAAAATCATTATTTTTTTAATTTATTCTAATTTTTTATGCATGACAGCAGAATGCATTTATTCACAATACACACATAGAGCACAATTTTTCATATCTCTGGTTGTTCACAAAGTAGAGTCACACCATTCATGTCCTCATACATGTACTTGGGGTAACGATGTCCATCTCATTCCACCATCTTTCCTACTCCCCTGCCCCCTCCTTTCCCTGCCCTCCCCTTTGCCCTATCTTAAGTTCCTCCATTCCTCCCATACTACCCCCCTAATCCCATTATGAATCAGCCTCCTTATATTAGAGAAAACATTAAGCATTTGGTTTTTTGGGACTGGTTAATTTCATTTAGCATAATATTCTCCAACTCTATCCACTTACCTGCAAATGCCATGATTTTATTCTCTTTTAATGCTGAATAGTATTCCATTGTGTATATATACCACAGTTTCTTTATCCATTCATCTACTGAAGGGCATCTAGGTTGGTTCCACAGTTTACCTATTGTGAATTGTGCTGCTATAAACATTGATGTGACTGTGGCCCTGAGAGTGTGCTGTTTTGAAGTCCTTTGAGTATAAACTGAGGAGTGGGATAGCTGGGTCAAATGGTGGTTCCATTCCCAGTTTTCCAAGGAATTTCCATACTGCTTTACAGATTGGTTGCACCAATTTGCAGTCCCACCGGCAAAGTACGAGTATCTTTTTCCCCACATCCTTGCCAACACTTATTGTTGTTTGTATTCTTAATAGCTGCCATTCTGACTGTTGCTAGAGATGTTGAACATTTTCACATATTTGCTGATCGACTGTATATCCTCTTCTGAGAAGTGTCTGTTCAGTTCCTTGGCCCATTTACTGACTGGGTTATTTGGGGGTTATTTATTATTTGGGGGTTATTTGTTTGTTTGTTTGTTTTGGTGTTAAGTTTTTTGAGTTCTTTATATACCCTAGGGATTAGTGCTCTATCTGATATGCGTGTGGTAAAAATTTGCTCCCATTCTGTAGGTTCTCTATTCACCTCACTGATTGTTTCTTTTGCTAAGAAGAAGCTTTTTAGTTTGAATCCATCCCATTTTTTGATTCTTGATTTTAGGAGTCTTATTAAGGAAGTCAGGTCCTAATCCGATATGATGAAGATTTGGGCCACTTTTTCCTCTGTTAGATGCAAGGTCTCTGGTCTAATTTCTAGGTCCTTGATCCACTTTGAGTTTTGTGCATGGGGAGAGATAGAGGCTTAATTTCACTTTGCTGCATATGGATTTCCAATTTTCGCAGCACCATTTGTTAAAGAGGCTATCTTTTCTACAATATATGTTTTTGGTGCCTTTGTCTAATATGAGATAACTATATTTATGTGGGTTTGTCTCTGTGTCTTCTGTACCATTGGTCTACAAGTCTATTTTGGTGCCAATACTATGCTGTTTTTGTTACTATTGCTCTGAAATATAAAGTCTGGTATTGTGATGTCACCTGCTTCACTCTTCTTGCTACGGATTGCTTTGTGTATTCTGGGTCTCTTATTTTTCCAGATGAATCTCATGACTGCTTTTTCTATTTCTATGAGGAATGTCACTGGGATTTTGATTGGAATTGCATTAAATCTGTATAGTGCTTTGGGTAATATGGTCATTTTGACAATATTAATTCTGCCCATCCAAGAACAAGGGAGATCTTTCCATCTTCTAAGGTCTTTTTAAATTTCTTTCTTTAGTGTTCTGTAGTTTTCATTATAGAGGTCTTTCACCTCTTTCGTTGGTTCCCAAGTTTGTTTGTTTTTGAGGCTATTGTAATGGGGTAGTTTTCCTAGTTTCTCTTGCAGAGGATTTTTCACTGATATTCAAAAATGCCTTTGATTTATGGGTGTTGATTTTATATCCTGCTACTTTGCTGAATTCATTTATTAGTTCTAGAAGTTTTGATGAGGATGTTGTGAAGGTAGGCATGCTTATACACTAATAGGCAGAATGTAAATAAGTAACTTTGTGGCAATTTTTTAAAACTGAACATCCTTTGACACACAGATATTATTTGCTAGTATTCATTCCAAGTATGAAAACGTGTATTCACAAGCTATGCTGAAATTTAAATTGACAGTCTAATTCAATAAAATGCCCTTTTATCAAGCCAAAGTACAGTTACCTTAGTAAAATCTGATGACCCAAGCCTTTGATCAAAACTCATTTGTATTACTGATTTTCTTAATTCCACAAATTCCTAGAATTCTGTTTTCATTAAATAGCCATCTGATTCCTTCTGGTCCCTTTCCCACTGTGCACACCTGAACATACACATGTGCGCACACACACTCCTTGCTCTCCCTCTTCCTGTTTTTCGTCATCTCATACACCATCATTTCTCAAGCCAGAAGTCCCAGAGAATCACCCTCAGCCGCTCCTGCTCCCTCACCTCACCCCATCAGCCCTGAGCTGCTGTCCAGCTGGCCTCTTGAACACCCCTCTTAGTGTTCTCTCACTTTTCTAAAGCTAGTACAACAGCCTCCCAACTGGGCTGCCTGCCTCCAGTCCTTCACATTCTTACCTGAAGAGTCTTCAAAAGACATAAATTTCAGCCAGTGTGGTGGCCCACACCTGTGATCCCAGCTACTTACTTGGGAGGCTGAAGCAGAAGGATCACTAGTTCTAAGGCCAGCCTCAGCAATTTAGTGAAGCCCTAAGCAACTAGACACTGTCTCAAAATGTAAAATAAAAAGGGCTGGGGATGTGGCTCACTGGTAAAGCACCCCTGGGTTAAATCCCCAGGTCTGGGTGGTGAGATAAAGTTCCTATTTTAATGCCCTCCTCCAGTAGGATGAAGGTCACACTTCTGGTGATGCAGTAGGCCCCCTCCCCTATCTGCTTCCTGTGGTTTGGAGCCTCATACATGCTATGCTGCTCCAGGTGGCTCCCCATCCACCTTTGCCACCCTCTTCCCTGCCCTCCTCTCTCCTGTCACTTGCATTCCCACATTTAGGATGGTTCTGCCCCTGGCTCACAGAGCTCTCTTCCTTTCTAGCTCCTGCAGTCCTCCTGGTGACCGCAGCATCTGGGGAGCTGAAATCCCTTTGAAACACTTCTACCACCATTATAATTCAGCCTGCATACCCACCAATGCCTGCTAGGCCTCAGCATCACCAGATGCTGCTCTGGATATAAATCAAGGCTTTACTTTAAATATCCTACTCTCAAAGGTTTAAAGGTAACAGGAAATTTTTAGACCCAATATGTATTAGGGGAAGAAAAGCAAATTGCAGAACAGCATGTATGATATGATTTCATTTTTGAGCAGCACTAAGAAATAATGCATAGAAAAATATGGAAGAATATATACCAAACTACTAGCAGTACATTTAAAATAATAATAAAATCCTTAAAATTACAAGGGACTTTTACTTCCAAAGTGAATTTGATTTTCCTAAAACATTTAAAGTTTTTACTAAAATCAGTGGTACTTTTTAAACTTAAAAATGCTCATAATTACACACTGTGGTGAGGACTGGGGAGGGCACTCCCCTCTCTCCACATCCCAGCACTTTCTCTCTAGGACTTTCCCAAACCTGGCTTCAGCCTCCTGGTGCCCCTTCATCTGCTGGCCAGTCTTGCCTCTCTCGACCCTCTGGTGTCTTCATGCTCTTACCTCTCCAGCCTACAGCCATTTTGTGGCCCAGTCTATTCCCTCTGTAAATGGGAATCATGAGCCACACAGTTGCCCAGTCCTGAGCTCTAGTGACTCTCTGACTTTGCCCCTCCGATTAATCATATAACGACTAAATGTTCATTAACACTTGCAATATACCAGTGTTCCTGATAGCAAAAGCTTGGTCCTTGTCCCTGCTGCCAATCCAATAGAGAGGACAAATTTTTTAGAAAAATGAAATAAGGACTTTTTATTGCTTTGCTAAGAGAGGAGAAAATCAACAGACTGACATCGCAGACAATGCCATTCCTGCTGCCAGAGGGAACCAGGGAATGTAGAAAGGGGATACAAGGGGTATGTTCCAAGATCATTATAAGTAGATCTGATTAATTATATCCTTGAAAGAGCTTCTGTTGCAGTTTCCAGGTCCAGAGTTTCTTTATTCTTGTAGATAGTGAGTAGAAGGACAGAAAACCAGATTTAGGACATGAAGAATATTCACCTTGCGACCGGTCAGACCACAGAGGAGGCCAGCAGCTACCATCTTGGAGAGCTGACGTCACCATCCCTGTTTTCGACTGACCGCAGCTCATTCAGCCATAGAACAGGTAATTTCAGGCTGCCATTCGCCTGCGGCTTGCAGACAGATTACTCAGGCTCAGTGCCTGAGTGCTTCTTGGAGCCTTCTCTTATCAGAGCATACACCGAGCACGGAGTGGCCGAGTTCCGGCTCCCGGTACTGCCCTGGCCCAGGGCTAAGGAGCCGGCGGAAACTGCTTCTTGGAGCCTGCTCTTATCAGAGCATACACCGAGCACGGAGCGGCCGAGTTCCAGCTCCCGGAACTGCCCTGGCCCAGGGCTAAGGAGCCCGCGGAAACTGCTTCTCGGTCCGGGTCCTGCTGAGGGCCGGTCAGGACTCACCCGTTGCTTTGGTTACCCGGCAAAGGGAACGAAATGCTGCCATTCGCATAGGATACCAACATGGCAGAGATCTGATGTCATCAGAGAGCGGCGGAGGAGAGAACTTCATCAATACCAGCGGCGACAGAAACAGTTGGTCTCCTGGTAGGGAGGGTGAGGCACAGACACCCGAGTCTCTCTCGATTTGTCATCGAGCTAGAGGGGAGGAGCCGGGCCGCCGCCCGCGCCGGAACAGGCCCAGCGGCTCGCTGGCGTGGTGATCGCGTGACCCCAGTTGGAGAGGGGGCGGAGCGGAGCCACCACCCGCGCCCGCAAGGTGGGCAGACCCGCGACCCAGTGGTACATGGGCGTGGTAGGAGGGGCAGGGCAGAGCCGCAGCCCGCGCCTGCAAGGTAAGCAGACCTGTGACAGACTGGCGGGTCAGGCCCAGCGGCCTGCCAGCGTGGTACACACGTCACCCCAACTGGAGTAGGGGCAGAGCAGAGCATTCGCCCGCGCCCGGATCAGGCCCTGCCGGTGTGGTGGTCACGTGACCCCAATTGGAGTGGGGGCGGAGCGGAACCGCCACCCGTGCCCGCAGGGTGAGCAGACCTGTGACCAACCTGCAGATCAGGCCCAGAGGTCCGCAGGCATGGTAGGAGGGGCAGGGCAGAGCCGCCCCCCAGGCCTGCAAGGTAGGCAGACCTGCAACAGACCGGCGGATCAGGCCCAGGGGCCTGCCGGCGTGGTACACACGTCACCCCAACTGGAGTAGGGGCAGAGCAGAGTCGCCGCCCATGCCAGGAACAGGCCCAGTGACCTGCCGGCGTGGTAGTCACGACACTCCAATTGGAGTAGGGGCAGAGCAGAGCCGCCACCCGTGCCCGAAAGGTGGGCAGACCTGCGACCGACCAGCGGGACAGGCCCAGTGGCCTGCCGGTGCGACAGACACGTCACCCCATTTGGAGTAGGGGCAGAGCAGAGCCGCCGCCCACGCCTGCAGGGTAGGCAGACCTGCAACCGACCGACCGGCAGATCAGGCCCGGTGGCCTGCCGGCGTGGTACACTCATCACCCCAATTGGAGTAGGGGCAGAACAGAGCCGCCGCCCACGCCCGGAACAGGCCCAGTGACCTGCCGGCGTGGTAGTCACGACACCCCAATTGGAGTAAGGAGAGAGCAGAGCCGCCGCCCGCGCCTGCAAGGTAGGCAGAATGCCGCCCGACCTTGCAAGGGAGACTTTTCAACTATACAAGAGCAATATAAATATATAAGGGGAAAAAAACATTTCAAAAACACAACAGTTTCACCAAGCAGAAAGAAACGCAAGCAGTATGAAAAGACAAGGAAAGAAAGGACCACAAGCAATGCAGGTCAACTCAACTTTAGAAGAGGTAACAGCTGCAGCAGATGGAATGTCAGATAAAGAATTCAGGATATACATGCTTCAGATGATCTGGAGTATCAAGGAAGACATTAGACAGCAAAATCAGACAATGAAAGATCACTTCGACAATGAATTACACAAACAAATCCAGAAAGCAAAGGATCAACTATACAGGGAGATAGAGGTTATAAAAAACAAACAAACAGAAATCCTAGAAATGCAGGAAGCAATAAATCAACTTAAAAACTCAATGGAGAATACTACCAGCAGAGTAGAACACTTAGAAGATAGAACATCAGACAATGAAGACAAAGTATTTCAACTTGAAAAGAACATAGACAGCTCAGCAAGACTGTTAAGAAACCATGAGCAGAACATCCAAGAAATATGGGATAACATTAAGAGACCAAACTTAAGAGTCATTGGGATACAGGAAGGTACAGAACTCCAAACCAAAGGAATGAGCAATCTATTCAATGAAATAATACGAGAAAACTTCCCAGACTTGAAGAATGAGACAGAATCCCAAATCCTAGAAGCCTACAGGACGCCGAATGTGCAAAATCATAAGAGATCCACACCTAGACACATTATAATGAAGATGCCCAACATACAGAATAAGGAGAGAATTTTAAAAGCTACAAGAGAAAGGAAGCAGATTACATTTAGGGGTAAGCCAATCAGGATAACAGCTGATCTTTCAACACAGACTCTGAAAGCTGGAAGATCCTGGAATAACATATTTCAAACACTGAAAGAAAATGGGTTCCAACCAAGAATTGTGTATCCAGCGAAATTAAGCTTCAGGATGGAAGATGAAATTAAAACCTTCCACGATAAACAAAAGTTTAAAGAATTTGCAGCTAGAAAACCATCTCTTCAAAACATCCTCGGCAAAACATTACAGGAGGAGGAAATGGAAAATAACAATGAAAACCAACAGTGGGAGGTAGGACAGTAAAGGGGGGAAAAATAATTAAAGAGGAAAACAAACCATGTTTAGTAACAGAAATAAACAAATATGGCTGGAAGAACAACCCATATCTCAATAATAACCCTAAATGTTAATGGCTTAAACTCACCAATTAAGAGACACAGGCTAGTAGAATGGATCACAAAACAAGACCCAACAATATGCCTACAGGAGACGCATTTGATAGGAAAAGACATACATAGGCTGAAGGTGAAAGGTTGGGAAAAATCATATCACTCATATGGACTTTGGAAACAAGCAGGAGTGTCCATACTCATATCAAATAAAATAGATTTCAAGCCAAAGTTAATCAAAAGGGATAAAGAGGGACACTACATACTGCTTAAGGGAACCATACACCAACAAGACATAACAATCATAAATATATATGCCCCAAACAATGGTGCAGCTATGTTCATCAAACAAACTCTTCTCAAGTTCAAGAGTCTAATAGACCACCATAGAATAATCATGGGAGACTTCAACACACCTCTCTCACCACTGGACAGATCCTCCAAACAAAAGTTGAATAAGGAAACTATAGAACTCAATAACACAATTAATAACCTAGACTTAATTGACATATATAGAATATACCACCCAACATCAAGCAGTTACACTTTTTTCTCAGTAGCACATGGATCCTTCTCAAAAATAGATCATATATTATGTCACAGGGCAACTCTTAGACAATATAAAGGAGTAGAGATAATACCATGCATCTTATCTGATCATAATGGAATGAAACTGAAAATCAACGATAAAAGAAGGAAGGAAAAAGCATACATCACTTGGAGAATGAAAAATAGGTTACTGAATGATCAATGGGTTATAGAAGACATCAAGGAGGAAATTAAAAAATTCTTAGAGATAAATGAAAACACAGACACAACATATCGGAATCTATGGGACACATTGAAAGCAGTTCTAAGAGGAAAATTCATTGCTTGGAGTTCATTCCTTAAAGAAAAAACCAACAAATAAATGATCTCATACTTCATCTCAAAATCCTAGAAAAAGAAGAGCAAAACAACAGCAAAAGAAGTAGAAGGCAAGAAATAATTAAAATCAGAGCTGAAATTAATGAAATCGAAACAAAAGAAACAATTGAAAAAATTGACAAAACTAAAAGTTGGTTCTTTGAAAAAATAAACAAAATCGACAGACCCTTAGCCATGCTAGCGAAGAGAAGAAGAGAGAGAACTCAAATTACTAGCATATGGGATGAAAAAGGCAATATCACAACAGACACTTCAGAAATACAGAAGATAATCAAAAATTATTTTGAATCCTTATACTCCAATAAATTAGAAGAAAGTGAAGGCATAGATAAATTTCTTAAGTCATATGATCTGCCCAGATTGAGTCAGGAGGATATAGACAACCTAAACATACCAATATCAATTGAGGAAATAGAAGAAACCATAAAAAGACTACCAACTAAGAAAAGCCCAGGACCGGATGGGTATACAGCAGAGTTTTACAAAACCTTTAAAGAGGAACTAATACCAATACTTTTCAAGCTACTTCAGGAAATAGAAAAAGAGGGAGAACTTCCAAATTCATTCTATGAGGCCAACATCACCCTGATAACTAAACCAGACAAAGACACTTCAAAGAAAGAAAACTACAGACCAATATCTCTAATGAACCTAGATGCAAAAATCCTCAATAAAATTCTGGCGAATCGGATACAAAAACATCAAAAAAATTGTGCACCATGATCAAGTAGGATTCATCCCTGGGATGCAAGGCTGGTTCAATATACGGAAATCAATAAATGTTATTCACCACATCAATAGACTTAAAAATAAGAACCATATGATCATCTCGATAGATGCGGAAAAAGCATTCGACAAAGTACAGCATCGCTTTATGTTCAAAACTCTAGAAAAACTAGGGATAACAGGAACATACCTCAATATTGTAAAAGCAATTTATGCTAAGCCTCAGGCTAGCATCATTCTGAATGGAGAAAAATTGAAGGCATTCCCTCTAAAATCTGGAACAAGACAGGGATGCCCTCTCTCTCCACTTCTGTTCAACATAGTTCTCGAAACACTGGCCAGAGCAATTAGACAGACAAAAGAAATTAAAGGCATCAAAATAGGAAAAGAAGAACTTAAATTATCACTATTTGCAGATGACATGATTCTATACCTAGCAGACCCAAAAGGGTCTACAAAGAAACTATTAGAGCTAATAAATGAATTCAGCAAAGTGGCAGGATATAAAATCAACACGCATAAATCAAAGACATTCCTGTATATCAGCGACAAATCCTCTGAAATGGAAATGAGGACAACCACTCCATTCACAATATCTTCAAAAAAAATAAAATACTTGGGAATCAACCTAACAAAAGAGCTGAAAGACTTATACAATGAAAACTACAGAACCCTAAAGAGAGAAATAGAAGAAGATCTTAGAAGATGGAAAAATATACCCTGTTCATGGATAGGCAGAACTAACATCATCAAAATGGCGATATTATCAAAAGTTCTCTATAGGTTTAATGCAATGACAATCAAAATCCCAACGGCATTTCTTGTAGAAATAGAGAAAGCAATTATGAAATTCATATGGAAAAATAAAAGACCCAGAATAGCAAAACAATGCTAAGCAGGAAGTGTGAATCAGGCGGTATAGCGATAACAGACTTCAAACTATACTACAGAGCAATAGTAACAAAAACAGCATGGTACTGGTACCAAAACAGGCGGGTGGACCAATGGTACAGAATAGAGGACACAGAAACCAATCCACAAAACTACAACTATCTTATATTTGATAAAGGGGCTAAAAGCATGCAATGGAGGAAGGATAGCATCTTCAACAAATGGTGCTGGGAAAACTGGAAATCCATATGCAACAAAATGAAACTGAATCCCTTTCTCTCGCCATGCACAAAAGTTAATTCAAAATGGATCAAGGAGCTTGATATCAAATCAGAGACACGCCGTCTGATAGAAGAAAAAGTTGGCTACGATCTACATACTGTGGGGTCGGGCTCCAAATTCCTCAATAGGACACCCATAGCACAAAAGTTAATAACTAGAATCAACAAATGGGACTTACTCAAACTAAAAAGTTTTTTCTCAGCAAAAGAAACAATAAGAGAGGTAAATAGGGAGCCTACACCCTGGGAACAAATCTTTACTCCTCACACTTCAGATAGAGCCCTAATATCCAGAGTATACAAAGAACTCAAAAAATTAGACAATAAGAGAACAAACAACCCAATCAACAAATGGGCCAAGGACCTGAACAGACACTTCTCAGAGGAGGACATACAGTCAATCAACAAGTACATGAAAATATGCTCACCATCTCTAGCTGTCAGAGAAATGCAAATCAAAACCACCCTAAGATACCATCTCACTCCAGTAAGATTGGCAGCCATTATGAAGTCAAACAACAACAAGTGCTGGCGAGGATGTGGGGAAAAGGGTACACTTGTACATTGCTGGTGGGACTGCAAATTGGTGCAGTCAATTTGGAAAGCAGTATGGAGATTTCTTGGAAAGCTGGGAATGGAGCCACCATTTGACCCAGCTATTCCCCTTCTCAGTCTATTCCCTAAAGACCTAAAAAGAGCATGCTACAGGGACACTGCTACATCGATGTTCATAGCAGCACAATTCACAATAGCAAGACTGTGGAACCAACCTAGATGCCCTTCAATAGACGAATGGATAAAAAAAATGTGGCATTTATACACAATGGAGTATTACTCTGCATTAAAAAATGACAAAATCATAGAATTTGCAGGGAAATGGATGGCATTAGAGCAGATTATGGTAAGTGAAGCTAGCCAATCCCTAAAAAACAAATGCCAAATGTCTTCTTTGATATAAGGAGAGTAACTAAGAACAGAGTAGGGTCGAAGAGCATGAGAAGAAGATTAACATTAAACAGGGATGAGAGGTGGGAGGGAAAGGGAGAGAGAAGGGAAATTGCATGGAAATGGAAGGAGACCCTCAGGGTTATACAAAAGTACATACAAGAGGAAGTGAGGGGAAAGGGAAAAATAATACATGAGGGAGAAATGAATGACAGTAGACAGGGTAGAGAGAGAAGAGGGGAGGGGAGGGGAGGGGAGGGGAGGGGGGATAGTAGAGGATAGGAAAGGCAGCAGAACACAACAGACACTAGTATGGCAATATGTAAATCAATGGATGTGTAACTGATGTGATTCTGCAATCTGTATATGGGGTAAAAATGGGAGCTCATAACCCACTTGAATCAAAGTGTGAAATATGATATATCAAGAAATTTGTAATGTTTTGAACAACCAACAATAAAAAATTTTTAAAAAAAAAAGAATATTCACCTTGCTTCCCCCAAGGTTGGGGAGGAGAAGAGGAAGGAGAGGAAGGAAAAAGATGTCAACCAGTAGTTGAGCAGCAGGTTTTATATTCAAAGCATGAAGTGGATCCCCCTTTACATAAAAGGGACCCCTGTTGCATTCTAAGCACTATATGTGTTAATTAATCTCCACATCGTCCTAGATGAAGATGCTATTATTTTCCCCAATGACACTTATAAGGAAACTGTGGCACAGAGAAGTTAAGAAACGTGCCCCAGTTCACACATTAGGAAGGGGAAGAGCTGGTTCCAGAGTCTACACTCTTATCCCATTATTTTTCTCTTCCTTGTAATACTAGCTCCTTGATATCCTTGGTGATATCACTATCACACCTTTTCTGGACGACTGTGACAACTTCCTAACTGACCTCCCTGACTCCAGAATAGCACCTCCATTCCCAGCTCAGCCTGAACACCCTCCCCATTCTCTACACTACAGCCACAGTGACCTTTCTAAAGGGCAACTCTGGTGGGGTCATTTCCATGTCTCATATCTAGAATCCAGAATTCTCTTAGAGCTCCTAACCATGGCATTTATCTCAGGAACCTGTGCTTCTTGCACTTTATGCCCAGCCTGGAGTCTAGAATGTGTCATGTGCTCACGTAATTGGGAGGTTTTACCAGTCCTCCTCCCCACCACACCTCAGCAGATTCTCACTTGCCTTTCTGAAGTCCGCTATAACATTTCTGGACTCAGAAGTCACCTCTAGTGGAAAGCCTACCCTAAGTCCCCAAAGCTGCCCCTTCTTTGAGATCTTCTTACCTCTGTTGTGGTTCTTTATTCATCTCCTCCCCACTAGGCTGGAAGTGGCTTGAGGACAGGAACTTTGTTTTTCCCATTGTTGTGTTCCCAGCACCCTGTGTAAGACCTCATACATATGCTGCTTTAATAAATGTGTTTTATTACTTCATCCATAAAATGACTTTCCAAGGTACCCAGGTGTGCCAGGCTCTTTTATATCTCTATACAGGCTCTTCCTTTCTCACATGCCTGTCCCCATATCCCTAGCAAGCTTTCTTCTCATCCTATAAGACCCACTTCAAGAGTCTCCAGAAGCAAGATTTTCTCCGGTGCATTTAAGGAGTACCAATTACTCCTCAGCATATACCTCTATTGAGTGCACTAAATTTTGTACTGTATTGCAATTATTTGCTGATGAATCTATCACTACCTCCAGAATGTAAGCTTCTTGACAATAGGAACCATGTGTCACTGGCATACAGAAGGGGCTCAGTAAACAACTGTTGAATTGGATGATTATTAAATTGTACTTATTAAAGAGAATTTTTACTGGGCCAAAACATTTCTCAGAGGAACTATTTCCTTGTTTTGCTTTGTTTTTCAAATATTAAATGTCAACCTCCAACATTTTCTAGTGTCTCAAGTATCTATGGCCTAATATATTATTTCAGAGAATACTAAAAAGATGGGAAAATATCAACTAATCCTTAATCACAATAACCAGGTAGGATGGGATTTTCCATTAAATCTCTGCCTTTACATATTTGCACCACTGAATTTTTTAAGAATGTTTGGGAATACATACTCTTAGGCACAAATTCATTGTCAGTAGGAAGTTGTATTCTGTTCACCTCTAGGAACTCATTAGGGAAAACTGGGTCTAAAAGAGTTAAAATTCAAAGTGGGATTGATGCCTGTTATAGCAAAATTTCATGTTGCCAGGGGGATGTGCACATGTCACAGTAATAACTATCATAAGCACCATAATCATATCCCTATTCATGTCTCTACTCTTTCCTTTCATTCTAAGTATCTCTAAACTTATTTTCTTGTATTTTTCTTCTTCTATCTTCCATTCCCAATCCTCCCCTTCTTTGCAGAAAAGCCAAGACAACATCCCCCACACACAAAATGGCATATTTGCTTTCAGTTAAATCTCAGAAAAGTGAAAATTCTTTCTACCCAGTGAACAATGTATATAAAATGTAAACTAATCTCAGAGAACTTCAATACCAAACACAGTATTTCCTATTACACATGAATTTCAGGAGCCTATAGACCTTTAATACGTTTAACTAATATATATAAATATAAATTTGATTGATGAAATGCTATTCTCCAGTTTAAAAAATGTTTTATTTTCAGAAAGAACTGTCAGCAATAATAAACCAAAACCCTGAGAAAGCATCTTGTTTCAAGTGGGACCAAAGATTTTGGAATCATAAGACCTGGTTTAATCTTCCTGGGCTTTGGTTTCCACATCTGAATGATGGTAATAATAATAGAGAGCCTACCTAAATAGTTACCAATTTCCATACAAAAAATTAACCCAACACTTACTTGCTAAAAACTGCAATGTTTAAACAATAATAAAAAATGTTATTCAAAACTTTGGAAGAAGCTTGACTGGGTGATTCTGCCTTGGGGTCTCATGAGGTTGCAGTCAAAGGTGGCAGCGAGGGCTGCAGTTTCTGAAGGCTTGACTAGGGTTGGAAAATCCACTTCTAAGGTGGCTCACTCACAAGGCTAGCTAGTTAGTCCTGGCTGTTGGTGGGAGGCCTCAGTTCTTCCCCTCAGGAACCTCTCTACAGGATTACTTGAGTGTCCTCAAAACATAAAGACTGGCTACCTCCAGAGTAAGCAAGCCAAGAGACCACAGGGGAAGTTGCAATGTCCCCTTTGTCACAGTAATCACACACTTTCATTTACACAACATGGATTGGTCACACAGATCATCCCAATCCAATGTGGGAGAGGCCACATAAGGACATAAGTGCCATAGGTGAGGGTAACTGGGGACCACTTTGGAAACCTTCTACCACATGGACCTTACACCTTTATCATGAAGATTGAATGAAACAACGTTTATAAAGTACTTCACTTTGCATAGTACCTGATATTAAATTGTTTTTGGTGTTAGCATTAACACAAAATCTGGTTCAAACCACCACAACCAACAACAACAGAAATTAAGAGAAGGGAATTCCACTCAATTATCCTTGCTTGCTGGAAGTAACCGTTGACTATGTAAACCTTCACACATCTTCAACTTCTGTTACTGCTATGGTGGGGACAGGGACTATTATACTGTGGGATGCTGGACAGCATTTTATCAAGAAAATGTCAAAATAAAAATAAGGAAATACTCAAGTCAGTGCAACGAGACTTTTGTTGTCAACGGTGGTGGTGGTAGGGTTCTCCAGGCACTTTCTGAGTAAAAAGATTAATTTTCATCTTATAATTCTGCTTCATCTCTTGGCTTTCTACTATGATCTCTAAAGCTGTTATGATCCTTTGCTTTCTATTTGTTTGATCTCTTTTGTATTGGATTACTTCAGATTTCATAGGTTTCACATTGGCCTCTGCTCTCTTCCCCTTGAAACACTTCTCAGAAACAATGAGTCTCTACAGGATGTGTGGCTTCTTATATCTGAGGTAGATCAAAAAGGGACATGTTTCAGAAAGAATCCTCTTTCTACCCAGCGAAGACCCATGTTGAAGAAAAGGAAATTCAGATGTACAAGGAAAAGTAACTTTCCCAAGGTCTTAAATTAAAAAAAAGAACTGCTTCTCTGTAGGAAATATCAAGTGATAGAAACTTGTTGAAACTGTAGGAACTTCTCGGCCTGGCACAGACACAGGGAAGACAGAGAGTCAACTAAGAGTCACGTAGGATGAAGGTGACAACAGGAACAGCAAGAGCTACAGCTGCAAAAGGTGCTTATTATGGTTTGCGAGCCCCAATTCACATCACTTTTATGACAGATATCAAGAATTACAGTATTATAGTTCCAAAGCAGACTTTCTCACATGGGAATTCTATGATCTTATCTTTCAAGTTAATAAAGAATAGATGCCATAGTTAATTTTATGTGTCAACTTGACTGGATCACAGGATGCCCAGATATATGGCTTAATGTTATTTCTGAGTGTGTCTGTGGATGTTTCTGGATGAGATTAGCATTTGAACTGGTGAACTATGTAGAGTGTGTTGCCCTCCTCAATGTGAGTGGGCAACATCTGATTTATTGAGGACCTGAATAGAGTAAAACGATGGAAGAAGAAATAATTTGCCCTCTCTGCTAAGCTGCAAGCTGCTCAGTCTTCTCCTGCCATACATAGGTGTTCCTGGTTTTCAGGCCTTCCGATGTGGGTTGGGATCTACACCATTGACTTTCCAATACGCAGCCCTCCTGGGTCTCTAGCTTGCAGATCACAGATTGTGGGACTTCTCAGCCTCCATAATCCCATAAGTCAACACCTTAGAGTAAATCTCTTCCTAGATAAAGATATAAGTATAGCTACATAAATATGCTGTTGTTTCTGTCACCCCACACAACCCTAATACTGTAGGGTATTTACTATATGTGAAGCACTACATTAATTATACATAAATCATACTGTTTTTGAAAAGTGAAGTTGAAACTTGATGATATGGCTACTACTATTGGTAATAAGCACCCAGAAATTTAACTGGATTTTGACCTTATGTGCCCACATTCAGGCTTGGCTCATATATGTAAATGAAAAAGCACTGCTACAATGTGATTGAGCAAGTGATAAATTCTGATTCTAATTTCAATGAGATGGATAAAAGATAAAATAACAACATTTAAATGATTTTACTGTGAAATATAATATGCATACAGAAAGTACCTAACAAATATATAGTTTAATGAAATATTACAAAGTGGACCCCTGTGTAATAATTGCCCAAGCTAAGAAACAGAACATGCCAGTACCCTAGAGAGCCCCTCATGCCCTCTCTTATCACTCTGCCCTTTCTCCCCACTGAAGGGAACCACTATCCTCACTTTCATAGAAGTCACTTCCTTGATTCCCTTTCATGATGTAAGTATGCATCCCTGAACATTATAGTTTTGCCTGGTATTTAATATTTAGAAGGCTGAAATCACACAGTCCATATTCTTCTGTGTCTAGATTCTATTACTCTATGCATCTATTTTGTTGAATGCAGCTGTAATCTGTTCATTTCAAATTATGAATAATAGTCCACTGTTTGAACATACTACAATTTATTTATCCATTCTACCATTGATTAACATTTAGATGGTTGCCAACTTGAGGATATCCTGGATAATGGTGCCATAAACATTTTTGTACCTCTCTCCGTGCACAAAGGCAAGCAGACCATATATCTTGGAAAGGAACTGACAGATCAGAGGATATGTGCAGGACAGTTCTCTGGGTGGCCTTGGACTGACTCAGTTCTCCACTTTTTCACTTGTAGTCCTCAAGAATAACCATGGAGTATATGCTGGGAAAGAAGTCCTGAGATGGGGAGGGAGTGGCTGGAACAGCCTGCACTCTGTTCTAGTACCTCCTAAAACAGGATGTCCTTCAATGCTTTAGCCCAGAGACTCGTGTGATCATGTGTATAAAACCCAGGGTAGGCTGCTGTACAGGCCCCTCATCTGTGATGCAAGATGAGTCAGCAAATGATTTCATCTACTCCAGGCAGTTTTCCTGAGCCTAGAGGAATTGGTTTGCAATGAATCCTAGGCTTCTGCTGAACCTTGATGCCTATCTGTAAGTAATAAACTCACTTCTTATAACTTGCTCAGTTAGTAACCAGTACACAGAGAAACTGCTTCACAGTATGCATATCTCAAATTATGATAGATGATATCAAATAGTTTTCCAAGGTGGTTGTATCTGTTTATAATCCCTCCAGCAGTATTTAAGAGATTTAGCTGCCTCTCACTCTTGCAAACACTTGGCTGTTAGTGCCTAATTTTAGCTGGTTGGGGGCTAAGCTGTGCTCACTAATTATGCTTTTAATTGCATTTCTTTAATTAATAATGAGACCGAGTATATTTTTCACATTTCTATTTGGATATCTCCTCTTGTGAAATGTTCAACTCTCTAGACTTTTTTCTATTAGATTGTCTTTTCTTATTGATTTGTAGAAGTCCTTTATATATTCTGGGTAGAAACCCCTTGTCAGTTATGTGTTTTTGTAAATATCTTTGCTTATTTTATAGCTGATTTTTGCATTTCAGTTTGTCCCTACTTCTTTGAGCAATCCCTTTAAGTTCAAATCTTTGTGACTCATCAGGCTCTCTCTGTCCTCAGCAGGCCCTGATCTTAGATGGGTCTCAGCTGAAACATCACTTAATCTAGAAAGTCTTTCCTGACATCCCTGAAATTTCATTACTGCATGTTCTCACAGAATGTTCTTTTCACATACTTACTCCTTTTCTGTGTGCAAGTAGATTTTATATCTGCCTTCCTCACTAGAAGGCAAGCTCATGAGGTCACAGATCTCAACCATCTTGTTTATCACTAGCATAGTGATTGGCATAGAGTCAGCAAATGTTTGTTGAATGATTAAAATGGCAGCTGAATTACTCTTCATTACATTTTCCTTCTCAAAGATATTTCTATTTTTAAAAGGCCATTTGGCAGGTATTCATTGTTTTTCATTGCTCTGCATCCATTTTCCCACCCTTCTTTGGGAATGATGCTATGATTTTCATTAAGAAAACATCTCACCCCTTATTTCAATCCAGTAGGGGCCTATCCCATTCTAGCCACAGTGATTGGTTCAGAGCACATGACCCAAGTCAAACCAGTCAAAACCAATGAAGCTTAATCCAGATTCAACTGGAACTGCTGTAAAAGAGTCATGCTTTTCTTTCTACGTGGGTGCTGAGATGTGGTCTTTGACTTGAACCTTCGGGCAGCCTTTTTGCCCCAGGAGGGACAAGCCTGTCCAAGAAGAAGGTACACAAATGCAAGCAGAGTTGAGAGACTGAGTTCTGATGACATCACCTGAATCCTTACATCTAGCCAGGAACTTTTGAGTTGTCTGAGCCAATTAAGGTTCTTTTGACACAAGTGTTATCTGAGCTGTCTATTGTGACCACAGTCTCTAGACAAAATGAATTCTTTATAAATAATTATGGTCTGTCTATTATTTGCAGTGTATTACCATGGCATGAATAACTTGAATAGGCATCCAGACCATACTTGCAAAAGCAGTTTTTGATATTCTTGTGCTATTTGTCAAATATGCTAATTTAAACATGGTAGACAGGCTATTTTAAAGCCATGTTTGCCTTACAAAAATATAATAACTTCTATTTTATATGCTATTGATTCTGTCACCAGCACAGTCTAAAAGACTGGTAGGCTTTCAGAAACATGCAGTGAGAATAGCTCTGGTTTCTACATCTATTGCACATTATGAATGCTCATTTGGAGTACTTGCTTCAGTTTATACACACACACGCACACGCACACACAAAACTTAAGGTTAACCCATTTTATAAGCTTCTTATGAATGCTAGGCAATTCATATTATTTTCACTGAAAATGAAATCTGCAATAAAGAAGGGATCCTGAAAACACCATTCATTGATAACTACAATTTCTCACCTTGGATCCAACCATCAAATCAATGATGGCTTATTCATATTTTATATAAACAAAAGATATAATGACCCTTTCCTGCTAGGGTAATAATAAGTAAGTAAAAAGTAAATAAGCTGTAGTCTACTGTTTCTTACTGACTTCTTTGTGCAAGAAGTCTAAATAAAAGAAATCTTGGGCATATTCATCTCTTCTCCTAACACTTGAAACAACGCCCAATTCCAGTGTTCTTTCATCCAGTTGCTGTGTCAATTCTTCTAATCTTTGGAATTTTTTTTACATGATGAAATATCTTCTCCTATGCCAGAATAAAGTTAGTAGCTCATTCTCTCAACTTTATTTATCCTGCTTGGATGCAAGACTGTCTTCTCAATCAGAAATACAATTAACAGTTTTTAATCTCATTTAACAGTGTACACCTGGGAAGGACTTCTGGAAACCGTCCAGTGTAAATCCCTTCTCCTCCTTCTCCTTCTGATAAGAACTACTGCCCTGTCCAGAAAGGTAAGCACACATGACCAGTCAGGAAGTCCTATTCTCCCCTGTGCTAATGACCTTGGAGGCACACATATGACCCTAATAATGCCAGTCAGAATCTTTCTCTTGAGTGATAGCTGGACTTTGGGGAAGAGTTCTCTCATTAGACTTGCTGGGCTAAAAGTGAATTTAAAGCCACTGTCAGCCATCTTCCCCAATGTATGGAGAAGCCCTCTGTAGAATAAAGTCAAGCAGACAAAAGCAGAATGGACACATCCACAAAAGAAAGACTAATATGAGTGAACTATAGTAGGCACTGAGAGCAGTTCTCCACTTTAAGGTCCTGGGGTCCATGGCTTACCTCTTGATACCACAAGCCATTGTGGTGTCCTAACTAAATAGACTAATAAATTCCTTATTTTGACTAAGCTGTTTTGAAGTAAGTTATCACTTTCAATCAAGTACTTCATAAAACAAATACTATATTTATAGGTAGCACACATTTATCTGAAATGTAATCACAGAAAACCACTATGCAATAGTTAAGCTGCTATTTCCAAGCAAACTGAAAATACTTCATTTCTATTAAGAGAGAATAAGATTATAGCTTTTGCACCTGTATACAGACCAATCAATAATGTACAGACCAATTAATCTGTGCCAAGGATGGCAAGAGTGTTTCACAATGCCTTGAAATCTGAAAATTATGAAAAAAAATCACTGGATATCTGAAATAGGTAACTCAGGATAGTTAATTCCATACATAAATTATTCAGCTCTTATCAAGCCCATATTTGAATGTAACTAACACATGGAAGTCTTTGCAGAAGCTCACAGAGATCCAAAGATTCCTGGTATTTGGATGTGTGAATCCAAACTCACAGAATCTGTGTCTAGAAGGAAATATTTCATTTTCAGATTCCAAAGATCAGGAAATGGATACATTTTACAAGCATCTTCTCAAAGTACTAACAACTTCATTTGCAAACATTATTAAAAGGTGATCTTATTTGTTAATCAAAAAATAGTGGGGGCTGGGGATGTGGCTCAAGTGGTAGCGCGCTCACCTAGCATGTGTGAGGCACTGGGTTCGATTCTCAGCACAACATAAAATAAAGATATTGTATCCACCTAAAACTAAAAAATAAATATTTAAAAAAATAGTGCCTGGGAATCAGGTTTCCTTTCACAGAAAATATCTAGAATCCCTTTAATAAAGATGGCTGTATACATGAAAGCAAAGTTGGATTTACTCACTGACCCTGTCATGGTGCCCACTGACGTCAGAAAGAAGGGACCAGTGCTTTTATCTGCTTCACCCAGTCATTAGGGATGTGGCAGTTCCTCAAAGCAAGTGAACAGCGAGCTCGTGTGACCCTCGTCAATCAAGGGTTTCAACCCTGATCACTGGTACATACATCCTCACTAGTAGCTACTTGTTAAGTGCTGCATGTCTATCTTTTATTAAAATGTCAAATGCAGTTCCTTTAATTCGTATTGGATGGCTGTCATAACAGAATTCAGTAATGAAAGCTAGGGACAGAGATTGGTTACATACTATAACACTGTATTTGAGCTGTCTGGCACATAACAGGGTCATTTTTCTTCTTTCAGTTATCATATTGATAAATACTGACTAGGAAATTCTTAGTTTGTCACTTTCACAGGGTTTAGCTAGACAGATTATGATTAAAACATGAAAAATATCTGTGTCCAGCCTACTTCTCTAATAAGCATGACAATAAGATACTTTTCTAAAATTAAAAGACTTCCATCCCCAAGAATGGAAAGTAACAGTCCACTGTACCAACCATCCATAAGAATGCAACCAAAAGTCCTAAGTGAGAAAATCCAATCTTAAAAGCATTAAAGGGCTGTCAAGATAGTGAGAAATTGCCATATTAAGTCCTTAAGGCAACCAAGTACCAGATAAGTAAGCAAAGCTCTAGAACAGCACAGCTGCTTCTGCCTTAGGGGCACTTGCCAATCCAGAAAAAACGGGGCTTTGGTTTGGTGGTTTTACTAGGCAAAGAGGTAAATGCCAATGATTAGAGCCTGCTCAATAATATATACTCTTGTATTAAATCTCATCTAGGAAGAGCATAAAAATATTTATTAATTTTAGTTTTAGCTAAGTGTACATACAGATTAGATCCATAAGGAAGTACTAAATGAATAGGATGGGAATAGGAATGACCAAATTAGAAGAGGGGAAAAATAAAAGGAATAGTTAATACAATAAAAATATATTGAACTATGTTGGGTTCAACCCAAAAATGTAAAGTTGGATTTATATTATCAGATTCCTGAATGTAGTATACAACATGGACATATTGAAGGAGGAAAATCATATTAATAATAAAATCATATTAATAATAAAAGATTATTACGCATAAAAATATTAATAAAAAAGTATAACTCAATAGTCATTCATGGTTTTTAAACCTTTTAGCAAATTAAAAATTGAAGTAACTTGTTCAATCTAAAAATGGGTATCTACAGTCTTCGAATCCTTGACAAAGGTGCCAAAAACGTACATGGGAAAAACAACAGCCTTTTTAATCAATGGTGCTGGGAAAACTGGTTATCCATATGTAAAAGAATGAGACTAGACCCTTCTCTCTCACCCCGCACAAAAGTCACCTCAAATTAATCAAGATATAGGCACAGGGAAAGACTTTCTCAATGGGACCCCTATGATATTTATAATATATTTATAATTATATTATTAATAAATGGGGTGGTATCAAATTAAAAAGCTTATGCACAGCAAAGGAAACAGCATAAAGAGAGAACCTACAGAATGGGAGAAAATCTTTATGAGGTATTCCTCTGACAAATGATTAATATCCAGAATATATAAAGAACTCAAAAAATTTAAAAAGAAATCCCCAGTTAATGAATGGGCAAATGAACTAAGCAGACACTTCTCAAAAGAAAAAATACAAATGGTCAACAAATATAGGAAAAATGTTCAAACTCATTAACAATTAGAAAGATGCAAATTAAAACCACACTGAGATTTCATCACACACCAGTCAGAATGGCAATCACCAAGAATACAAATATTAATAAATGCTGTAGTGGATATGGAGAATAATGAGAACTTTTACCAAGCTGATGGGACTGTAAATTAGTACATCACTATGAAAATTAGTATGGAGGCTACTCAAAGACTAGGCATGGAACCACCATTTAACTGAGCTATACCACTCCTCAGTATATATCTTGAAGAATTAAAGACATCATATTACAGTGATACCTGTATACCCATGTTTATAACACCATAATTCACAATAGCCACAGTATAGAACCAGCCTACATGTCCATCAGTAGATGACCTTCTGAGTTTGGCTTATTTTGCCTAATAATATTCTCATGTTCTATCAAATTTCATGCAAATGACATAATTTCATTGTATATCTATACCTTATTTTCTTTATCCATTTATCCACTAATAGACACCTAGGCTGCCCATAGTTTGCCTATTGTGAACTGTGCTGCTATAAACATGGGTATGCACATATTGCTATAGTATGATGACTTGAATTCTTTAGGATAAATACTGAGGAGTGGTAAGCTAGGTTGGATTGTGGTTCCATTCCTAGTCTTTTGAGGAACATTTCATATGTGGAAGCTAGAAAGGAAAAAGGAAGAGGGGCCAGGTCTCACGAAAATTGAAGGGAGATTAGTAGAGAAAAAGGACTACAGTATTACATTCTTTGTACTCATAAAATAAGTTAGAAGTTCAACCTAAAAATTAATTTTTATACCATAAAAATTCAGATTCCCAGGGCTATCTGTAATAAAGAGTGTTCAAAATCGCTGCAGATAAAATGATAATACATTACTGAGAGATCAACAATGGTCTAGGTAGAGAAATATACCATATTCATTAGTTAGAAAATTTGATATTATAAAGATATCAATTTTCCCCAAATTTATCTGTAGATTCAAACAAATAAAAATTAAAATAAAAACCCCCTGATACCCCAAAAACTAAAATTTTTAATGGAATTCGATGAGCTGAGTCTAAGATTCTGAAGAGAATAAAAAGGGCCTAAAGAAACCAAGATTATATTGAAGAACCAATGAAGAATATTGGGCACTCTTCATGACCAAGCTCACATCCTCCAGGTCTGCCCATAGCTTCCTACAGTGTAACCTGGAAGCATCTCAGCTCAGCTACACCGTATTATTTCACTTCTCTGTTCTGGAGTTTCTCAGATTACACTCTTCCAATATTCCCATACCCACAGCCTAGAAGTATGGAGACCACAGCTCTTGCCCAGTGGGAGACAGATTGATACTGGTGCATAAAAGTCCCACTCTTCCATTCTTCAGGCAATTTTGAGGTACATCTTATAGCCTCTGCAGGGGTTTCACTGGGACAAAGCCTCTGTGGCCCACAGTGGGAGCCAACTAAAGAACATAGCCTTACATTGGTCTTCTTCTTTCCCTTCCTTGTTCTTGTGGTCCCTCATTCTTGTCCCTGCAATCATTACCCAAAATAAACTATCAACATCCAAGTCCTAGTCTTGGGTTCTGTCTCTTTAGAAAAACCAGGATGAGATATTAGAGAGACCTGCTCTATTCAGACATCAACAAAAGCCAAGTGTGAGTCAGGAATAGGCAAGATAAGCCAGAAATGCCTGGTCAGACCTTAAAATAAGGAAACTACCAAAGGCTGTGCAAAAACAAAAAGGCATAGAGACCAACTTCAAGAGCTCTGCCATTGACCAAAGGCAGGAACATCAAATATATACAAATCCATTAATTCATAATGAAACTAAACTTATTAGTCATCTTTTAGGTCAGTAGAGCATTGAAGCATTATAAGAAAGAAAGAAAGAGAGAAAGAGAGAGAGAGAGAGAAAGAAAGAAAGAAAGAAAGAAAGAAAGAAAGAAAGAAAGAAAGAAAGAAAGAAAGAAAGAAAGAAAGAAGGAAAGAAAGAAAGAAAGAAAAGCCAGGAATTCATCATTCTGGCCCTGTGTGAATGTATTTAACAGCAGGAAAATAGTATATTAGGAAAAATGCTTCAATATAGAGAAAGTCTAGTTGATGATTACACAAGAAATGATAGCATTGGGAAATCATCATATGGTCACAACCAGAAGGATTTAAAGCCCTGTGCCAAAACTATGAGGTGAAGCCTTGATGAAGAAAATTATAATCAATCAATGAGGCTGACAACACCTGAACCCTATACAATCTTAATATTACTAAAAGAAAAACAAGACATTGTCTTCCTCCTCATGTGATGGAATAGGAGGTACACCAACTATGAATTATTGTTTTGAAAAAAGGTCAAACTTGAAATCTGATAAAGCCTTCAGATATAATTCAAATTTACAAGAAATATGGAGAAATGTTAAATTACCAATTATACCACAAGGATATAAATCAGAATGTGGAAACTCTACAAGATAAATGACCTGATTTCTTGTACAATTGAAAAAAAAAACACAAAAAAAATGAAAGGGGGGCGGAAGCCAATGAACCAAGAGATATGCCAACCTTATTTTAGACCATTCTTTGTATAGCACCAACTGTTGAAAAAATATGAGACAAAATTTGAGAAATGTAAATAGTGACTAGAAATTTGACAGTACTCAGGAATTATTTTTTTCATTTTTAGTTGTACTCATGGTCTTGTGGTTGTGTTTTAAAATGATCTTCAGCTGTTTTAACCTTTAAAGTTGTGTGACAGGACATATGAACACATTATGACACTCTTCTACCTCAGTATATTGTTAACATTTTCCATAAGTTAAAGAAAAGACAGAAAACTTTAGGGAAATACCAACCAAATAATTTTTAGACCTTTTTTGAATACTGCTTTGAACAAAACAAGACTAATTTTAAAAGGCAAAAATTTCAGAGACAATCAAGGAAAATGGTATGTGGTTATATTAGATGTTATTAAGAAATTACTTTTCATTTTGAAAGGGTACAAATGAAACTTTAATTATTAGAAAATCCTTTCTTATAAAATAGGCGATCTGGAACTTTCCATAAAATGCCTGAGCAAAATTTCAAAAGAGGTGAGGGATGAGGGCAGGATAGGATGAAACCACAATGTCAAATTGATGACAAGGCTATGTGGGCATTCATTATTCTCTCTCCCTCACTCCCTGTTTTTGTTAATATCAATTCCCTAATTACAGGTGTGGGCCTATATACATATATGTGTACTGTCAGCACAGGTATGCACAAATAATGAAAAGAAAATGACACCCAAAATTTATAAATACTTGGTTTTTTTACTAAGGGGAACTAGAACAGTAAGAAAATAATATACTTTTCAGTAAATAATGCTGGGATAACTAGGTATTCATATAAGAAAAAGACAGGGGGCTGAGCTTGTGGCTCAGTGGCATGCGGTTGCCTAGCTTGTGCGGGGAACCCTGGGTTCGATCCTCAGCACCACATAAAAATAAATAAACAAAATAAAGTTATTAAAAAAAAGAGAAAAAGGCAGGGTCCTATCTTACATAAGACACATAATTCCAGGCAAAACAGTGACCAGAAGGTGATTTGGAAGAAGATCTATTCATTAAAGAAAGGATCTCTTAAACACAAGAAGTATTAACCACAGAGAAAAAGTGAGCTCTGATTACATTCAATTAGAAATTAGTATTAAAACTAAAATTACATTTTATCAAATGAGATATAAAAAAATGAAAGTAAAGCTTCAAATGGGAGAAAGTATTTTGTAACAAAACTCTAGAACCCATCATAGGTTTAAAGAATTCCCTTAAATCTATGTGAAAAAGCAGAAAATCCAACAGGAACAACAATAAACAAGGAACAGGCTGTTTACTAGAGATAATCTAAATGGCCAGAAAATACATGAAACATGCTAAAACTTGTCAAAAATTGGGAAAATGTAATTAAAATCAGAAGAAAACCACACATCTACTATATGGGCAAAATCTAAGTCTGGTAATTCTGAATATAGGCTCTTCTGTGTTATGAAAAGAAATCACAACAGCTGCACCTGAGTAAAACCATATCAGAAAGCAATTTTTCATTATCTAGTCAACCTAAAGATATGCATGTCCTGTGGTCAGCAGTTTTGCCCCTGTGTACAGTTTAAAGAAATGTAAGCATGCTTGTGCTACAGATGCATGAGCAAATTTGTCCAGTGTTACTCATGATAGTGAAATATTAGAAACATCTTGTGTTTTCATCAACATATATAGATTGTGTATTCCTATATAGAAAATCACAAATCAATAAAGATGATGTACAGCCAGACCAACCAATGGAAGTATTTTACATTAAGTTGGAAGAAATGGGCAACACAAAACATGAGTGCATACAGTGTGGCTCAATTTGTACAAACCTCAAACTCAAGAAACATTGAACTATATTTTTAGGAATGCATACAAAACAGTAAAATGCTAAAACTACTAAAAGTCAGGATAGCAATTTCTCTTGAGGCTGAGAAAGGAGGGGAAAAGATTTCTGGGATACTTCCATTTTAATTTTGGCCCAGATATAGGTTATACCTCCATTTGTAATTATTTATTAAATGGTGTATATATAAAGGTATGAATGTGTTTGTGTGTGTGTGTGTGTGTGAGAGAGAGAGAGAGAACACATGAGACAGAGACATATATTTATATGTATGCTTTATTTTACAATTAAAATTCTAAGGAGTGTTCATTTTAAAGATAAAACATTTCTTAAAACTGAGAAAGCATGTTAGTAACTACGCAACTCAGTTTTTCCCAAAGTAGACTTACCTCGGGAGCACCCTAATTTAGTAGATCCCAGGTAGTACAATTTTCAAATAGGTATGCTGGTTTGGAAAGCTCTGGAGTCTAGACTTCATGGAAGATTACGGCATTTTCCCTGGGAGTGTGCTGTGATAGGACTAGAACCAGCTCATGGCTTCCTCAAACCCTAGCCCATGGCCTCTCCCCTACGTCCATTGGGACTGGATATCCCTTGCCTTTTGTCTCAGCTATTGTCCTACAAAGTTTTATAGGCATCAGGCTTACACATGAAGTGATAGCAATAGGTACCTAATTGGACAGGCTTATGTAAATCTCTAGTTAGATGATGCTTATGTCCAGTGGATTAGCCTTGACCCTTAATTTGACCCACACTAAAATTTAAGATTTTCTGTTATTCTCTCAATCCATTGAATAAAGCACAAGAATAATACACAACTGCTACATGCAGTGGCGCACGCCTGTAATCCCAGGGGCTTGGGAGGCTGAGGCAGGAGGATCACCAATTCAAAGCCAGCCTCAGCAACGGCAAGGCGCTAAGCAACTCAGTGAGACCTTGTCTCTAAATAAAATACAAAATAGGGCTGGGGATGTGGCTCAGTGGTCGAGTGCCCCTGAGTCCCAGGTACCTATATATATACATATATATATATATATATATATATATATACACACACACACACACACACACACACATACATACACAATTGCTGAAAATGATTTTAAACTGGTTAATACACACATTCTCCCCAGTTTAAGTCTCACTGATACTCTAAGTTGTCATTCAGAAAAGTTCATGAACACACATACTCCCATATTGATGTACCGCTCTCCAAAATGAGGAAACAAAATAATTTGAATGAAGCAGCGACTGCCTTTGTTCCTGGCCAATAATAATATGTCTGCCCTACAGTTGTGTATTGATTGCTTTACCCACATAGAAATATCACTACCCTCCTATGAATTTCTCTTATGAATAAAACAAAAGTCTGTAAATGGTGACCTCAAAATGAACTGGTTAAATTTAAAGACTCATTTTGAAAGATCAGTGTCCTCTACTACAAATACAGTTCCTATGCAGATGAGGAGTTGAACCTGCCCTATGGCACTGAGCATAATTAGCCAGCTGCACTCTCATAATAAGGTGCAGATGGTTAATTGCACTAGCAAATAACTGCTTACTTGTGGGCACAAAAGCCTGTACCTAAAATCATTGAAAGTATACTTGGGCCTGTTTACATTCATGCAAACAAAACACATCTCCAAGGTTGCATGTGTGAGCCGGCCACAGCAGGCTCCAACTCCAGTGCTCTGGGGACAGCCCTTCACACTGCTGAGGTCAGGAAGGGACCTCTGGTTCAAAAAAGGGAACTATGGGTCACAAAGTCACTTTTCAACTGGTGAAATACTTCTTAGGGTGCTGAATCTTGGTAGAAAAATAATACCCTAATTTGTTACAATAGGAATCAATAAATAAGGTGAGGGTTTGGTTTCCCTAAAACCCAAAGTAAATTCTATATATTTTTAATGAAAACCCTGGGTTAAAGTTTGGGTTTTTGAATGTCTCCCAAAGACCCATGTGTTAAATAAAGGCTTAGCCCCCGGCCCATGGAAGCTTCTACTGGGAGGTGGTAGAAGCTTCAGGAGGTGGAGCCCACTCTGGTGGGGATTATGAAGGGGATTATGGAACACAGGTATCCTCTTCTCTCTTGCACATTTTGCCATGAGGCAATCAGGCCTCCTCGGTCACATGTTTCAGCTATGATGTACTGTGCCACCACAGACCCAAAGCAATGGGGCCAGCCAGTCATGCACTGAAAACTCCAAAACTGTGAGCCAAAACAAACCTTTCCTCTTTATAAGTTGATTTATCTCAGGTATTTAATACAGTTATGAAAAGCTGACTCACATACCCTGAAATGAAAGAACTTTTTTCACAAGAAAATCTGTCAACATTAGTTTTCTGAGTAAGATAAGACAAAAAAAAAAAAAGACAATTTTCCTGAGAGGAATGTAATGCACTACTAGTTGAACTCCCATAATTCAGCCAGCCATATTAGATACAACATACTCAATGATTTTGAGAGACTCTTCCAAAGATCACATTTTAAAACATATCCTGTTAATCCCTGTATGGCAAAAATAGAATTCTGGGAGAAAGCAGAGAAAGGGTAACTACTTTATAAAACCCATGTTTGTTTAGAAGCCCTCTGCCAGCTGCAAAACTCTCAGTTTGGCAAGGGGTCAAGATGATAGGGCTGACGAACGGAATACCAATCTATTGAAATCTACACAGATCCTTTCTTATGAAGAACCCCCTGGGTTATGTGATTCTGTTCAGTTTAATTGTATGTTGGGGAGGAGAAAAAGCTGCTTGCCGTGGTTTTAATTGCTGAGAACACACTATCTTTTTCGGGACCATCTGTTTAATTGTAATTACAAACAGCGATGTAAAAACAGGATGATTAACAAGTACAAAATTCCCTACCACCAACAGCTTTAACATAGCAAGCCATATTGTGAAAGAGTATGTTGCCATTTCTCTCTCTGCAATATTTCATGATTTAGCAACTGACAACCTAACATTTATTACAGACTCTCATTCTGTTAGAGCTAAAATTATTAATTAGTATTCTTAGATTACATCCTCCTGTTATGCCTTTTTATTAAAACTTAATTCCTCCTGGGAGTGAAAGGGATTATGTTAGAAATGAAATATGTAAGGGCCCTTTTCTCTCCACTTCCCACCAAAATATTTGAGGTTTCATATAATGCCCATCACCTATAATTAATTACCAGGCACACTCCAAAGCATCGCAAGACTAATTTTTTGGCTTTCATAAACACAAATTTCTGCCTTCCTGGTTTTGAAATATGCTTACCACACTGTTATTATTTTAAAAGCTACAAGTATTGGTAAGTGTTTTCAGGCATGAATAAAAATAGCTTAACCTTGAAATCTATTTTAATTAGCGATTTTTTCAGAGCCACCACTGCAAATTTGGGTGGATTGTTTATAATAAAAACAAGCATCAACAACATAGTTGTACAGAACATGGAATTAAGCAAAGTTGTTTAACTTGAGCTTACAATAACAGTTTAAATAAATAAAAACAGACACAGATGCAGCCAGATTATAATGCCATTAAAGCAACCTTACATTCAGGACATTTTAGGTAGCTTATTAAAGCAAGGAGATGCCATTTTAAAATAAAATATGGGGGATTTATGAACTTCAAGTAAAATTACAAGAGATTTCCTTAATCATTTTACACTAACTTTTCTTTAAAGTCAACCAAGTTGACTTTGGTACTGCTTTAAGGTGAAGATCACCACGTCAACAATTATACACTTTCTGACAAGTTTTTCAATTAAGTGCAGAATGTTTTTTTTAAGTGCACCTTTCCTCCCTACCACCTAAAAGGATAAATATGACCTTTTATTGTTGTTGTTAAATATGAACCTTTTTTAAAAAAAATTACAGGACTAAAGCACTTTATATACTAAAAGAAATTAAAAGACAGCAGTTTTTTCAAATTAAAGTGCACTACAGGCATTCTGCAATTATCAATTCCTCACTTATCTTCTCTGCCCAAACTGAAATTCTTCCAGCCATGATCTTACAATTATTTTTGCCTTATTTCAAGCCCCAATCCCCATAGAGAGACATTTTGTATGAAGAACAGCCAAATGCTAAGTGCTTCTGCAGTGATAATGAGGAAACAGGTCTTGGAGGGTGTTGTTTGAGAGGAAGAGTGCTCAAAGGAAAGGCCTGCTGCTTCTTCACTCTTCACGATGGTAACTTCGATGGGCTTATTATGGTCTTATTATGGTGTTCTAAATGTGCTTATCCCCAGATGATGACCTCTAACCTCTGTAGACTGAGTTCCACTGGGAATCTCATGAAGATGTCCCTGCTCTCCAAAGATGAACCTAAAGTTAGAATCTGAAGATCCACATACCCAGGGTGCAGAATCTCAACACCTCCCAAGTGCATATCCGTTAAAATCACCTTTTTATACCAGCAGGCTAAGTGGGTTTCTTTCAAACTTGAGGAGGGTTTTCAGGTTCTATGTGTTTTTGCTCCTAAAGTAGAGAAATGTTCTCAAAACTGTTCCTGCAACTTGAGAAACTGTACCACTCATTAATGCCAGGTGACTTCCCTTTGCTTGGTGGCTGCCTAAAATTTTCTCACACTCAGGCTGGAGGTATTATTGTGCTTCCCCCCAAATAACTCTACCTTTGTCTCATACATGAGACGTGAAATAAAATAAAACTGTCCAAGTGCAATTGAAGAGCATTTATATTCCTATATCCAAACGTCATACAGAATAAAATTATTATACCCATATTGCATAAAAAATTATTTAAATTCCTAGTGTGAATGTCTACATTCTCCAGTTGGCATTTGCTAAACCTGAATTTTTCCATCTTTGTCACACATATAAGCAGTCAATACATCCAAATTTCATATAAGATTTATTCTGAAGCTCTCAATAAATAAGGCAATACACAGCAATGGATTCCACTATTATGTTTAACTATAAAACACCAATAAATATTTTTTAAAAATTTATTCCAAAATAAAACAAAATAAATGATTTCACTTTAAATATTTTCATCAAAAAAAATGATTAGAAGTGTTTACTTCTGAGGAATGGAAGTGAGAGAGGATAGTGGAGTAAGGAAGCATGTTTTATCTTTTTGTGTTTTGTTTTGTTTTTTAAGAGGGATCTGTAAGATACTGTGCAAAAGAAATCAAAATTAAAAGTAATACACTGCTTTCTAAAACAATTAAAAATACTGGTTAAAATATTCTCAAAATCATCAAAGAGCTAACAAGACCATAAGGAACTACTAACCAACATCAAGCTAAAAACAATAACCAAGACAGGTTAGTGGGCCACTGAAATAGATTTTGCTATGAGATAATTAGCTAGACATGAGTACAGTGAGCTCTGCTTGTGGCTTCCTTGTAGGGGTTGAGGGAAAGGTTTCAAAGCCCAAGGCCCACCCAAGATGGGAAGGCTGGTAGGAGACCTCAGTCCAAAGATGAATATTTGACCAAAAAAAGCTCCTTCCTACACCCCATTATCTCCACCTGAATGCAAAAGAAGTTTTCTTGGCATTGAACAGGGAAGAAAGATTTGGGGGAAATAAATAAATAAATAACAAAGAGTACTTGGAAAATTGAAGTCACAAGCGAACTCTCTAATAGATTTGCAGCCCAAATTCACATCATCTGTGAGCTCCAAATGTCTCTAAGTGTGATTTTATTTTAAATGAAGCTGGACAGGTAGAGGCAAAGGTAGATCCTCTCGGGAAGGGTGCTCGTTCATCTTAGTCATCAAAGAACCTCCAAAAACTAACTGTCCAAGGAAGATAGGCAGTTCAAATTCAAAATAAACATGCACACTAAGAGAATGGGGGAAAAAACTTGAAAAGAAGTAGCAAAAACTTCCTACAGAAAAAGAAATTCATGAAATGAAAATTAACTTTCACCACTCCTATTCCATGTAGTCCTTGAAACTCTAACAACAGCAATTAGGCAAAAGAAGGAAATTAAAAGGATATGAATAGGAAAAGAAGAGCTCAAGTTATCTCTGTTTGTAAATGACATGATCCTATATTTAGAAGACCCCAAAAAATTTTCACCAGAAGATTTCTAGAACTTATAAATGAATTTAGCAAAGTAGCAGGATATAAAATCAATACCCATAAATCAATCATGTTTCTATATTCCAATGATGAAACTGCTGAAAAAGACATTAGCAAAATTATCCCATTTACAATAGCCTCTAAAAAAGTAAAATACTTGGGAACTGATCTAACAAAAGAGGCAAAGAGACTCTACGGTAAAAACTATAGAACACTAAAGGAAGAAACTGAAGAAAACCTTAGATGATGGAAAGATCTCCCATGTTCTTGGATAAACAGAATTAATATTGTCAAAATGGCCATATACCAAAAGTGCTATACATATTCAATACAATTTCCATCAAAATTCCAATGATGTTCTTCATAGAAATAGAAAATGCAGTCATGAAATTCATTTGGAAAAAAGAGACTCAGAATAGCCAGAGCAACCCTTAGTAAGAAAAGCAAAGCAGACTTTAAATTACACTACATAGATACAGTGACAAGAACAGCAAGGTATTGACACTAAAACAGGCACGAACACCAGTGGAATAGAATAGAAGACACAGAGACAAACCCACATAAGTACAGTTATCTTACACCTGACAAAGGTGCCAAAACATACATTAGAGAAAAGGTGGCCTTTTTAACAAATGATGCTGGGAAAACTGGAAATTCATATGTAGTAGAATAAAATTTAACCCCTATCTCTCACCCTGCATGAAACTTAACTCAAGATCAAAGACCTAGGACTTAGTTAGACCAGCAACCCTGCACCTGCTAGAAGAAAATGTAGGCCCAATACCTTAATGTATCAGCTCAGGAAATGACTTCCATAACAAGATTCCTTCAATGCAAGAAATAAAATTAAAAATCAATAAATGGGATGGCATCAACTAAAAAACTTCTTCACAGCAAAGGAAATAATCAAGAGCATGAATAGGAGAGCCTACAAAATAGGAGAAAATCTTTGCCATCTGCTCCTCAGATAGGGCATTAATCAAGGATATACAAAGAACTCAAAAACTTGACATCAAAAAACCAAGTAACCCAAATAATAAGTGGGCAAAGGAACCAGACAGATACTTCACAAAGAAATATGATCAGTCAACAAATATATGCAAAAATATTCAGCATCTCTAGCTATTAGAAAAATGCAAATTAAAACTAAACTGAGATTTTATATCACTCCAGTCAGAATGGCAATTAAAGTAACAATAAATGTTGGCAAGGATGTGAGGAAAGGGTACAGGCATACATTGTTGATGGGACTGCAAATCAGTACAACCATTCTAGAAAGTAGTATAGAGATTTCCTAAAAAACTAGGAATGACTCAGCTATCTCTCTCCTCAGACTATACCCAAAGGACTTAAAAACAGCATACTACAGGGACACAGCCACATCAATGTTTATAGCAGCACAATTCACAATAGCTAAGCTGTGGAATCAACCTAGATGTCCTTCAATAGATGAATGGATAAAAAATGTGGCATATATACACAATGGAATATCACTTAGCAATAAAAGAGAACAAAATCATGGCATTTGCAGGTAAATAAATGGAGTTGGAAAAGATAATGCTAAGTGATGTTAGCCAATCCTTCAAAACCAAATGCCGAATGTTTTCTCTGATATAAAGAGGCTGATTCAAACTGGGTAGGGAGGGGGAGCATGGGAGGAATAGACAAACTCTAGATAAGGCAAAGGGGTGGGAAGGGAAGGAAGCGGGCATGGAGTTAGAAATGATGGTGGAATGAGATGGACATTATTATCCAAAGTACATGTATGAAGACACAAATGGTGTGAATATACTTTGTATACAACCAGAGAGATGAAAAATTGTGCTCTATATGTGTAATATGAATTGTAATATATTCTTCTGTCATATATAACAAATTAGAATAAAATTTTTTAAAAAAAAAACTAGGAATGGAACTACCATTTGATCAAGGAGTTATCCCACTCCTTGGTATATATTCAAAGGATTTAAATCAGCCTACTTGTTACTCAGTCATTAAAAAGAATGACTTTATGACATTTGCCAGTAAATGGATGGATCTGGAGACTATCATGCTAAGTGAAATCAGCCAGTTACAAAAAGCCAAAGGTCAAATGTTTTCTCTGATATGTGGAAATTAATCCACGATGAATGGGATGTAGTTGAGAACAAAAAAGAATAGAAGTTAAGTGGAGTAGACAAAAGGGAATTGAGGAGATATGGGATAAGGAAAGACAGTAGAATGAATCTGACATAACATTCCTCTGTACATATATGAATAAATGAATCTCACCATCATGTACATCCCCAATGAATTAGTTTATTAAAAAAAAACTATGGGTAAATTGCAGAAAGATCAGTAGAGTAGAGGGAAGGGAGCTGAGGCTGGAGGTACTTGGTACTGAATCCATTTGGATATAATTATATCTGGACTATATCTTATTCTAGTTAGAGTCCCATGCTTATGAATGTACATGATGATGGGATTCACTGTGTTGTTTTCATATATGTACATGGACAAATTATGTCAGATTCATTTCATTGTCTTTCCTTTGCCTATCCCCCACCTCCCTTCCCTCCATTCCCCATTATCTAGCCTACTGAACTTCTATTCTTCCCCTCATCCCCTTACCTTATTATGGGTCAGCTTCCATGTATCAGAGATTCCATTCTACCTTTGTTTTGGGGGACTTGTTTACTTCACTTAGCACGATAGTCTCATTTTCCAGCAAAAGTCCCATTTTTAAAGATGTTGGAGAGCTATAGAACAAGCACGGACTAGAAGAACTACAGTTCCAGAAGAGGAATGGCCCATCAGCAGTGAATTGAAGTCATTGCCCTTGCTTTTGTCTGGGACATTTGCTATTTCTGGGCACAGACAAAGGATCTAGCTTGGCATTATCAGAAAGATTCTTAAGTTCAGAAGGGAACCAACAAAATACCTGATGGTTGTGAGACTGGCTGATTGAAGTTTACTTGAAAACTATGGCCAGATTTCCAAATGGGTGATTATCTGAGAAGTGAGGCAGCATGCAAGCCCTGGAGCTGGATGAGGAAAGCAAATGTGCTAATCCCTAGATACAGAGAACTTGAGATCCAGCTAGAAGGAGAGATCTGCAACAACCACCCAGTTTTCTCCCACAAAACAGTAGAAAGACGCTCCACAACTGACAGGCTGTGCAGCCAAAGAGCTGACCTCAAAAACTTCAAGGAACAGAACTTTCAAGGCTGAGGAGATGAAGCTGGAAAACTCTGAGTTGAAAACCTTGAGAGAGCGAGTCCCAAGGCAAAAAAATGGGTGGGAAAAGTGGGTGAGATTGCCATCCACCTTGCATGCTTAGGAAACAAAGACCTGCTGGAGAGAGGGAGGAAGCCTCCAATGATATTTGCCAGTTTTTGAAGCAGCATGGAATGGGAAGCTAAACTAAACTGGGAACTCAAGGGAAGAACAGCCTCTCTGTGATATTTAAGGGCTCTGCAGACAAAGGCTTGCTAAGCTGATAACAAAAAGCCAAGAAGGCCATAACTAAGGACCAGAACAACTAGAGGTGAACTCCATCTAACTAGAACTATCACTCAGCAATTACAGAGGTTGATTCCTAAGGAATTCAGGTATCAGCTCTGTACCCCATTTGTCTGGCCAGGCAAGGGGCAAACCTCTCTGAAGAGGCCCTGTGAAATGTCTGGCACACAATGAAAATCTACATGATGAGCAGAAGAAGAAAATCTGACTGATAATCAAAGAAAAGAGGACACATAGATGATGCGAGTTCTGGAGATAGGTCTTCAAATATGCTATTTTAAATGTGGCAATAGGGAAAGATAGACAAAGTAAGTGAAAAATGGATAATTTCAACAGAGACATGAAATCTACGAAAAAGATTCTAGAACTGAACATTCTAGAGCATTCTAGAACCAAAAAATACAATATCTGAAATGAAGAATACATTGGATGGGTTTTACTTGCAGATTGGGCACAGAAGACCAAAAAAAAAGTTAGATAACTTAAAGATAAATCAATAGAAAATGTTTTAAAATAAAACAAAAGGGGGAAGCAGATGAAAATTTTTAAAAAAATGGTTCTTAGGAGATGGGTAGGACACAGCAAAACGGTCTGATATCCCAGAAAGAATGGGGAAAGACCATGTGACAGAAGCAGTATTTGAAAAATAATAGCAGAGTTTTCCAAAACTAACAAAAGACACCAGCCCAAGCTTAGGATAACTCCAATGAGAACTATTCAAAATAGATATAAAAATAAATTAATAAGGAAGATAAGACAGAATAATAAGTGATCTAAGAAGCTCCAAGAATTCCAAGCAGGGTACATCTAGCCACATCCCAGGGAAACTCCGGGAAAAAAAACAACAAAAAGAAAAAAAATCCTAAAGTCAGACAGAAAAAAAAATATACATTTCTTTCCATAAGAGAACTGAAATCATACAAAGTATTTTCAACTGGCTATACAGAATTAAACTGGATAGCAAAAACAAAAGATGTCTGGGAAACTCACAAATAACTTGGAATTTCAAAATACATCTCTAAATAACTCATTTGTAAGAAAGGATGTTACAGTGGAAATTAGAAAATTTATAGAATTGAAGGAATGTAAAAACCAACATATTAAAATTTATGGGGTACAGTTAAAGCAGTGCTTATAGGGAAATATATATCACTGAAATGCTCAAAGAAATAACAGCTTTATGTTTTCCAGATTTGATAGAAAACACAGATAAAGAAAAAATCTAGCACCAAGCAGAATATATAAAAAGAAACACATCTAAATGCATCATAGTAAGACTGTAGAATATCAAAAACAAGCCCTAAAAGAACTGAGAGGTGGGAGTAGGAAGAAAAAGATTGATTATTTTCAAAGTAGGAAGAGTTAGGCTCAACAGTAGACTTATTTTATTCCCATATATTTTTAATTGGTGCATTGTATTTGTACATAATAGTGTGATTTGTTGTCACATATTCATACCTGCACCCAATAACCACAGAGTTAGGCCAGTATTATCATTCCCCAGCATTTCCCTTTCCTTCTCTTCCTCCCTTCCCTTGGTCCCTCTTTCTTCTACTGATCTCCCTTCAGCAGCTTTCTTAAAGACAAAAATGGAAGGAAAAAGAAATCATTAGTTTGCTGATGCCTCAACATGAAACTAGTAAAATTCATTTCAGATAGAAGAAATGTGATGCCAGGTGGAAAGACTAAGTTACAAGAGCGAATGCAGAGCTTGGGAAATGAAAGGTATATGAGGGTACTACCAACAATGACTATGCTGAACCAAATGTATTACTTTCACATAAATTAAAAATTCAATTCATGAAACATGGCCATGCATTTGGAGACATTTGATTCATGACAGTAATAGCCCTGAAGCAAGGAAAGAATGGAGGAACTTTGGATTGGGCAGAGAGGAGGGAGGGAAAGGGGAGGGGTATGGGGGTGAAAAAGATGGTTGAATGAGATGGACATTATTACCCTATGTATGGGTATGATTGCACGAATGGTGTGACTCTAAATCATGGACAACCAGAAAAACAAAAAGTTGTGCTCCAATTGTGTACAATGAGTTGAAATGCATTCTGCTGTCATGTATAACTAACTAGAACAAAATTTTTAAAAAAGCATTGGAGAAAGAATAGACCTTGGGGCTGGGGCTGTAGCTCAGTGGTAGAACGTTTGCCTTGCAGGTGTGAGGCCCTGGGTTCGATCCTCAGCACCACATACAAATAAACAAATAAAGATATTTTGTCCATCTACAACTAAAAAAAAATTTTAAAAAAAGAATAGGCCTTTTGGTTAAGAATGCTGAACAACTGAGTACCCAATGTAAATAACCAAGATACACCCCTACACTAGACTATATGTAAGAATAAAAAAATCATTTAATTTCACTGGGAAAAAAGTGAATAAAACAAGGAACAAGGTTTCAACATACAATATTAAAACACAAAAGACACTGCATTTCTATATACTAGCAACAAACAATCAGAAACCAAAAATTGAAAAATAGCACAAACAAAAGCCTCAAAAAACATGAAATAGGTAGAGAGCTAATAAAATATATACAAATTTGTATGCTAAAAACATGTTGAAAAATAATTAAAGAACACTTGAATAAAAGTAGATATACTGTGTTGGAAGATTCACTATTGCTAAAGACATCAATTATCCACAACCTATTGATGGATGAAATCCAATCAATGTCCCAACAGGACCTTTTACAGACATCAATAATGTATTTCCAAAACTTATATGAAAAGGTACAGCAACCAAGAAGAGCGAAATCAATTTTAAAATATAAGAATAAAACAGGGCTTGAACAACCTGATTTCAAAATTCACTGTAAAGTTACAGAAATATATATACATATTTTTTCTACACAAATATTCTAGATAAAAATTACATTTATTGGGCTGGGGATGTGGCTCAAGCGGTAGCATGCTCACCTGGCGTGCACGGGGTGCTGGGTTCGATCCTCAGCACCACATACAAATAAAAAAATAAAGATGTTGTGTCCACCGAAAACTAAAAAATAAATATTAAAAAATTCTCTCTCTCTTTAAAAAATACATGTATATAGATAATTAGAATAGATAATTCTAGATCTACAACTTAGTAAAAAGAAAACTAAATAACTTAATAAAACATGGGCCATAGATACAAACAAAACTTTATCAAAAAGTTCACCAAACTTCTTCACCAAAGATACAAGAAGCAAAGGTTGTTTAATGTCATTTATCATTAGAGAAATGCAAATTAAGATCAGAAATCTGATATCACTACTACACACCTACAAGGATAGATAAAATTAACCAAATTATTATCTACTGGCAAGTTGTAGCCAGTGAAACCCTCATACTATGTGGGCAGAAATGCACAGTCCACCAAATCACTTTGAAAATCAGTATGGCAGTTTCTTGTAAAAGTAAATGTATATTTATCATATAACCTAATAATCCTATTTCCAATTATTTATCAAAAAATGATAACATGTCAATATAAAAACCTGTGCATGAATGTAGCAAACCTATTTATTCATAACCACCAAATCCTGGTAGCAACCCTGATGTCCATCATCTGGGGATGCAGCTATTCAATGGAATACTTCTCAGCAATCAAAAGGAATGAAGTACTGTTACACACGATAACATTTCCCCTCAGAGGAAATGCTAACGAAAACATGCCAGACAATATATTTTATGTATTTTATGACTCCTTTTACATGACATTCTGGAAAAGATAAAATAAAAATTCGGATCATTGATTGCTATGGGTGAGAGGTAAGGAAATAGACATCAGGAATTGGAGAACTTCTTGAGCCAGTAGAATCATGTACTTATTGTGGTGATAATCACACGACTTTGTATTTTTAAAACCAATGCATATATCTGTACACCTAAAAGGTGTGAATTTTATTATATGTAAATTATATATCAATAGACCTGACTTTAAAAAGAGATAAGAAATTACTAGAAGAAAATATAAAAATTAATCATACCTCATTATAAAATACTAACTGTATTTTATAATGTGTACAGTACTCCTACAAATAACACAAAAAGGGCAGCCAAGTTAAAATTGTGCAAAGATAAAGATAGGCAATTCACATTATAGCAATTATCAATAGTCAACAATCACAAACTGCTCAATCTGACATGTAATCAGGAAAATACAAATTATGACAAAGTGATAACCATCATTTTCCATCAAAAAGACAAAACTTTTATATCAAGCATTGATGAGTGCACAGGGCAAACTCCACCTCTACACTAACACCCAAATGAGTTGCCCAAATGGGGATGATGGAATTTGAACTACCTCCCCACTTGACTTTATCAGAAGACAGAAAAAATAATCTTTTAACAGTTGGGTGGTTACTATTCCAATTGGTGGGCCTATGGCATAGAATGAGGTAAGATGGTCCTCATTTTACCTGCTGGTGAATTTAGTATGGGAACAATTGTGCAGACTGGAGACTCCTCAGAAGGTGTACAGGAATGATTCTAAGGATTAACCACCACCAAGCAAAAAGTGATGTCCAGCCACATCAATAGTAGAGCCTCCTCAACATTCTCAGGGAAGAAACTCAAATGTGAGGTCAAGACCAAGGCAAAACTTAGAAGAACAAAGATATAATGGAACTGATCAATATATCCTTCTACTAATTTATGGTGGCAAATGGGGAAAGTCTATACATTAGAACTTTATAGAATTTGCTGAAATACTCCCAGGATTAAAATTTTTCAATGGTTCAGCTTCAAGACCATTATTACTAATTTCCAGAATTTTTCTACTGTATTCATCTTTGACTTTAATCAAGCTCTGACTTCTAAACCTAACACAGAGTAAAACATGAATCCAGTGTATAAGCTCATCAAAGACACAGAGTTTGTCTTACAGTAATTTTTTTCCTGAAAAACACCTAGGTTAGTACTCGACATGAAGTAGAACCTCAGTTGCTTTAAGGAGTAATTAAAAGAAGAATTGGAAAGAATCATCTAGGTAAATTACACACTGTAGAATCCTGAAATGAGAAGGACAAGCCTTCACAGAAGCAGAGAGCAAGATACCCAAGACAAACAGGAGAGCTCACATACAAGACAGGACACTGCAGGGAGCACAGCCCATCCTGCAAAGGGCCACTCACTAGCCCGGACCATGGGGAGTTTGCTGAGCCCAAACCGCACAACTGGATAGGTTGGTTAATCATTAGTCACTTCACAGGACCACTGGCCTATGAAAGGAGACTATGCATCTGCGGCAAAGTACCACCGACTGAGGATGTACTAGGCACGCAGCTGATCCTAACACTCATTTTCAGAAGGAAACCTGGGAGGGAGGTGAAGGAGGGTTGGGGACGTGGCACCCCATTTTTCCTGGTGTGAGGAAAAGCAGAAAATAATTTGCCCAAGGTCTCGGAGCCAATTTGAAGTTATAAGCATGGTAACCCCCCAGGTCTTATGTCCCTCGTGCAAAAAAAACCTGCCCCTTGCTACATTCCTGGCTGGGGAGTCCCAGGAATGGAAATCCAAGATCCCGTAACTTTAATGGAGGTGAGGAGAAGGGGCCACAGGAGGGGTGGAGAGGGGTCTGAAAAGGCTGGGGAGCCCCTCGTATGCGGATGCAGGGCAGGCACGAGAAGTGACAACTTAGGTAGTCCCCATGCCCTGCGCACTTTGACCCCAGGGTCACTGCGGGACCTCTGACCCCCGTGTACCCTGGATCCCACGTCAAGTCCACACCCCCATTCCCTGACGAGACCAGCATCCAACTCACAGACACTTCAGCAAAGGGGCTGCCTACCCTCCAAGCCGCCAGATTTCTTCTGGCACCGCAGGATCTAGAGCTGTTGCTATCCGTTGCCACAGCAACCGCGGATGGCTGCACAGCCTAGCAAGCCAAGCGGTGATTGGAGAATCGAGCGTCCTTAGCAACCGCCAGGCAGCGCTGCGAGAAGCAGAGGAATTTAGTTTCCAGGGATCCTTGTGACACCGGCTCACCCCAAAGCCACCCTTGACCAGGAACCTGTCCCAGTTCATTAAAGGAACTTTGTGTATTATCTCCTTGGACACCTGCCCTCTGTGTTGCTGCAAGGACCCCCATTTCCACAGGAACGTTTAACCTTGGGCCCTTTGACCTCTTCTGGAGGCCCATGCACACTTTCAAGTTAGATACAAAAGTTATGTCCATTCACCAGTAAGATGGTCCCATACCTGAAGATTCTCAGAGAAGCTGGAAGAAAACCCAGGTTGCCTGGTGCCCCAGACTGTCCAAAAAGAATAAGTTCCACATGGGTGAATCCCAACTTCTTTTTCAGAGACAGAAAACAAATACCAGTTCTTCCCAGGCTTTATTTAAGTCATACCTTTAGACATCTTCCTTCGTGTGTTTATTTAACAAATGTCTATTACTTGGTAAGTATGGGTCATATATTTGTCCTAAAAGCATTTTTCAAGGCACTAGAAGATTGCAACAGTGAAGACAGTTTCACATCTTAGAGCTTAACTTCTGGTATGGGAAACAACAGAGACCATAAGACCACAGATTGTGATAATAAGTAAAAAGTGGCAATATGACAGAGAGTAGCAAGGTGCTGAGCTGGAGACATGGTGGTCAAGGGTGGCCTCTGAGGAGATGGCCTATGAGCTGAGATATGATAAGACACCAGTTAGAGAGGGCAACAGGAAAAGTAAACAAAGTTTAAAACAGAAATGAGTTTGGTATGTTCAAGAAAATGAAAGCCCAGGGTGGTTGCCACAGAGAGGGCAGGAAGGACTATGGTAAGACACAGTCAGAGGGTTCTTCCCTGGACCTTCCAGGACTGGCTCCTTCTCCTCCATACTCCCTAGCTCCTCTATTATTCCCTGTCATGCCCTATCATGTTGCCCAGTGTATTTCCTTCATAGCCCTTGCTACTTTTTATTATGACAACAGAGACTATGTTATTTGTATCCCAGCAGCTAAAACAATAACTGACCCTGGATGGAAACTAAATAAATACGTGTGAGCTACATGAATCTATTCATCACAATACCAACCATGTAGGAGACTAAATGGTTACACTGGCAAACAAGATCAAAACACTGGTGTCTTTAGGGAGCTTTAATGTCTGTGGAAAAAGTGAATTACAAGCTATGTGGGCAAACTGTGCAGAATTGAATGATTTATACAGCATGTGCTGCAAGGAACCATTCAACAATTCCCTTGATCATTTCTTTAATCTTGCATTTATATTTCAGTTCAGTTTCACAAGTATTGAAACAAGTATTAATATATATACATGCCAAGCATATATATTACGTAGACCAATGATGTATAGCAATCAAGACAGACACCAACTACCTGTGGAACTTAGTCAACTGCCAAGCTGTCCATCACAGTTGCCTCTAGTCACTCGTGACCCTTGAGTTCTTGATACATAGCTGGTCCTAACTGCAATGTGAACTTAAAAGCCTTAGAGCAAAAGAAGAATGAAAAAAATCTCATTACTAATTTTTAAATATTGATTTTATATTGAAATGATAATGTTTCACACATATTGTTAAATAAGATCTATTGTTTAAATTAATTTTCCCTTCTTTCTAACCTGACTTTGATAAAATGTTCAATTACATATGAGGCATGATTTATATTTCTATTAGACAGTGCTGATCTACTGGGAGCTTAATGCTAGTTGAATAAACAAATGAAATCTTGTTATAGATGCTAAAATAGACATTTTGGTTTTAGTGTACTTAACAGCACATATTATATAGAAGAAGTAAATTTACCAAGAAAATAAGTCAGGCAACTCTTAAACCTTTCACACAATGAAGGTATAAAAGGGTGATTAGGGAGGATTTCTTCAAGGAGAGCTAAGCTGTGAATCTCTCCCTCAAATTTCCAGACAAAAGAAAGAGGCTTTGAGGAAGCCAATGGGTGAGTTTAAAATGTGACACCAGTGGTTCAGTGGGCTTGTGTCTGGATCTCCATTGGGAAATCCCTTACCCCTAAGGGCAAGAGATAAGTCCACTAATCATTACTTGGCTGAACTTCTTGGTTAGGAACCTTCCTCCCCCAGAATTTATCAAGGTAAAAAACATGTGAATGTTCTATGTGGCACAGATGTGGGCCAAGCAAGAGAGGCTGCAGGATCACTTAGGTCCTTTCTAGGAGGGAAAAACAGATGAGACAAAGAGCTCAGCAACGGGAAGCCAAGCTCTGTGGTTTAAACGTGTCCCCTCCAAGATTCATGTGTTGAAACTTAAGGGCCAGTGTGAGGCCTGTTCGAGGTAATTAGGTCATGAGAGCTCCTCCCTCCTGAGAGGGATTAGGTGCCCTCCTAAAGGGGCTTGACCAAGAGAGGTCACCCGCTTGCCCTTCTGTCTTCTATCACAAGAGGACACAGTATTCCCTACTCCATAGTAAGTAGCACTCAAGCTGCCATTAAGTGGGCTCATTTCTTGTCCTCTTTGGTAAGGGATTTGCAGGTGGGGATTCAGACACAAGCCCAACCTGCCCCCTGAACCATAGGTGCCCCCTGGTCCTCCCTAGACAGCGAACCTGCCAGCACCTTGATCTTGGACTTACCAGCCACTGGAACTGAGAGAAATAAATTTCTGTTCTTTGTAAATTACCTAGTGTCAGGAATTTTGTTATAGCAGCACAAACAGCCTAAGACATTGAGGGTATTGTTAGATTCCCAAGAACAAAGGAAAAGCAAAGAACAGCCAAAAGAGAGGTATATTTGACTCTCATGTTTTTTCATGGAGGAATAGAGTCCCAGTGATGAAGGTAAGTTCTCTGACTCTTTGAAAGTGTCCCATGAGAGGACACATCACTTAATCACAGAAGGATCAGACCAGTAACAATTTTCTTACTATCTTTTTCCTCTCCTCCTTCTCATGTCCCAAATCCAGAAGGATCAGAAAACAATTCTCCAGCTGAGGGTTCAGGTGTAGAGAAATAGAAGAAACCACAGAAAAAAATAGAGGAAGGTGACTATGTTTCCATTCCCCAACAATAGAGCTTCTGCCTGAAGTAGGGTCAGCTAAAAGAGGAGAGAAGCTGCAGCTTTAAATTAAATAAAAAATATCGATTGGATAGGACATTTGATAACTACATTGATACTGCATTTTAACAATTAAGAGGGCACATAAAAGTCTTGGCATTTGACTGAGTTTACTCATGGGCAGGGGGAAAAAATTACCCCACAGAGAAAGTTTAAAGAAACGAGAAAACAAAAAGTAAGTTGCCTGACTTAAGGATGAAATAAGAAATATGAGATAGGCTGTAAATATGGGCAGAAAGGTGTTAATCCTGAAGCATACAGAACCTCGATGAGGCATAATATTAAAGACGAAAGTGCACGTTATCATGGTGAGAAAGTGGGTTAAGGTTATCTGAAGTCCCACAGCACCTCAGCCTCAGACCTGAGATCCCCCACCCTCATGGGAGCAGCAGTCGGTGATGACAGCCGCTACTCCTCAGGGCTCATCTGAGCTGCTGCACTAGGATGGAAACCTGAACACAGTGATGTTCTTGGTGCCAACAGACAGCAGGCAGGCAGGCAGGTCTTCCCAGGGAAAACAACAGAAACAAGAAATCCACTCAGCTGGAACAGCTCACTGAAGACCAACTATAGAACCAAAAAATGGATGAAATCTGGGGATCATTTATGTTAACTTGCATTTTCCCTAAAGCCCAGAGCCTAAGGGAAAGGATGAAGACTTCTCCATTCATAACCAGAGCTGCCTGACTCCTAAGGAAAGTTACACTTGGACTGGACAGGAAACATGAGGTCAGGGCCTTGTTCTTTCTAAGATGTGAGTGAATAATTGAACCAATGAGCAGTGGAAACCACAAATACTGAGTCATCTTTGATGACTTCCGAGTGGTTAAGTAGGCTGATTACTAGGAGAGCCCCATGCCACTGAACCTAACCAAAGCAGAGGAGAGTCCTGGGCAAGGACAAGGGAAGCAAATATCCAGAAATTATGACATTGTAGACACATCATTATATAGGATCTTATAGATCAATGTGTATAAAACTCTTAGAACATAGTAGTTGCACAATACATAAGCAATGACCTTTTTTTTTCAGTGCTGGGGATGGAACTCAGAGGTCCTTGCACAAGCTAGGCAAGCATTATACCATTATACCATTATACCATTCCCAACCTTGATTTTCTTACTGCTAGGAAGTGATTCAAGTTCTGTCACTTACTCCCTGTGTAGCGTTTGCAACTTAACTTCTTTGTGCTGAAGTTTCTACTTCTGTTAAAACAGGGCCAACTATCATAAAAGATTGTTGAAGAAGACAAAGTTTGTCAAAATTGAGACTAACATCCCTACTTTTCCAACTATTCTATTTTATGTTAACCAAGGCTCTTGGCTTCAAATTAGAGAAGCTGGTTCACACTAACATATGAGAATCTGCTGAAGAATTAAACTAAATGGTAGAAACTGAAGGCAGCCAGGTTCCTTGGGAGAAGGATATCAAGAACCAGAAAACTAAACAGAGTGCATCTCTGTCTCTCTAAGGGTTCACATGTCCTTTCATTTCTGCGTCTCCCTCTACATCTACTTCACTTTTCTCCTTCACTTTAGACCTGTCTTTCTCTACTTCTCTACCTGAATCTCCAAAAGAGTCATCCCAGTCCCTCACACACCCATCCTGTTATGTGCATCTGTGTCTCATACAGAGGGTTGAACAGAGGCTCTAAAAAACATACCTCTATGTTTTAATATCTAGACTCTGTGAATGTTACCTTATTTGCAGACGAAATTCAACTAAGAGTCTTAGATGAGATCATCCTGAATTACCTATAAGGTTAACCTTAAATCCGATGACCTTGTAAGAAACAGGAGAGGACACTGTCATGTAAAGAGAAGGAGACAATGTGACTAGGGAGGCAAAATTGGAATGGTATAGTCAAAGAAACCGAGGAGCACAAACAACCACCCGAAGCTGGATCAGCAATGAAGCGCTATTCCCTGGAGCTTCTGAAAGGAATGAACCCCACTGGCACCTGCAGTCTGAACTTCTGGCCTCCAGAACCATGACAGAATTAATTTCTGTTGTTTTAAGCCACCAGTTTATGGCCATTTATTGCAGCAGCCACAGAGAACTCATACAAGGCTTAATTCCAAATAATTTGGAAAGAATCTGGTTGGTAAACTAATCCAGGTTCAATGGTAATCTGGGTCCATCTAGTCTTATCTTTTGCAAAAGAGATGAGTCACGTGGGATGGATATGCTGCCAGGTCCTCTTTCTACAGAGGAGATGTTTGTTATTCTCAAGAAAGTAGAGGTGAGCTAGGCAGGGACCCCCAAAAGCCAGCTACCATACAGGAGTTCTCATCACCCAGGTCCCAAATGACCAGACCTCTTTTTCTCCAAACCTCTTTCCTCCATCTCCACATCCTGTTCTTTCAACATTTTTGGAACAATTCCATCTCCGATTTTCCACTCTAATGCTTTTCAAAATGCACGGCTTCTTTCCACCTCCCCTGCCACAGCTCTTCCTCCAGCCAGCACTGCCTCTTGCCTTGGTGTACCATCACTGTTCCCAAACTGTGTACTGAGACACCCCAGGGTGCTACAGAGAATTCACGGGTATGTCTCAGGACTTTTCAAATTTCTGAGAGAATCACAGCAACATCTGTCAGATACCATGCAAACCACTAGCTCAAGACAGTTCATATTAGATTATTATGCTTTTACCAATAGCATTAACTCTGTTCAAAACTGGGATTTTGCCAATTGCTATGATGAAAGGAGGTACCCCAAGAAAAATCAATATAGAACAAGAAATGAGAGTGGTAGTGTCCAACAAAAGTCCAAGGCTCAAGCAGGTGTGCAATGACCACTGTGTTCACAATTGTACATAAATATTAATAAGCTATTTGAAATGGAATATTTAATAAATGGAACTGTTGTTATTTTGTTTGGCCTTCATATGCTGTGAAACAATTACTAAGACACTAAAAATATTGCTCACCTTTCACCCTTATTTTTACCAAGAGTAGGAGATGGAGCTGACTCTTATTTTTAAAAGGAGCCATGTGTAACACATCTCTAGTGCCCTCTGGGGAAGATTTGCTGGATTCTTCTGAATAGAATGACTTTCTGAGATAATTTGCTGTGTCGCACAGATAATAAGTTCTTTGATGCTTCTTGTGGAAATGTCTAACACGTTCAAGTCAATACAAAAAGCACGTGCTGAGCATTTATTTGACGGATAGCATTAGGATTAAAAAACACAAGACCCAAGGAACAGTCTGGAGATTCTATTTCACTATTTATTAACTTTATGCCCTGATGCCAGCTACTTCACCTCTCTGAACTTTAGATTCTGTAGCTATTAAAAGGTATGCTGCAATCATTAGAAGACGTTATTTGTGAGCCTACTACATGCTTAGTACTGTTTCATAGTGCAAGGCAGGGTTTTGACCTTTTGTATTTCCAATGTCACTCCCTAAGGAGACATTTTAGAGATTCTTGATCCTCTCATGTCCCCCAAATTTTATTACCATGTATACATTCTATGCCTGTTCATGTACCATCTGTGCTTTTTATAAGATGTTCTTATACCCTCAAGACCCAATTCCCTCCTCCCCACAGGAGACAAAGTAGACAGCATCTCTGCCTTGACAAAGCTTCCATTCTAGAGTAAGAATCTGTATAGTGAGTAAATAAAGTAAAATATCAGACAGTGGAAGTGCTGTGAAATCATAAGATAGCATACTGTTATGGAGAAGGATAATAAGGATGAGACTGAAGCCTCTCTAATGTGACCCCGATGGTGAAGTCCAGAGGCCAGAGGTCAGCTGTGCATCTATGAAGGGGAGGCTTGCAGACAAGGAAGCCCTCAATGGGGAGGTTACTTGCTGGGCAAGAGCTTAGGGAAAAGGACATAAAAGCAGAGTCCAGTATGAAGTGACACTGCCATTGTAGGACATTTTGAAGAATAACATAGCATAGAAAAACACCTTATAAATAGTCTCAATAATTGAGAGGGATTGTTATATGCAAAATGCTCCTTTTAGGCATGGAGCAGAAAGTGCCGAAGCTCTGGCCCCATGTATGAAACAGAATTGTCTTTGGAAAACAGCTAAAGAGACTGAATTCTGGGAAAGATTAACACAGTCAAAGGTATTAGATATTTAGATAGATCTAGAAGAGAGGAAAATGTTAAAAGAAATGACGCCTAGCATTTCTGAAGTGCTTCCCCGTTGTTTCTGTGCTAAGAGATTTATGTTAATTAATCCTCATAACCTCTTGGGGCTGCTCTCTTCATTTCACAACTGAGGAACAAAGACACAGAAAACACAAATGGCTTGCCCAAAACCATGCAGGTAGAAAACAGCAGGGCTTAGGTCTGACCGGCGTCTAAGGTCACCACCAAGATGACACTGCTCCCGGTTTCCCCCAGCAACATCTAGTTCTTTACAACATTCTATCTTCTACACCTGCCCCGCTATCAGTTACTTATATCCACTAAATTTGTGCAACTGGACATCAGACTTAAGCCCAACAATGAAAAGACCAATTATAAAGCGTTTATGGGGCCTAGGAGCAAAAGCTGTGGGCATGATGTTTAGCTACCCGATGTCTTGCTTGTAGTGAGAAAATATATCTTATTTTATACCCTAAGGATCAATCAATATGTCTTTACATATGCCTGGTTGGAAGAGAATTGAAAAGCAGATTTTATTCTGTTTTAGACTTCCTAAAAATGCAAACCCAGGGACTTCCAACAGAACTACACTGCCAGTGATTAACTGTCAGGAGGGAGAAACACTTGTCAAGAGGAGACACCAGGCGCTTGCTATGTCTGACAGCTGTGGGTGTAATTTAAAGAGCAATAGACATAAACACCCAGGGTCAGGGATTGATTCACGAAGGTGTCACAGGGCACTGGGACTGGAAGCATGTTGTAGAAAAGACCTAAGGCTGAGAGTGGGTGGAGTTAGAGGCTAGTCTGTGAAAAATCTTCCCAATCAATCATCAAGTACATACAACTGTAGCAAGAGGATTTGGTTTTTGTCAGTGCCCAGACAAAGCAAAGTTGTCTCCTGTAAAGAAAATACTTGATGGTGCAGAATAACAACTACAGATACACTATGGTTTCTTTCCCCAAATCTTATAAGCTTCAAACCCCATGAAATCTTGATAGAGATTTAGCCACTAGATAGAGCTTACAATTATTCACACACATGTAAATATTGATGTGTGATATATCATAGAACAAATAATGCTGCAATAACCACAAAAACATATGACAAACACAGGAGAAGTTAGGAAGGGAAAGAACGTGGTGGGCTGGAATCATCAGGTAAACTTCTAGGGAAGTGGACCTCAAAGCGATTGTTGAAGGACAAGTAACATTCCAATCCTCTGACTGAGTCATTAAATGTTATATTCAAACCTTCCTCTAGAAAAGATTGTGCCAGCCACTGCCTGGCCACTGAAAGCCCTCAATCCCCTTCATTTATTTATTTGGCCTATTCAGCAGGTAATGAGTGAGCACTTACTCCTTGGCCGACCCTGTGAGCACGCTAGAGCTCCAGAAGGGAGAGGAAAAGGAGAGGCCAGGCCTCCAGCTTGGGGCACAACATACCTGTACACAGCTCATCTTGGTTTACTCACGATGAAGATGATGATTTCTGAGATAAAAATAAAGTTTAGATATTGGGGGATAAAAGACCAGTCGGTGACAAAGTTAAGAACATCAAGGAGAAAATGGAAATGGGCTACAACTTTAAGTTCAGAGGTGCAGTGGATCTGCTTCTTTTTTCTCTTTCTGGAAAAAATGAAGAATGATTTGTGAAATACACAGACCAGAAGACCTTAAAATTAAGGAAATGATTGATTTGAGTCCACACAATTTTTTTCTCTGTTGATTTCAATTCCTGTCATGGCGATGGAGGGAAATACGTAAGAAAACACTTGTGTGTTCATTTAAGCACAGCCCTCTCAGACACCCAGGCATTCAAGATGGTATCAACTGTGTCAAATGCCAGGAACAGAGAAGAAATTTCTCAGTTATATATTTTCCAGCCAGACTAAATGTCTATGTAACAGGGTTGTAACCATGGTTCCTGAGAAGTTCATCTCATTTATAGCTGTCACAAAGTAGGTCATCCTTACAATCCACTTGTGAAGTAATGCAGAGTGAGTGTGGATAGTTCCAGTGTAAAGGTGGAGAAACTGAGGATCATGGATTTGGCCAAATTCCAGCATTATTTAATAAGAGAGTTCAGAATGGAATTTGATGTCTATGGGTCAGAGGACCAGCCTCCTCCTTGTTCCCTTATCTTTAAATAACACTTCATGTCCAGGAAGGCCTTGAGGCCACAAGAGGACTCTAACAGCCTGATTAATGGAGCTGCTTATAACTTATTGAACACAGCCCTGCTGCACATGCGGTTCAGCACCAGATCTGTCTTCTCAGTGGAATCTAATGGGAGTCCCAAGAATTATGGCCTTCCCTCATTGACAGAATCAAAAATAGTCCCTAGGGAGAAAGTCATCAAGAATTGAGATGAAACAATGAACAAAAAGCATTCTAGAGAAAGGCTCGTTCCTGAGCTGCTCTCCACAACTGAGTTAAAGGATCCAAACCTGCTCTGACAGGGCAAATACAATGGTGAGGGGCACATTCTGCTGCGGAGGGTGTGCTCTGAGGTGTTCTGAGGGCCTGTTCTCCCTTCAGCCTGGAGGAAAAGGATCAGTGGTCATAACTGCCTTTCTGTGGTGCTTTATGGTTTACAAAGGTAGGTTCTGATAACTGTAAGTCTTTGTTAAGGGCACTGGAAGAGCCCTGAGTTATCAGAAGTTTTGTTCATTCACTCATATCCCCCCAATATTGTAGGAGTATCTATAAGTCCCCAGCACTGTACAAGGTGCTGGAAACACAAAGATTAACAAGACAGAGGCCCTGCCCCAAGGGCCATGATGTAATGGAATCCGCCCTAGACCTTGAAGCCCTGTTCTACTCCTTTACTAACCAAATCATTCTGGAGAAGGCATCTCTCCTCTTTGACCGTGTGCTCTGAAATCTATAAAATGGGTCTAATAATGCCCACCTTTCCTATTCCAAAAATCCTTTGAGTTGAAGGGAAGTCATGGCATGAAAGTACTTTGTAAACTATAGAGTTCCCACCCAGCACTCTTGCCCATGCTGATACCAAGTGGGGAGGAATGTCCACAGATTCATTATCTAATGTGATAACAATGGTGCAGGAGCCAAGTCTTTAAGAGGAAGGGGGCCAGAAGATGAGCTGAGCCAAGAGTCTTCCATAGCTGACTGGGCTGAGTACCAAGAGGAAACCAGAAAGTCAAGTTTTAAAGCATCCTGTTTCCCTCATCTTGCCATTAGACCAATACCGAGGCCTTGGAGAGTCCTCAGCCCCTGACCTAATTAGAAAAGCAGATGGACATATCAGAGGGGTTAATGGCAGCCAGTGATGACCCTGATATGATTTGGTCCTAGCTGCTGACCCTCTGGAGATGGTTATGACTTTGAAAATAGAAGGACTGACTTTTGATAGGGCATGAACAACAAAGTAAATCTAAAAGTATGTTTGGATTTAAGAAAAATAACTCCTCTTTATAGGAATAGGGAAGAAAAAAATTAAAATTAGTAGCAACATTTCAGACTTTTAAATCAATCATTGTCTACCTGCACTAATACAGCTAGCTAGTCATGACATGGATAATACACCAAAAAGAAGCATTTCAAAATATTTAGCTGTTCTGTGAACGAGGGCAAAACTGGCAGCCTAAGAGGAAGAACAAAGTTTCAAAGTCAGTGGTGACTATCTCTGAAGTCTCTGCTTTTTCCCATGGTAGCCCGGCTTCACTGAGATAATGGCTCCATATTCATAAATTTGCAAAGTAGCATTAACTTCCTGATTAATCCAGTGACTTATCCAAACTCTTGCCCGTGAGCACTCTTGAACCCACGGTTCCTGTTTCCCCACCTCTGTTACCCCTTCTCTGTTCAGCATTGAGCAGCAGATAACACAAGAGGCCCCTGGTGTAGACTGCTCCTGCATTCCTCAGCAGACTACCTACGGGAATTTCACGAATTTCTCATGTACTTTTAAACTTTAATAATGAAGATTGTGGACTTATGTGAACAAGTGGCAGATGGAATTTGAAAGCCAATTTATTTTGTTCATTGAAATTTAGGACATCCATATTACACAATCAAGCACAAGGGATGCTTTTCACATCTAATGAAATAGGCAACTGGCTACTTCATGCAAGAAAGAATTCAATTTTACATTTAAATGCCATCCCTGGAGTATGACAGGGGCTCTCGGTATTATGAAAGTTTAAAGAAGGTGAGGTTTAGCTGGCAAATTTTTGAAAGTACTTGTGATCAAAATGAAAAAATAAATGAATGGAGAAGCCCACATCTTGATAAGGAGGAACCAGATAAGCTGCACCAGGTTTCCTGACCCACAGAAACAATGAGATAAAAGATGTTCTTGTGTTAAGCCACTAAAAACAGAAAAATGAATAGATATTTTATTGAACACCCACATATACTTCTAGGCAAGTACATTTTCTCCTTACCTTCTTTCTTCCTCTTTTCTAACTTGACACGAACTTTGCAGCACATAGACAGGGTCTAGTCATTAGACTCTGGGCCATAGGTAGCTTTTTTTCCCATCAAAATTCACTACCTGCAGAGAGATATACAACCCTAATGAGGTTTTCACATCACTCACATGCACAGTTTCATTGAAACTTCTGGAGAAAAAAAAAGTTTTCTGTAAGAAAATTCTAATTTATTCTTGAAATAAAAAAATTTCCATAAACTATTAAATGCAGAGTAAGGAAACTAGTATTGACCACAGTAAATGAGGGCATTTGGAGTTATCACCAGAGGAGCCTTGAATTCCACACTCAGAAATTTGAACTTTATTTTGGAGGTGATGAGGAGCCATTCTTGAAGATGGAACTGACGTTAAACCAATAGTTAGCTGATAGTACTGAAAGAACAAGGAGGAAAGGTAGGGAAGTAGAATCAGGAACACCAGATAGAAGAGTAAGATAATTATTTATGGAAAAAATAATCTAAGGTTAACGAGGGGCAGTGCAGATGAAAGAGGGAGAAAATACCAAAGCAGCTAGGGCAATGGCATCTTAGAAACTGATGACTAGTTGGATGAATGATGGGGAAGAAAGTATATGTGATTTCAGCCTCTAATCCAGAGATGAAATTAAAAGAAAACACAAATTTGAGGAAGATGAAGGAGTGGTCACACTCTTACATTAAAAAAAAAAAAAGTTGCTTATTCTCCTGATAGAATGTGATAAAAATGGCACTTACCCTCTGTGATCTTCCTCCCACAAACCCATAACCCCATTCTAATCATGAGAAAGACAACAAACAAATTCCAAGAGAGGGGCATCCTGTAATATTCCTGACTAGTACTTGTATCTCAAAACTGCCAAGGTCAACTAGGAAAGTCTGAGAAACTGTCATATCAAGGAGGAGCCTGAGGAGACATAACCATCAACTGTCATGTGAGATCCTAGGATAGAAAAGGATGCACATTGTGTAAAAGCAAGGAAATTGTATACTAATACAATTGTATTGTATTGATACTAATTAATACTAATTGCATACTAATGTATCAATATTGTTTCATTAATTACCACAAAGGTACCACAGTAAAGTAAGATGGTAATAATTGGAGAAATGGTAGGAGTAGAGATAGAGGAAGAGGGAACTCTGTACTATCTGTTCAATTTCTCTGCAAACTAAAACTATTCAGAAAAATTAAGCTTGTTTTTTTAAAAGTTTGCTTACTAAAGTTTTTAATATGTACTGACTGATCAAGTACCAGGGCACAGAGAACAAATAAGCTGTTGTTCCCTCCCCAGAATTACTCCATTGTATCTTAGAGCACATCACTGATAATGCCATCTCTTCTCCACCACCTTTCTGGAGGAGAAAGCTGATATGTAGAAAAGCGTCTCATTGCCTACCCTCAAAAGCTAAAGTTTCTGGTGCCGATGTTGATGCAGAGAAGGGGCACATATGGGTGAGACAGTAAAGGGACAATGGAGGAGAAGGCTGGCCCAAGGGCAGCATGATCTTTTCAATGACTACATCGAGACTGCAAAAACACTGTGAGCTCAGACCTCTGTGCTTTTTGCATTTCATCCCCAAAACATTTACTCAACACCTGAACAGACTGGGCATGGCTAGACACAAGGGACATGAAAATGAATGTGTCACAGCTCCTACCCATAAAGGAGCTTGCAGTCTACTCTGAAAACAGAATGGCAAATAATTACATTGTAACAACAGGGATATTAAGTGTAAAAGAGAATAAAAGTGTTTGGGGAGCAGTGGAAAGGGAACAATCAATTAGGGAGGTGGTCAGAGAGGGTAGCACCAAGCCGAGAGCTTTTTGAACTGGCCAATGGAAGATAAGTAATTTCTTGCCACGGTTAAGTGGGAAAGAGATTCTCCAGGCAGATGATTTAACAATTGCAAAAATATGGCAAAATTCAGCAGCACCATGCTCTTGGGGCATTGGCAGCCAGAGGATCAGGCAAGAACTTATTCCCTGGGACCTGTAAGAAAGGTCCATGGAAGAGGAGAAGGGCTGGAGCTGGTAGAGGCTGCTGTAATGATTCAGGCTGTAGATGATGAAGCTCTATAATCATGAGGGAATATTAAGCACTGCCCCAAGTCTCCCACCTTCTCATTCCTCTACCAAAACATTCATACCCAAAACACTGGATTTCCATGGTCCTCTGCCCTTAGCAATGCAGGAAGCAACAGCAGCCAAAGGATGGCAGAGCCCAGGCCTCCTGTCCTGAGAGAGCCTTAATGTCCTGGTTCATGCCCATTTCAGAGCTCACTGGGAATTCCACATGCACATCCACCATCTACTAGGACACAGACACACACACACACACACTCTTTCTCTCTTCCCCCAGTACAAGTCCACTCAATTCCAGCTGCTATAAGGAGACTATGCTCACAGCCTCTCTGGAAGCAACGTGACATAGTTTCTGACATTGAAATTGAGAAGCTGCAGATACTACTGATTAATTATCCTTTTTTTGTTTCCAGGAAGATATGTCAAGGCCATGGACACATAGGCTCCCTCTTCCTTTGAAAATGGTGAAGACAACTTATGGCAGATAGTTTGCTCAGAAGCCAATTGGCCACATGAAACCCAGGGGATTTGGTCTTGAAGTTTCATTGCTCTTGACAAGGTACATAGCTAAATGAATGCAGGCTCTGCAACCAGGAGCAGTTCTTCTGTGGCTTTGCTGCTTTGTTTGGTTGGCATGGAGAAGAGGCAGGTGAAGGGCACAGACTCTGGAGCACCCAGAACTGACTGAATTCTAGCTCCACATAATACAGGAGGTAAAGTGACTTTGCCTCTCTGTTTCCCCATTTGTAAAAACAGGCATAATGACAGTAGCTATTGCAAAGGGCTTCTGTGATGATTAAACATTATACTTTATGTAATGTTAACATGCACATGGGAATCAAAGTTAGCCAGTAGGCCTGTCTTGCTGGCCTTCTTCACCGCCTCCACCCTGTGCCTCTGGGAGTTTTAATCATAGCAAAACAACATCACCCCCAAACACTGTTGTTCCTATGACTAGAGGTTAGGAACAGGGACCCATAGTGGTCAAGTGCTGGAACTCAACTGTCAAGGTTTGAATCCCAGCTTCAGAGCTTCCTTGTTTTATGGTTTGGGGGAAGTAACTTATCCTCTTTAGGCTTGGTTTCCTCGTTAGTAAAATGGAAGTAATAACAGAAACTATCTCAGAGGGTTACTGTGAGGAGTGAATGAGATTTATCAATAGGGTTGCCCATAGTTGGAGTCCATTCATTCTTGATGCTGGATAATAGCCAATGTTACAAATACACTATGATTTATTTATCCATTCTACTGTTGATAGAAAGTTGGGTTTTTTCCATTTGGAGCTATTACAAAGAGTGCTGCTATGAAAAATTCTTATCTCTTTTGGCGAACATATATATACATACACATTTTCTGGGTCAAGTGGAATTTCTGGGTAAACTTTAATAGATAACTGTTAACCAAAATGGTTGCTCCAATTGAAACCCCTACTAGCAGTATAGGAGGATTCAGTTGCTCCACATCTTTACCAGTCCTGGGTATTTTCTGATGTTCTCCTTTTAGCCATTCTAGTGTTTAAGAAGCACTATCATAGTGTGCTTTCCATTTCCATTTCCCTGGTGTCTAACAAAGTTGAGCACCTTTCCATACATGTACTAAACATAATGTCTGGCATGTAATAAGCACTCCAAAAAGTGTTAGCCATCATCATTATTATTCTCTGGTCACTGAAATATGATTTTCAAGTAGGGACATAGGCAGAGAATTCTTGGAGTTTTCAAGATTTTATATTTTTTGTGGTGCTTAGGTTCAAACCCAGGTTTGAGCATGCTAAAAAGCATTCTACCATTGAACTACACCCCAAGTCCTAAAATTTTAGACTCTCTTGGCCACATGTACTTTTCTCCAAGCCCACTTTTTCCCTTGGCCACCTTCCCTATAGATAGCATGGCTTTTGTCTCCCACAGTCCAGACATGCTGATTAAGAGGGACTGAAAGTCAAGTGAGACTTCTGACCTTCACCGCAAACAGGTTTCCACCCCTGCTCAGATGTGTCACTTCCCAGAGACTCTAGACTCTGGTACTAAATCACGCTAAGTCTCGTCCATTTGACCCCATCTCCCTGTGGTTTGTTCCTGATGAATGGCTTTGACAATTTTCTCATTATTACGGGCTCTGGTCCGAGTCCAACTTGAATCTTTAATGCCTTCCGTTAGGAAAGATGCATTGCTTGTTTTTTTAAGATGCACACACCATTCCCCTTGCAAAGCCAGTATCCTGAGGGGGTTGTTAATGCATCAAGCCACAGAGCTCTGAGGAAAATTCCATGATGTCCCCAAAATAAGAAGACAGTTAAGCTCTACCCTCCACCCCAGTTTGGCTCTTACAGGTTAGCTCCAGGGGGAGGAAAAAAAAATGGCATTGTATAGTTGGGGCTGGAGTTGCATCTTGCAGGTTTTCTTGGGAAAGGAAGGAAAGGAAGCAGTTTAATAATTACTTAACCAGGTCAAACATTTGTATCCATCTGTGTTTATAAAAAAATAGTTTTCATTATGTAATGTAACAGACATAATTTTATTCTCTAAGTAGCTGGGTTAGAAATTCTTAGATGAGATCTAACTCTATTGAGAAAATTTCTTGGTATACTCACATGGGACCCCTGCCCTCAGGGACATGGAGGGGTACAAATACTCTGGATAAGACTTGAAAACAATTGTGCCTATTGCAACAGAGATTGAAGGAAGGGGAAAGAAATGCAGGTGAGAATGTGCTAAAAGCTGAATAGCTGGTTAAAGGCTGTTCACTGCAATATGCAACCCCTTAAGAGTTTGAGAAAGCTGCTTATTAAATGCATAATGTAAATACATCTTTGGCAAAACAAAACCAAAAATCTGTGATGGATCTAAGCTTTGAAGGCAGGTCTTCCTAGAGTAGAACTGAGAATGCCTGAATACAGGAGATACAAAAGATGGGAAAGAAAAAAAAACAAGCTTCTTGGATTTAGCAAAAATTGTGGTTGAGAGCTCTAGACTCAGCTATAATTCAAGGTGATCAACTTGTCATGGCTTGTCCTGGACCTTCCAGTGTTAGTATTCAAAGTCTTGCATCTCAGGAAACCCCTGTCCCAGGCAAACCCCAGCCAGGCTGTGCAATGGAGAGTTTCAGTTACATTTACCCAAATTACCTAGGACCAGCAAGTTCCCAGGTGACATACAAATTATAATTAAAATAGCACATACACGATTCAGCTTCCCGTACACAAACAAACACACAGACACAGACATACCCAAGCAAATGCTAAAATGTTATGTGCTTCCTGACAGGTTAAACCCCCCTCTTCATCAAGAATTTCAGCTTTTCACCATGGTTTACTTGAAATTTGCTTTCCTTTGCACACTGAGGAAAAACCACAACATTGCCAATTGCTACATAAACCCCCAAGCTCAGAAGCCTGTGCACTGGAAGACACACAATCTGATCCTGGGCCTTGAAGAGGGAGAGAGTAAGCACCAGATCAAGAGGCTCCCTCTGAGATGCCTAACCCACCTCCGTTTGCTTGTCACATGGGAGGACTATCTAAAGAAGACTTGGATCATGAATCTGGATCCACTGACCTCAGCTAGAATTGAATTATGTTTTCAATAAATTTATCTCAAACTTTTTTTATATCTTAGAAAAAATAAATTTTCATATTTATTAAATTTTCAAATGTATTAAGAATGTGATCATGGCGTGCTGGGGTTGTGGCTCAGCAGCACAGCACTCACCTAGCACATGTGTGGCACTGGGTTCAGTCCTCACCACCACATAAAAATACATGAATAAAGTAAAGGTGTTGTGTCCAAAAAACAAAACAACAACAACAAAAAAAAAAAGATCATGGGCTGGGGGTCTAGCTCAATGGTAGAGCACTTGTGAAGCATGCACAAGGCCCTGAGTTCAATCCCCAGCACAGTGGGGGGAAAGAATATGATGTCATCTCTAAACATTCAGTCCTTACTAAATTAGAGTACACACTCCAAGGATCAGGTCAGAATTACATTTTCAAGCTAACAGGTTTAGAATAAGGCAGTATAATCTAGGTGTGTTTCAGAGCATGATGTGCTCAGATTTTAATTCCTCACTAGGGAGAAATTGGCAATATGGGCTTGGGCATCTTCCCTGTGAGTGAGGGTTATGAGAGAGAAAGGAATTGAGAATTGGACCTGAAGAACTAAGAAGATATAGAAACCAACTAAGATGATGAAAGTTGTAGGTAGAACAGGATTAGGGGAAAAGGTCAACAGTTGAGTATACAGTATATTAAGGAGTGTCTTTTCAATGGGACATGTTTGGGGTCACTGCACACAGCTGGTGTGTAAAGATGAGATGACGAGGGGAGTGACAGCAGAGAGAGAATCATCTGTATAACCATAGGAGTGCTATGCTAGCTGGCTGGCTAACGTTCCCTCCCCTACCTACGTTCAATCACTCTGTCACAGAAGCAGGCTTGGCACACCTTCAAGAGGAGGTGGTAGATACAGGACAAAAAAATTCAGACTCAGAGACAGAAGAGGGACGGGGGCTGAGCTGTGCCATTTCCAAGCTGTGTTACTCTGGACAGATCATTTAATCTCAAAGAGGCTAAGTTTTCTCCATCTGTATTAGAGATAACACTGCCTCTCTATCTGAGCTCATTTGGGCTGTTAAAATAAAAATGCAATGGACTGGGTACATACATTTACTTCCCACAGCATGCAGACTAGGAAGTCGAAGATCAAGCTCCAGCAGATTCAGTGTCTGGTGGGGACCCACACATCCTGGTTCACAGATGTCCATTTTCTCATTGTATCCTCACAGAACTGGAGCAAGGAAGCTCTCTGGAGTCCCTTTTATAAAGGCATAGTTGAGTTTATGACAGCTTCATCCTCGTAGACTAATCACTGCTCACCTCCCTCCAAGTTTCACTTTTTAATACCATCACACTGGGGCTGAGGATCTCCAGATATGAATGGGGTGCACAAACATTCAGATCATAACACTGCCTTACAGAATACCTATGAGTGTTAAGTGGGTTGAATAAAAATACTTCATAAAATACTTTATACATAATTATCATTTCTATCTCATTATACTCTATGATAATTGCAGGAAGAAAACATGTGTTTCTATTAGTTATTAGGTATAAAGTTTAGCACAGTATTTATCAATGTTTAAAATATACTCACCATACCCTTTGAAGCAGCAGTTTCAACCTTCCCACAAGTAAAAAGATAAATATGTTAAATATTGGTAATGTACACCAGTAACAGATTAGGTAAATAAACCATGTGGTGCATTCATACTGTGGACCACCAGTTACTAAATGTAATGATAAAACGTGTGCCTACTGACGTCCTGTTGCCCAGGATATTCACTTTAAATAATAAACAAGGTGCAGACTGTGTGTGTGTGTGTGTGTGTGTGTGTTTATATTCAATTTATCTAAAATTTTCTATATATTCATAAACATATTTTTATACAGGTATAGCAAAAAGATAAGAATAATATACTCCACACTGTTGAGTGTAGTCACCAGGTCACTATGTGTGGCTGCAGAATTCACTTACCTCTGGGGAATGCAATTGGTGTTGGAGAATGATAATCAGTTTCTCTTATATACACTTTGGAATTCTCTGAAGTTTAATAACAAACAAAAGATATTTTAAAGGCCAGTTACACACCAATCCCTGGGCTCCGAGGTTCTTAAGGGAGCAGATGCACCAGAACACAAAGGATACATCAAAGTTCAGAAAGATGTCTCTGTTGAGTTCCAGCTCTATTTTGATTCTGCAAGCCATGGCTGCCTTCCTACCAATCCAAGGGGTAACTTAGCAGCAGCCTGGTGAGGGGAAACATAGCCCCCAAAGAAGGGCCACTTTGGGAAGGAAAAAGAAAATGCAAATATGTTCTGAAAGCAGATGGTGTCTGGAAGAGAAAGTGTGTTTGGCAACAAGAAAGGAATCACAGGGGAAAGAGAGAAAAGCAGCAAAAGAGAAACAGCCAAAGGAGGTGGTAATTAAGTGCAAAGCTGAAGATTTCCAGGGGATTTTTCAGCTTTGGCAAGAGTCAGGAAAGAGTCAGCCTCTGGACAATTCCGTGGAAGTGTACAGATACTGTTTTTCACTTCTTTTCTTTATTAAAAGTATTCCACTAGAGCAACAGCTCTGAACCATGATATCCTGACACTGGTTTGTTAGCAATGTTCCAAGTTTTGAAGGTTTCAAATCATTTTACTTTTCTTTATAGTTAGAGGACATGAGGTTAGCCTCACTGGCATTCTGGTATGTTTCCTGGAGTGGGAAACGAAGTCACTGCCGATGTTAAAGGAACTGTGTGTAATCAGCAGACTATTTGTCTCACCAACTCCGAATGTTGTCACTCTTCTCTGGATTCTGGAGCTTCCTGTGGCTCCCTGGAGGGATAGGCAGGACAACCATAATGTTAAGAGATCTTTGTAACAAGTGCCATGCCATTTTCCAATCCCTTTATAGCATCAATCAAAGAAAAGCATCTGAAAGACCAATAACAAAGGGATTAACTGATGGATTATTTTGCACTAAATAGCTTGCCATGCAGCTGCTCAGGATATTAACAAGCACCAATGAACTATGTCTGCCCCAGGAGGGAACAGCTGTAGAGACTGCAGGCCCAGGCCCCTACTCAGTCAGGGACAGGTTGCCTAATGTCTGTATCAACTTCTCTAGTCACACCAGCAGCAGTTCATAGACAGGACTATGAAGGATAGGTTTTGCATTTGGTTCTAAATAACCCTTTGATGTCACATGAACTGAGCCAATGGCAAGAATACATTACAATGTCCCAATTATCAGATCTACCTTTGGGGTAAGATGTATACCAGGCACCAAACTGAAGGTCAGGAGACAAATATGCTCCAAATGTGATAAAAAAAAATCTTTGTGTCTTATAAAAGGGGGCTTATGATAGAAGCTAACCTTAACAAGGCAGCTTTTAGATTAAATGAGCTCTAAACACTGCATGCAGGCAACTGGCATTCCAGATACCAACCTTGAGCCTCATTTCAAATTAGGCAGACAGAATTCATTTATAAATATGTCAATTGCCTCTTTCAGAAAGGAGTTTCTAAAATATAACTGTAATGTCTTTATTACACATAACAAAATTAACAAGTCCTTGATGTCATCTAATCCTCAGTTCATATCAATTTTTCCCAATTATCTCAAAGTGTGTTTTCATAATTGGTTCATTTGAACCAGAATACAAATAAGATCCACATATTGCATTACACATATACATAGGCAGGCACACACACACATACATATTTTCTCTACTTCTATCCTTTGAGAGCATCAAAGGGCTAGGAACAATAATACTCCAATGGTGGTAAAACATGTTTGATTTCCAAATCCTCTTTTCCACTAAAAGGAACCAGGGATCCTTGAAGAAATGGCTTATGCAAGAGTTGGGATAAGGGGCTGGAGTTGCTTGGCATGTGAGCCCTGGGTTCAATCCTCAGCACCACATATAAATAAATAAATTACTTAATTAAAATAAAGATCTATTGACAACTAAAAAAAATATTTAAAAAGAAATTTAATGGGGTGAAGGTGGGAGTTCATAACCCACTTGAATCAAAGTGTGGAATATGATATGTCAAGAAATTTGTAATGTTTTGAACAACCAACAATTAAAAATTAAAAAAAAAAATTTAAAATTTAAAGAAAAGGTGCTGGGGAAAGAAGAGTACCAGATGTGTTTGAAACACTGAGCCAGAAAGCAAGGAAGTACTCAAAAAAAAGATGGATATGCCAAACGGACTCAGAAGCCAGACTGATAGGGCTCCCAGGTTTCGAAGCTCAGAGAAATTTGAGCACCAAAATAAATAATTATAGGAGTAGTTTATATATAATTCATTGAATAAAATGAGAATCCATGAATCCAACTGATATAAATGAATGTTTGATGAGGAATAAGATATTCGAATATTTTCAAACAACTCCTCATGATATACTAATTACAAAGAGAAAAAAGTAACTTCACAATGAAGAAGGCTGGCAGACACCACCTTAATCAAGTGATCAAAGTGAACATCATGAGATTCATCGAAATGATGTTCCACTTGACAATAAGAAGCAAAAGGCCTCAGCTCAGTCCTGTGACATTAACTAAATGAAATACATAATTCTAAACAATATCCTTTCACTATAAAGGATGTTATTTATTAGTAAAACTGGAGTATCCATGTTAATTTCCTAATTTTGATGGTTGCTGAGGCTATCTAAGAGAGTCTCCTTATTTGTAGGAAATTAACATTAAAGTCTATAGAGGTCAATGGGACCTCAGATTGGAAACTTATTCTCAATGGCTCAAGAGGAGGGGCGATATAGTTTCTGTTGCTATACCTGATACATTCAATAAGTTTGAGGTTGTTTCAAAATAAGAAAAAATACAATAAAAAGAATAACTTTCTTCATCTGCTATATAGTTTATATAGGAAAGAGAAGAACAGCTTGCTTCTGAATCGCTACTAATTTTCAGAATAACAGTTGAAGCCACAGAAATTTCCAATGGTGAAATTATATATCAGATACTTTTATATTTGATGTGCTTCAATCAATTGTTGTGACTTTTTCCTCTTGATTTCCACACTGTTTCTGTGTCCATTTGGCACAATTCTGGTAATCAGTAATTTTCTTCCCTTCTTTTTCTCTCCTTCCTTCCCCCTTTCCTTTCTTCCTCCTTTTCTTTGCACACACACAAAAAAAGATCCATGTTCATTATTTATATTTCTTTTCCAAAACCTGTAACCAATTTTTGGATCTTGAAAAATTCAGAGGAAAAGTCTTTCCTTCCCAGCTCACTAAATTAATTCCTTTTAAAAATAGACAGAACAAAATTCAGGATACCTTGTTTCCTCAACTCTCTTGTTGAAATTTGTCTTTTCTCCTCATCCATGGACTCCTAAAAATGTCAAAACAAATATAGCACACCCCAAGTTACACTGCTGGCATTACAACAGCTCACTTATTAGTGTAGGGACAAGGTGGTTGAAGAGGGATAATCTAATCCTTTTATTAACTTCCTTGAATCAGAAATGAGAAAATGATTAAACTTTATTTCAACTTTTTTTTATTGTAGGCACTGAGTGACAGATATGAGTTTACTTGTTCTAGTAGAAACATTTACAAGTGGCAAGTGAGTCAATTTCCAGAATCCTCTTAACAATAAAATTAGAGCCAGATGATATTGTTTGAGCAAACACTTTGGGAGGAGGTAAGAGAGGAAGCCATGTGGTTTTCTGGTAGGTGTGGGGAGTAGATTTCTGGGCAGAGGAAACAGCTTGTATGAAGATCCTGAGGTGAGAATATGCTTTGAGTATTTGTGAAATTGTAAGGCTACTGTGGCTGAGCAAAATCAGCAAGGTGAAGGGAGGAAAGAAGATCAAAGACATAAGGTGAATGCCTTCAAGACAAAGTACCCAGGGCCTTGTAGGACATTTTCAGTACTTTACTTTGAGATGATATGGTAAATAATTTCTGGGTTTTGGACAGAGAAATTACTTTATCCAACTTATATTTTAACAAAATTGTTCTGGATGCTTTGTGAATACAGAATGAAGGGAGCAAGCACTGTTAGAAAGCTACTGTAATGAAAGCTACTGACAAGGCGATAGCAGTGACACATGAAAAGCCATCAGGTTATGGGTATCATTTAAAAGTAGTGCCAACAGGATATGCTAAAGGTGCAAAGGATGGAGAAGTAGGTATCTCTCCTCAGATATAGGTGCAAAAATCAGAGAAAAACCAAGAGTAATCCTTAGAGTTTGGCTTTGAGCCACTTTAAGGGCAGAGATTCCATCAACTGACATAATAAAGAATTCTGAGAGAAGTACATTTTGGAGAAGTTGCTCAGGACCTCAGTTTTGGACCATAAAGGTTGAGATATCTATTAAACATTCAAATGGAGATGCTAATTATGTGGTTAAATATATATAGGAGAATGGTCTAAGCAGGAGATGTATACTTATGCATTGTGATAGGTAGTATAATGTCCCCTAAGATGTATGTGTTCTGATCCTCGGAACCTGTGAATACATTAATTACAGACGTGAAGGACTTTGTAGATGTGATTAAGGTCTGAAATTTGAGACAGGGAGATTATTCTGGATTGTCAGAGTGGACCTAACCTCATTAGAAGGGTCCTTAAAAGCAAAGAACTTTTCCCAGCTGTGGTCAAGGGAAGGTCAGAGAGGAAGATTTTTCTGGCTTGGAAAACAGAGGAAGGGGTAACAAGCTGGGGAATGCAGGCTGATTCTAGAAGCTGGAAAAGGCAGGGAAATCTATTTTCCCCAGCAGCATTCAGAAAGAAATAAAGCCCTGTTGACAGGTTGATTTTAGCCCACTGAGATCTGTGCTGGACCTCTGACCTATAGAACTTTGGAGCCCCAGCTCCAAAGACTAACCTCCCCATCCCCTGAGAAGAACCATCCAATGGTGAGCCCTGCTAACTCTCATGATCCTTACCCACCAATCAGAACTTCCCCATCCCCCGAGAAGAGCCATCCAATGGTGAGCCCTGCTGGCTCACATGATTCTTAGCCACCAATCAGACTAGCCCTGCTGGCTCACATGATCCTTATCCACCAATCAGAAAGTACCCCATGCCAACTGTCAAACCATTGTGTCATAACTGTCAAACCACCCCAGCTCTATAAATATGCAGAGCTGTTCCTCAATAAATGGGCATTTTCTCCAATGACAAGCCTTGATCATTCTTTCAGTCATAAAGTTGTATTTTCTTAAGTGATTAAAGGTTGCAATAATCTGTTACAGCAGCAAAAGACGACGAATCCTGGCATCATCAATATATAGGAGATATTTAAATCCATAAAAATTTGAGACAGCAGAAGTCTTGGGACTGGAGCTTGAGGTATTTGAATATTAAGTCAGGGAAACGGGAAGACCCAGCAAAGTTAACTCAGAAGCATATGTCAATCAGTTCTTTGTCACTGTGACCAATATTCCTAACAAGAACAATTTAGGGGAGGTGAGGATTTTATTTTGAGCTCATAGTTTCAGAGACTTAGACCACGGTGAGCCAATTCCATTGCTCTGGGCTCAAGGTGAGGTAGAACATCATGGAGGGAGGGCATGGTAGAGGCATGCTGCTCCAATCATAGTAGCCAAGAGGCAGAGAGAGAAAGAGAGAGGGACTAAGAGGCTTCAGGGAAGATGAACTCTTCTAGGAGATACCCCCAGTGACCTACTTTCTCTAGCCAGGCCCCCACCTGCTTACAGTTATCACCCAGTTAGTCCGTTCAAACTAGGATGGACTGATTAGGTAACAGCTCTCATAATCTAACTTCACCTCTGAACATTCCTGCATTAACACAGGAGCTTTTGAGGGATGCCTCATATCCAAGCCATAACAAAGCAATAGATGTGAGGAGAAAGTGGTGTTATAGACATCAAGTGAGGAATCTGTGTTACATGCTGCTACAATTAGGTAGGGTGAGGATCAAATTAGCAAAAAAGACAGAAAGAACAGGGAGAACATGTGTGCTCAGGCCAGCTGCTCACAGAAAGAAAAAGTGGACCCTGCCCCTCAACTCTCAAGCCTCATGGACAGGATAGACACTGCATGACACCCAAAGTGCTGACTTTTGCATACACAGGAAGACTGGACATGAGTAAATGTGGCCCAGCTAACATCCTGGAATGCTTCCCATCAGATTGGCCCTCTTTTCCCTTGGGAGGAGGTAGAGAATGTGAGTCAAGAAAGGAGGAAAGGAGGAGGAAGACAGAGGAACAGGATGAACTCTCAACTTCCCTCTTACATTATTGTTTTTCCTTTTACCATCAGTACTGTCTTAGCCCTCCGAGGCCCTAACTTGTTCAATGACATATGCTTTAAGTCCAAGAGTGTTAACTTAATATCTCATGTCCAGGAAATTGTTGTTTCTTAAAGAAGACATTAAAATTAAAATACACAACCTTCTGGTACTTGGCATTTCATGCCAATCATAGCTTCAGACAAACTTTTATGTCGCTTTCTTTCCCTTCAAAACTCAAGTGTTAGGTAATCATCTATAAAAGACTGAAGTCATAAGAAGAGAACTGCTGTAGTCTGAGACAAATATAGCCCTGATCACACTGCCTCCCACTGACTTAGTTATTTGTTTACCTGTTCATCTTCACCCCTAGATTTAGAAGTCCTCAAAAGGTGAGATTGTACCCTTTCATCACTGGATCATAAAAACAATAATTCAAAAATTTCCCATCCATTGAACTTGTCCTATGTGTCAGACATGGTGCTAATTGCTTTCAGACATTTAATCTTTATACAACCCTAAGAGATGGGCATTATTTACTCTATTGCAGATAAGATTGAGTAAGACTCAAAAAGGTTAAGACATTTATTTAAACATTCATATTAAGTTAGAGAGTTTTAGAGCAATCCAATGCCTAAATCTGTGAATAAAAATCCACCCCCCTCACCGCCAAAAAATGTCCACATCCTCATTCCTGGAACCTCTGAATGTTACCTTATATGAAAATGGATCTTTGAAAATGCAATTAGATTAATGATTTTGAGGTGGGAAGATTATTCTGGATTATCCAAGTGGGCTCAATATCATCACGTGGATCTGTACAAGAGGGAGGCAGATCAGATTGAGTAGGAGGATATATGACAAGAGACACAAGAGTTGAAGTGATGGTAACAGGGCCCTGAGCCAAGACAGGCAGATGGTTTCTAAAGTTTGGAAAGGATAAGGAAGCAGATTCTCCCTAGACCTCCAGAAGGGAACACAGACAGCCCTGGCAACCCTTGACCTCAGATTTCTGGTCTTCAGAACAGTAAGATACTCAATTTGTATTTTTTCAGCTATTGAGTCAGTGGGAATTTGTTGCAGTAGCAATGGAAAACTATGCAGTGCTACCTCCATCCTTCATGGTGTTTACACTGAGTCTTTACATCCTGGAACCTAAGGCAGTGCCTGACACACAGAGCACTCAGGCGATGTTTGCTAGATGAATTACTGAAGGAGGAGATTTTCCTCTGAGCTTCCGTCACCTGGCTCCACTTGAATTCCTTTGACCAAGAGAATCTAGCCTACCTCAGACGAAGGCAAGCAGGCAGAAGCAGCCATGTTAAATCTGGAATGACATGTATTTTCCTTAATGTTAAATTGGCTGGATGAGCTAGTTATGGTTTAAGGTTTATTCTAGGCCAGTCAGTACACCTCTGGAAGACATGACCAAATGCAATCCTAACTTACAGCTGTGAATCAGAGCCATGGGGGCTGGAGGGATGGGGCAAGGGAAACTGGCTATTTTTATGTCAACCACTTAGGATCTTTGACCATTTAAGTAAATTAAGCATCACTAATGATCCAGTTGAAATTATAAGTAGCATTAGTAAAAAGATGAGCACAGACCACATTTTACAATCTATTTCCTTATATAAATTATTTCATGACAAACTGAAGCAATAAATACACATATACACACTGTGAATACACATAACTCTATTTGCCTCCTTTTCTGAAATCATCATGGCCCATTCTTTAAATGAGGAAGATGGTATTTTTCATATCAGCATTAATAAGGAGAATGTTTTCTAAATTAATAAAGACAATGAACCCCAAAGCTCAGCTGCTTAAAAAAGTAAAGAGCTGGAAATCTGAACATTGTTTAAATTTCACAAATGGCTCATCATACCATGAAGGGTGATTTCCCCTTCTGGTATTCTACTTTATCTAAGTAGTTAACATACCCAACTTAAAAATTAGAAACTTTAAAACAGCGTCAGATCTCTTAAGAACAAGCAGAAAGATAATTAAAATCCAACCAAAACCAACTATTTAGATCTGAGTCTCAGGTTCATATGTTTGTGTTCTATAATCTATTTGTAGCTGACCACAAAGGCAAAATAAATTATTGAGTAGATCCAAGCTCAGTCACTGCCCTCAGTGGACCTCTGATTAGATTGGCAATTACCATGGCATTCCCAGTTTGACCAGCTCGGCAGCAAAGGCTCCCAGTGGTCCTGAACGGCTTTAGAATCTGAATAAATCACACATACTAGAGTTCTATCGAGACCACCAGAAAGTCAATTTATTTGTGATCTGAGAGAGGATTTTATTACTTCTCAGATTAACAGCTTAAAATGTTTTGCTATTTTGCCTCACAGGTATTAGTTTGATGTATGAGGCAGGGAGATTATTAAATCTTTGGTGCCTTCCAAAGATGTAAATTAAACCACAGCACCTCCTTAGCCACCTTCCTGGTACAAGCTGGAGATTTATTATGAACTTGTCACTCTTGCATGCTCATCAAAACAAGCAGCACCATGATTAATTACTCCTGTTTATTTAAGGGTACCTGTCATTCCAGATTTTTTGTAGACAGGATGTTACAAAATTTTCCAATTTCTTTGCAGAAGTATAGGACGAGGACTTCTAGAGGCCTAATCATTTCCATGGACATAGTTGAAAGAAAGGTGACATGCATGTCATTCTGTCTTGTTCTATCAGCTTTAAATGAAACTGAACTTCATTTTGGTTTCCCTTTCCTGGTCATAGATATCACACTGCTGATTCTGTTCATCTGGATGGCTTCCAAAGATTTTGAAGAGCTCCAACATTAAATGGATATGAACTGTAAAATGCTCTTCTCAATTCTGTTATAATTCAATTCAACAAAGAGCATTCATTAGGTTCCTTCTATCTGCCAAGCAACAAATGTGAATGCTTTCATTCATTTCTTCATACAATATTCATTTAATGTCTTTTGTGTGCCAGTAATGGTATTAGGTCAAAAGAGTAAACAGTCCTCTCTCCAGGGGGTTTATAACCTTGTTTTTTCTCAAGGCATTTGTCTCCCATATTATAAACAGGAGAAAATGAAGAGACAGTGAGGGCCTGGGTCAAAGGGAAAAGAGAACAGTGCCTTCCTTCTAAGATGTTTGCACAAAATAGACATTAAGCTGAGGCAGGCTGAATGGGTCATCTGCAAGTGCGGTACCCCAACCTCATCCAGGGTGCCTCTGTAGGACTGAACTGCATTGAAACCATGGTATTTTACCTCTTTGTTTCCTTCCTGATATGTCCTGTCATATCAAAGATCATCTGGGTTACCCAACAATCACTGAAACAGGAAATTTTCAAGTGAATTTTGTAGGCATGGCTGCCTGTCTTCTGATCTGCCACAACAAAAAGTCACTTGATCAGTTTGGATTATAAAATAATCAACCTACTTTTTAAAGCATAGGTTTCTGATCATATCCTTATCTTCTATGCCTTTATTATAGAAATTGTCAAACACACAAAAATGATAAATAACAAACCCCATGTACCTGTCATCTTGCTCCAGTGATTATCAACATTTTGCTGTTCTTGTTTTTATCTATTACAACTCTCTCCTCACCTTTTTAGTATTTCAAAATAAATCCCTGTCATCATACCACTTTACTTACAAATACATAAAACTACCTCCAACAAATAAAGTGTCTAAAATAAATACCATTGTAATATCTAACAAAATAACAATGATTCTTAAATATCTTCTAATCCCTAGCCCATGTTCAAATGTCTCTGACATTCTAAAAACATTCTTTTGATATAGTCATGGGGGTGCACACCTGTTATTCCAGCAACTTGGAAGCTGAGGCAGGAAGATCACAAGTTCAAGGCTAGCCTCAGCAATTTAGTGAGACAACTTAGAATTAAGTTGTCTGTCTCAAATTAAAAACTAAAAAGGGGATATAGTTCAGTAGTAGAGCACCCCTGAGATCAATTCTGAGTTACCCCCCCAAAATCTTTCAGATTGAAAAAAGATCCCAAATCTACACATTAAATTTGGTTGGAGTGTCTTTCACATACACTTTTCCTCCCCATGTCCTTTTAAAATTACCAAAATGATCTCCAATGTTTGATTTTTTTATCTAAGATAAATAACTGTCCAAATTTGATAAATGTTCCTGGTTAAACCTCATTATATAATATTTTCAAGGACAAATGATCAGTAGACAGGGTGATCAAATGACCTACCATTCAAACACAAAAACTACTGAGTCAAAGGGGATGCCATTAATAATTACGTGTGAAACAGGACAATACTCACCCTATATTACAATATTATATGGGTAAAAAGAAGGATCAGCCTTCTGTATTCCACTCGGGAGCTGAAGAGCTGGAAAGAATGCTCTGCCTCTAAATAAAAATACAAAATAGGGCTAAGAATATGGCTCAGTGATCGAGTGCCCCTGAGTTCAATCCCCAATACAGCCCCCCACCCAAAGACTATAATTCATGATTAAGAATAACAGCTACTAGCATCTATGCATCCAGTATTATACCAATAACTTTCAAAAGCAGAACTTTAATGCAAGGAGAAATAGACCTACATATGTGAAAATATGAGAATTTAACCCACCTCTCTCAGTCTAAGACAAGTCAAATAGATTTTTAAAAAAAGGTTAAAAAATACAGGAGATCAAAACAACATAAACAATATAGATTTTAAAGATGTATAATTACAAATGCTCATGGAACATTGGCCAAAGAGGAAAAAAAGATAAATTATTATGCCAAAAGAAAAATGTTACGAACTTCTTGAAAACAGATATTACAAACTGGATTCTCAGGTCACCATACAACAAAACCAAGATGATAAAAAAAAATCAATAGGCCCTCACACCAAGAAGTTTAAAAAAAAAAATTTAACCTGAGATTGAACCCAAAGGTCACTTTACCACTAAGCAACATCACCAACCCTTTTTATTTTTAATGTTTAGAGAAGGTCTCCCTAAGTTGCTAAGGCTGGCCTCAAACTTGCAATCCCCCGGTCTCATCCTCCAGAGTCACCAGGATTACAGGTGGGCAGATGGCATGCACTCTCCCCACTCCAATAGAGTAAACTAATTCTTGGGTCCAAGGATTTTCCTCTTTGACCAGACAAAGGTGCAAAATATTTTGGAAATAATAATAAATACAAGATGAATCATAATCTGTAGGAGCAGTTCAAATACTTTATTAACAAAAAGTAAAAATAATTGAATTAAGTATCTCACTTGGAAATTCTAGAAAAAGAGAGCCAAGCAAACTAAAAGTAGTAGAATAAAATAAATAAAATAAAAGCAAAAATTAGTGAGTTAGAAAACAGAAAAACTAATAAATAAACCAAAATGCTGATCCTGTGAAAATTAAGCAATGAAGCTTAATTCAAACACAGTAAGCGAAAGAAATAAGCTCCAAACAGAAAAATTACTTTTAAAATCATGAGATGACTTCATAAAACTCTATGAAAAAAAACAAAAAGAAAAGAAAATCTAGATTAAACAAATAATATTCCAAGAATATATGCCAAAACTGACACTAACAAGGACAAAATCTCTAAATAGATGAATTTTATAGAAGGAAATAACAGGAAATCACAAAATGCTCTCTTGCCAACAAGAAACCAGGCTAGACTATTTTCACATAGAATTCTACTAAACCTTTAAAAATCAGATGATGCAAATACTAAACTATTTTAGGATACTGGAAAAAAAAGTCAAAATTATTTTTTAACATTGATTCTAAATTTAACATTGATTCTAAACTCAAAGGTTGCACACACATATACATGAAAAACATAGATCAATCTCACAAATACTGGTATAAAAGTTGTAAACAAAATATTAGCACACGGCTGGGTATAGTGGTGTATAATTATAATCCCAGCTACACAGGAGGCTGAGGCAGGTTGCTCACCAAGTTCAAGTCCAACCTCAGCAATTTAGCAAGACCCTATCTCAAAATTAAGAGGGGCTGAGGATACAACTAAGTGATAGAGCCCCCTAGGTTCAATTCCCAGTAACACACACACAAATTAACAAACAGAATCTAATAACCCATCACAATCAAGTACTACTTATTTAATATTAGGACATCCATTAATACAATTAAATATAATAGAAAGAAAAATAGATTCATCTCTACAGATCTAAAAAAAAATAGAAAAATTTAAATACCCATTTATATTTTTAAAATCTTTTTTAAAACCAAAGGATTAATACCCCTTTAATATAATAAAAAAAATAAGTAAACTTTTAAACAAAATCAGCAGCTGCTGTAATGGGAAAACACTAAAGCAGCAGTTCTTAGGAGTATGGCCCATGGATTCTTTCAAGGGTCTGAATATTTTCATCATAAAAGCAAGACGTCATTCGTTCCTTTTTCACAGTGCTTTATTTTCCCCCTCCCGCTCCCACCCACTAGCCGGGAATCTAACGCAGAGTCTCACGTGTGCTAGGCAAGTGTTCTACCGCTGAGGACTTCCTAGCCCTCTTTTGTTAATGGTTAACACCAATGACACAAAAGCAGTGGTGGGTAAAACTGCTGATATCTTAGTCCAAGCAAAGTCATGGCACCAAACTATACTGGTAGGTGTGCTGTGTTTCATCACACACACTCATGATGAGGGATAAGCATTTTTACTTGAAAAGGTGCTTGATGAATTTGTTTAAAAAATCTTATTTTTGTTGTCTTTCATTTTGCAGTGCTGGGGATCAAACCCAGGGCTGTGTGCACATTAGGCAAGCACTCTAAACTGAGTTGCAACCTGAGCCCCAACTAGTCTTGACCTTAGGACATGTCTTTAATATTCTTGGGAGAGAAGTGGAAAGTACACCTATAGCTTCTGCTGCATACTGAAGTAAAACAGCTGCCTCCAGGAAAAGCAGTTGTGTGATCTGAGTCCCAAACTCAAGTTGTGCATTTTTCATGGAACACTATTTCTACTTAAAAGAACAACTGGCAGACAAATTTATTCAGACTTGAGTATTTGGCAGACATTTTCTCAAAAACAAATAAAGTGAGCTGTCACATCAAAGAAACCTACTGTCAGCACTTGTTGTCATGATAAAATTTAAGCATTCAAGTGAAAATTAAAATTTTTAAAAACTTGTGTTCACCACCCTGAACAATAGAGTTTTTCTGCTGAGATTGGTGGTGATGTTTAAAATCTGAGTTTTTAATACTGCATATCAAATATTTGCAAATCAACATTGGCAAGATCTATATTACTCAGTGAACCAATACCTCCAAAATGACAAACTTGTAGTATTAAAAAATCGCCTGGACAAACGACCGGCCCATCCAAAGTGTAAGACAGACCAATGGATTTTAGTGTAGCAGAGCAGAAAAAGTTCATTTATATAAAGATTCTTCATTGCAACCAATTTTTTGGAAGCTATCATCTGTCATGTTTTGACACAGTATCAGAGAATACCCATATTATCTTAAAAGGTTATTAAAATTACTCTTCCCTTTTCCAATTACTTACTATGTGAGGACAGATCTTATTAAGCCCTTCAACCAAAACAATGTATGCCACAGATTGAGTGTGAAATCAGATGAGAGTCCAGCTATCTGCTTTTATCAAGACATAAAAAAGATTTGCAAAGATGTAAACAGTGCCACACTTCTTACTAAAAATCTTTAAGCTATTTTTCATTAAAAATATTAATTATGATAATGTAATGGTTTGACATTATCATTTTTAACTAATAAAACAAAATTATTCTGTTAATTTCTGACATGAAAAATATCAGTTCCTATAAGCAAAAGCTCTGTGGGTTCCTCAAAGTTTATGAGAGTGAAAGTAACCCAAGACCAAAAGTTTTGAGATATACTGCACCACAGACATTCCCAGTAAAGCCAGGATGATGGTGGCTCTGGGCAGAAAATATACAATATGAAACCAGCATATAAAGTGGTAGCATGGGACTGGAGTTGTAGCTCAGTGGTATAGTGCTTGCCTAGCACATGTAAGGCCCTGGGTTCAATCCTCAGCACCACATAAAACTGAAATAAAGATATTGTGTCCACCTACAACTAAAAAATAAATTTAAAAAAGTGGTAGCATGTATGGGAGTTATCAAAAACTGAATAATACTTTAAAAATAACAGTCATCAATATGAAAGAGCCGTTCCTCTACCCACCTAAGCCAAAACTGAATAATTTGAGTATCAAGAACAATAGCTGTAATGGATTAAAATACAAATATATAGCAACCCAGAAGTTCCTAGATAAGTTTAAAACAACCACAACCACAAAACCTCATTGACTGGGAATTAAAAAAAAACAAAACAAACAAACAAAAAAAAACCCTCATTGTTCACCTTTCAAAGTTGCTAATATACCAATTTACTTTTCCAGAAATTGATAAGCATCGGTCCAGCTTTCCCCAAACTAATAGTTGATACTTTCAGCACATCTCCATAAAAGTCAGTTACTGCAGTAAAAAAAAAAAATGCTTAGAAAAACACTACTCTGCAAACCCTAATAATGGAGCTAGTTATCAATATTCAATGGATATGATACCTATTAAATCAAAGACTGAAAAAAACTTAATAATTGGTGGATCCAGTTGACACTTAGAAAGGGCCACACTAGCCATTTTTGTGCTTTTCAAAGTGATAAAAAGTACTTAACTCTCTAGGTCCAACTACAAATTTATAGAAAATCTGGGGCATAGAGTTACAATTATAAAGTAATCCTAGGCCAAGCTCAGTAGCACACACCTATAATCCCAGAAATTTAGGAGGCTGAGTCAGGAGGATTGCAAGTTCAAAGCCAGCCTCAGCAACTTAGTGAGACCCTAAGCAACTTTTTGAGACCCTGTCACAAAATTTTAAAAAGAAGGTATGTGATGTGGTGGGGTACTGGGGATGTGGCTCAGTAGTTAAGCACCCCTGGGTTCAATCTCTGGTACCAAAAAATTTTTTTTAAGTAAGCCTAAGTAAATAACCAGCCAAATATACAATGTAGAAAAGGCTAGAAGTCAAATAGCCAGTTCTTCAGCAGCTAAAACGTCATGGAAAGTGTTGGGGGGCAGGAGGTAATGAAGGGAACTCTTCACTTAGAAACACATCAAGTAAATGCAATGTATACAATTTTCCTGAGTCCTTATTTGAACCAAACAACTGTAAAAAGGCACTTTTTGAGACAGCATGGAAAATTTGAACATGGACTGGGTACTGAGTGATAACTGAGTGATTTTGTGAGGTGTGATAAAGGCCTTATTTGTTCTCTAAGGTATGCATTTCATGAATTGAAAATACTCTGAGGAAAAAAAATTCAGCTAAACACTGGTAGTTATGAAACCCAAGTGAGGATACATGGGAGTTTGTTATATCATTTTATTTTGGGCATGTTTAAAAGTTTTCTAAAAAAAATTATCAAGTAGCTTCCTGTAAAACTTACAGTGATGATATAGCATATAAAATAAATACATGGTCCTTGATCCACTTTGAGTTGAGTTTAGTGCATGGTGAGAGATAGGGGTTTAATTTCATTTTGTTGCATATGGATTTCCAGTTTTCCCAGCACCATTTGTTGAAGAGGCTATCTTTGCTCCAATGCATGTTTTTGGTGCCTTTGTCTAAGATGATTGTAATTTTGTGGGTTAGTCTCTGTGTCCTCTATTCTTTACCATTGGTCTACCAGTCTGTTACGAATTAAACCAGAGACTCTGCATCTAATAGAAGAAAAAGTAGGCCCTAATCTTCATCATGTGGGATTACACCTCAACTTCTTTAATAAGACTCCTATAGCACAAGAATTAAAACCAAGAATCAATAAGTGGGATGGATTCAAACTAAAGTTTCGTCTCAGCAAAACAAACTATCTGTGAATAGAGAGCCTACATCCTGGGAGCAAATTATTACCTGACATATCAGATAGAGCACTAATCTCTAGGGTATATAAAGAACTCAAAAAGCTAAGCACCAAAAAAAATAAATAAATAACCCAATCAATAAATGGGCCAAGGACTTGAACAGACACTTCTCAGAAGAGGATATACAATCAATTAACAAATATATGAAAAAATGTTCATCATCTCTTGAAATTAGAGAAATGCAAATCAAAACTACTCTATGATTTCATCTCACTCCAGTCAGAATGGCAGCTATTAAGAATACAAACAACAATAAATGTTGGTAAGATGTGGGGGAAAAGGCACACTCATACATTGCTGGTAGGACTGCAAATTGGTGCAGCCAATATGGAAAGCAGTATGGAGATTCCTTGGAATGGAAATGGAACCACCATTTGACCCAGCCATCCCTCTCCTCGGTCTATACCCAAAAGGACTTAAAAACAGCACACTACATCCCTGTAGGGACATAGTCACATCAATGTTTATAGCAGCCCAATTCACAATAGCTAAACTGTGGAACCAACCTAGATGCCCTTCAGTAGATGAATGGATTAAAAAAATGTGGCATATATACACAATGGAATATTACTCAGCAATAAAAGAGAACAAAATCATGGCATTTGCAGGTAAATGGATGGAGTTAGAAAAGATAATGCTAAGTGAAGTTAGCCAATCCCAAAAAAACAAATGCCAAATGTTTTCTCTGATATAAGGTGACTGACCCATAATGGAGTAGGGAGGGGGAACATGGGAGGAATAGACAAACTCTAGTAGGGCAGGGTGGGGGGAGGGGAAAGGAGGGGGGCAGGGGGTTAGAAATGATGGTGGAATGTGATTGACATCACCATCCAAAGTACATGTATGAAGACATGAATTGGTGTAAACATACTTTATATACAGAGATACGAAAAATTGTGCTCTATATGTGTAATAAGAATTGTAATGCATTCCACTGTCATGTATTTTAAAAATAAAATCAATTAAAAAAATAAATACGTCATGTTCTTGAGGAGTTCATAATCCTGGGAAGAAAACAGAAGAATGAAAAAAAAAAAACTGTGTAAGATCACTTCAAGTATTGCTCAAGCAGTTAAGTACAAGAGCTAAGGAAGAGATTAATATTACTAGTTATCATATAGGGGATGCAGGGATGATGGTTACTCTTATATAAAAGAAACATACAAAGAAATATTTACACTTACCTTGAATTTTCTAAGCTAATCTAATATGCAAACTGATATTCCAATTCTGGGAGTCACTAAAAATATAAGTTCTTGAAAGTACAGACAGAAAAACGCATCTGTCCTCCCCAGTAAAATAACTTGGTGTTAAAATATAATCTTAAATAGCAAAAAGATACAGAAGCACATGAAATATAGCCTTTTCCACAAAGACCTGTAGAATCTTTTCCACAGATGAACACAAAAAGAACAATCTTTACAAATGTTTTCCTTAAACTATAATCAAAGCCATAAATCAAAAAATATGGCTACAGTTAACTATTTTGTCTATAACAAGCAAAACTAATGCTGCTGCACTTGGTTTAAAGGAACACAGAATAATTACACCTGGCTGACCTATTAAGATACTGTGGAAGACAGAATGATTAAGATTCTCAAGAAAATTACAGACCCATTATTGCAGGTACAATTTGTGAGTATACAACCTATATGTAAACACAAACAGATGTTGACTTTTACATAAAATTCTCAAAGGAGTAAAATTAAGTACTAAGCATACTTAGTGACAGATAATTTCTAAACCTTTTCACTAGTAAAGAACAGGTGTCACCTTCACATCTATAGTCATTAAGAAGCTTCACCCTGGGGCTGGGGTTGTGGCTCAGTGGTAGAGTGCTCACCTAGCATGCACAAGGCCCTGGGTTCGATCCTCAGCACCACATAAAAATAAACAAATAAAGATGTTGTGTCCAACTACAACTAAAAAATAAATTTAAAAAAAGGAGCTCCACCTCTCCCCACTCTTTCAGTATGAAACTGAACTTATCCAAAGATAAGTTACCTTCTTTTTTCATATTGGCCAAAAATAAGAAAAGGAAAATATTAAAGAGACCTAATAACAAGAGAATGCGGGGGAAAGAATGCATTCATTAGAAACTCAAAATATGAAATACTCACTATATAATCATTGTTTTAATCACTTTTCAAAACATACCTATATACCATGAATTACAATATGTGGTGTCCAGCTTTTACTTTATTACTTGTTCCACTAGGTCAACCCTTTAAACAAAAGCAAAAAGCCTTCCATCCAAATAGAAATTCATCTTCAATTTCAATATTAAATACAAAGTAATTTTATTTCATTTCCATATCATAAAATTATTTTGTATTTAGTTCCACTCCTAAGATCCCTCTGAAATGAGTTTTCTCCAATAGGGGTGAGGCTTGTTACCAAATAATTGCATCTCTTTTCAATAATTATGTAATAAACAATTTTTTAGCTAAGTATATCTGTAGCATTTGTACATAATAATTTGTCATCATTTTAATAAGAAGTATTTAATTGTCTACAATTTGTTCAAATTAAAGATTACCAAGCAAATTTAAATAAGACCTAAACATATCTTTATTTTTAGAACATAAAAATGAACAGAAAACTGTTTATGCTTTCTTAAAATCTTTATAAGCATGCACTGTTTGGGGGGAAATTATAATCATTTATTGTTTAAAACAATTTCAAAACTGAAACAAAACTAAAATATTTTATTTCTCACTTTCATCTTAGAGAGCAAAAATGAACACTTAATTTCAGTATTACCCTTTTTCTAAAGTCAATGAACATGAATTTTATTTGAGTTTATAATCACTACTTTCATTGCCAAAAATGTAAGGATTAACTGATTTCATATACTCATGCGATATAATTTTATGTAAGTACCTCTGACATTAACATGACAAATTCCCAACTATATTTATCAGAATGTATCCCTATTGTTAAGCAACACATGACTATATTTTAAAGACCTGGTACTCTAATCAAAGATAAGTAAAATAACAAATCATGAATAAACACTTCTTTTTATCTCTTCTAATATTTTAACCTTGCTTCTTTCATTCAAGTCTTTGGAATAGAAAAAGAAGCATTTGGGTTGGGGCTATAGCTCAGTGATACAATGCCTGCCTCGCACGTGGGAGGCACCAGGTTCGATCCTCAACACCACATAGAAATAAATAAATAAAGATATTGTGTCCATCTACAAAAAAAAAAAAATTAAAAGAAAAAAAAAGCATTTAACATAAATCTCTCAAAAACAGTTTTAAAGATAGAAGTTAAATCCACAAATTTGGATTTTAAGTTTCCTTCAGAAAAGGTATTTTCAATGCATTTAAATATTTAAATGGCATTACACTAAAAGCCCCCACTAACATAAAACCTTTTTTCTTAGGGATAACAAAATACTGAAAAAAATCAAACTTGTAACAGCTTTTTTCATCCAAGCTTTTAGGAAACACATTTGTGAAGTTAAAAATTTCTGAATGCTAAAAATCTTTTCAAAAAACATCACAATTAAATTGGAAATCTCAAGACCTATGAAAAATATTTTTTAATAAACTGTGATTACTCTGATATACTTTATAAACTATCTCTCACATCTTACTATCCACTAGACTTTTTCATTCCTTTTTTGGATAGCATTCTTTCTCCCCTTTGGTCAAAAGAAATTCCTATAAATATTGGTACCTGTCATCTATATTCAATTCAATGTGAACCTCCCTCAAGTTATTAACTCACCTCTAAAGGAATTTCAATCCAATAAATCAGATGAACAACTGATCCAAAAGCCCTAAGAAACAAAATATATTCTAATATATTCCAATGTTAGATTCCAATACAGGTAAATGTGTTTAAAAAAAAAAAAAAACAACTAAACATTCAATACTTATCTGAAGGGCTTAGAAGTTCTATTATCAAAATCTGGACCCAGGCTTTCAACTTATTCTAACAAATGGTTAAAATAAGCAAAATAAATTGATTACAAGCAGGGCATCAAGACTATTAAGTGCAAAATGATTTTCCAAGAGGGTTTTCCCTTGGTAACCAATTTTCCATTCGACTTCCAGCATCATATAACTTGAACTGCTTCCAAAAGGCCACCTGTAGGAAATGAGATTTCTTTCAAAAATCTACTTCCAGGCCTCCATACTCCCTTTTCTCACCACCACCCCTTAAGTACTCGATCTTTCTCATGCAATAGTTTCCATAAATACTACAAAATTAAGGAATAAATTTTAATGAATACAAATCAAAGGAAATGAAGGAACAGTAACTCTCATTCAAACCTTCTTTTAGTCTGTTTCCAATTATATTTTTAACTTTCCCATGATTCTCTTTAAAAAAGATGAACACAAAATCTGTCTGCTAAAGACTTTATTTATGAATCTATAATGGAACTCAAAATAGCAAAGAACAAGAAAATTTTCACATCATTATTTATCAACCAAATACATCAGAGAATACTTCTATTCTTCATATAACGGAAAATGCCTAAAAATGCACATGAGAATATAAATATTGTCTAGTTTGTAGAACTTTAAGATAATGAAGAATTGCTTAAAGCAGTTTGCCAAAAAAGTTCATCACGCTGTTAAAGACATACAATTCAAAAGAATCAAATGTAACTGATGAAATAACCATTTCATGGCTAATCTTTTCATAAAGTGCTATTTTCAGACTGAAAAAAAAACCTAGTAAAGATTTTATAAATTTAAATATTGAGACTTCATTCTGAAAGTATTAAATTTTTCTTCAGTACTGTGTTCATAACATTCATATATTCCCAATATAATAAGACTGTAAGATTATAAATGATTACCTTAAAATTAAATAAAAATCTTTTCATTCACTGATAATTTCCTGGAAGTTAAAAATTACTACTACATTGTTAAATGAAGTTTTCATGATACAGGAGTGTACTAGACACAATTATTCATTGTTTTAAACATGATCTTTGGTTTGAAGCTGTCTTATTATTAGTTGCATGGTTGTACTTAGTAAAATATTTGTAAAATAGCACACTAGTTTCATTTGAAACATAAAAGAAAATCCAGTCCATGGTCTAAAAGCAATGAATGGCATATACCAAGAAATCTGGCACAGTGAGTTCCCTGATATCCGAAACTGTCAAGAGCTAAATGAAGTCCTGTTGCTGAGGAGTGCCTCCTCCTTTGACTGCTATCAACTCATTAATATCATTAGCCAATGAGAAGTTAGTTGGAAAAAACTCTGAATGAAGGCACATAGGTACAGATCTTAAGCAGATAAGTAAGATCAAATCAATTGCATTGTGTAAGCATGGGCATATCCTCTCCAAATGCACACATCCTCATGTTTAGAGGCTGAATACCATCACTGAATAGATTTTTGCCAAGGAACAACTCTACATGGATGCATGTATCCTAGAAATCAGAACTAGCTGATGGTTTTCTAGAATTAAAACCTTGGATGATGTAAAAGTTGGTCTTTCCCCAAAATGAAAAATATTAAATTGATAGAGCAAACAGATGCAATAACATTGGAAAATGTCACAAAATTGAATCTCAGAAAGAACTAATTCAATTTCATAAATGAAGGCTGCTGCTGATTTCTTCTCTCTCTCCTTGAATAATCAAATGTAAATGTCTTTTGGCAATAGCAGCATTTAAATCCCACAAAAAATCAAGTAGTGACCCATTAAGGAGCAGCTCCATTGGCACAAACTGTAAAACCTGTTGGGGTGCATCAGAGTTAAGCAAAGTACTCAACAATTCATTCATATTCTGCAGATACTGGAAAACTGGATTTGGAAGATTCTGATAACCAACACATAGCAAGACTGCACAGGTTCTCAGGGGCTCAGAGGATGTGGGACAAGAAAACGTGATGAATCTAAAACAACTGTGGAGTACAAAGATCAAGCCAGCCATAAATCTTGTTAAGCAAGAAAGTACAGGCAAAATCATCATATCTCCTGCATGAAGCTGCTGTAATGAATGTAGAAGGCAGTTCAAAAACAAATGCTGGTAAGTTGGGTCTCCATCATGAAGCAAGGAACAGTTAAAAGTCATGAGTTCAGCTGATTCCAGGAGTTGAACTTCCACTGGTATGTTCATTTTTACATCATGGAGTGTTGGTAAACCCACAAGCAGGCACTTTATCTGGTTGCTGGGTTCTAAAACCTGTTCATCCTGAAGGCACTTGGTGAGGCTAAACAACTCAGAAAATATGAGTTCTTCTGAAAAAATGTGACAAGAACAATAACATTGCTGTGTTGGCCTGGAATCCAAATTTAAAGCTTCTCCTAGGGACTTTTCAATTGCTTCGTTCAGAGTCTTTAATATTTCACCATCACAAAATGGAGAACACTTTACTTTTGGCAATTTCTTTCCTTCTAAAATTTGCCATAAGTGACACTCAAGATTGGAAGCTGGTCCTTCTAAAAGAGAATTTTGCCCAGGATGATATACAGCATGTTCTTCAGCCCAACTATTAAAGTATCCTTTGGCTATTTTATCTTTCCATGAAAGGGTTTCCAACATCTTCCTTTCATTATAGGTTTTAAAATATCTGTTCCTCTGCCCAAACCATTTTGTATTTGTACTACAACCAATGTTAGATTTTTTTACTAGCCAGTTATTTCTGGAAAGAGGCTTCAGTTGAAATTTTTGCATAAAATATTGTACAGCACAATCCCTTAAATTATTCAGCTTTGCCTGTTCCTCTTCTCCCATGCACTCAAACAGACGAATGTTCTCAGAAATTGTCTCTAGCTGATATTTATGAAAAAATGCACAACATTCTTCATGTCTTTTAAGAAATGATTCTGGAATCAAATTATGGGGAAAGAGTGCTTTTCTGGTCATTTCAGTCCCAAAATTCAGCACCATCTTAGATAACAGGGGATTGATAGCCTCTCTTCCTTTATAGCGGAGACACACCACATAGACTTCTGAGTTGCCTGCCTTGCTAGTAGCAGGTTTGAAAACATGGACTTGGTCAAAGGAACAGTTTAGCAGGTACATCAGGTTTATGGAACAATGTTCAAACAAAGTAAACATCTTCAGAACAAAAGAGCCACCATTTCCAAGAGTGGTCAGAGCAGTGACAACTTCACAGTAATGTAAAGAAGAGACTAAAGCTTCTTGTTCACCTGGGTTTCCTTGGCAATCAAAACTCCCATCGGCAGTGATCAAGTGAATGGTTGCCATGCTGCTTACGAAATTCTGAAGTCCGGTCAGATATTTCATGGTCATGATATCACCAGTGTTATCTGGACCAAAGTACCACCAATTCAACGTATTTGCAATGAGCCTGTCATCCATAATCATCATAAGATTGTCATTTGCTTCATGGTATGGATTCAGGGTATTAGCCACCCAACTCCAATCACAAGGGAACCGATGGGATTTTAAGTAATGGTTAAGACTAGCTATAAAAGCTCCGGGGGCTTCACAAAGGTGTAGAGAATTCAGTTTTCCATTCTGAAAAGCTTCCTGTGGAATAAGTGGAAAGCTGCACAAAATCTCATGAAATTTACACCATGCTTGAGTGCAAAGTTCAGCATTCACAGATTTTCTTACATGAGAAATTATTTTTCCTGCTTTATTAGTGAAAGCAGTGTGCTCATGCCACTCATCCAGTTTCTTATCACTTAGGAGGTTTTTTACTTCATTTAGGGAGTTCTTCAAATCAAGAAATGCATTTAATTCTGCATGGTCACAGGTGAAAATCTCACTGGGATCTGGTAACTGCCATTCATTATTAACTGGCTTACAATAAGAAAAGTTCTTGGCAAAGAGTTCAAAAATGTCAGCAAGAACATCTGGGCTGAATGTCTCAGGACTTGCTAACTGCTGAACTGGTGGCTTTCTGCACTTACTCATTTTCAAGTCAAATCTAGAAAGAGAAACACAAAATTAAATCAATCACATTTATTAGTGAGTTAAATTTCATCAGTAGTAAATCTGATCACACCTATAACAAACCCCATAAGGAAAGGCTAATGTCAGAACACTGTTATAAAACAAGGCAATATGGAATAAATAAAAGCTTTATCCACCAGACCAGAGTCCAAATTCCTGCTCTGCTATTTACTGCTTAATAAATGGCCTGGGAAAAGTACTTCACCTCTTGGGATTCAGTTTCTTCTTATCAAAAAAAATGGACTTATCATTGTTTTAGAGGAGAATAAAACACACTAACATATAAAAAGAATATTTGTCAGTGAATGTCAACTCTTATTATCATAATAAGCCATCTAGCTTCTTCCCAGAGTTCTCTACCATGGTTGTGACACCATCCACATGGCCTCAAACACACACACTTAAGAGATTTATCCATGGACATGACTTTGGATCAAGCTCTAACAAGGGTCTTTTAGACTTTTTTAGTTCCCATTATACTTTACCTCCTCCTAGGAGGTGATGCTGCACGTGAATCCGGTACTGGTCCCTCTATGAAGCCTTTCTGCCACCACCAACTACTACTGCTAAATACATCCTCTGCCCAGATTTCAATGACGCATGCACTTTGGTGGCACCAATCATTTCTACAATTCACGACAAAAATTCATTGCTCTAGTTTGAATCTGAAATGTCCCCCAAAGGCACATGTGTTAAAGACTTGTTTCCCAGCCCATGCTGCTAATGGAATACGGTGGAACCTCTAAGAGGTGGGGCCTTGTGGAAGAAAGTTAGGTTATTAGGGCATGCCCTTGAAGGGTTATTGGAACCCCAGTCCCTTCCTCTCATTTTGTATCCTGGGTACCAGCTATAAAGTTCTTTTTCTCCATGCACTCCCAGCCATGATATTCTGCCTCACCACAGATCCAAAGGCAATGGGTCATCGGTCTGTGGCCAGAAACCTCTGAAACTGTGAGCCAAAATAAACCTTTTCTAAGTTGTTTATCTCAGGTATTTTGCCACAGCAATGGAAAGCTGACTATACACTCATTATACTGCTTGTAAACTAGGTTGTACTTGAATGGTTAGTCTCCTTCGCTTCATGTTGAAATGACCAATAATCCCTCTGACATGTCTCTATAAATTATACATTCCTGCCTATCATATGATCAGTCAGACAACTCCACACTTACATTATAAAATTTCATTATAAAACTTAACATACTTTCTTAGCAGAATTTTAAATCATCAAATTTAAATTTGTAAAATATCCTTACTGAATATAATTACAGTCCATCTATAGCCTGTGTTATAACACTAAGAAACCAAAACTGTCTGCCTCTAGGGAAGGAAAAGGATATGAGAGAAAGAAGCATGACTTAATTGGCAGTTTTAGAAAAGTTCTAAATTTTAATATATAGGACAATGAGTATTATATGGCACCTGTCAGTGCAATTTAATAGGTACATTAGTTTATGAAGTCTGCACTTACTTAGCATATTCAATGTATTCTACAACTGTTTTTTATCTCAATTTTTTTAATCTCAATTTGTTAGACGTAAAAAAAAAAAACTGACAACCAAATCACCATCCCAAAAGACACTGCTGGTTCAAGGATTACAATAGGAAATAAAGGTGAACTGTCATAATAAATACAATATCCAGTTGACTTCATTCTATTTGTTTTGTATTGTTCTATTTGTTCTTATATTGTTCTCTCTTTTTTTCCCACTATTTTCTTAGTTGTCAATGGACTTTATTTATATGCAGTGCTGAGAATTGAACCCAGGGCCTCACACATGCTACGCAAGTGCTCTTCACTGAGCCATAACCCCAGCCCTCATTCTTTTTTATTTGTTTTACAAGTTAATCCATTAGTCTGTAAACGCCTTAAAGTTACAAGAACCTTCGTAGTCATTTATTTACCATACTGTATTCACAAATTACATAGAAATACAGGTTAATAAGTCACAAATACACACCAACATTTTTTACTTACCTTAGATCAATCGTGTTATACTGTTAAATTGTATTTAGACAGTTTTCTGAAAGAAGGCATTTCTGCATTTACTAAAATCCTAAGGTGGGCAAATACAACTTTATTACAGCAAGCTCTTCTCTTCTCTCTTAATTCACTCAGCACTTACTGGCAATTACAACCAAATGTATCCTATTTTGGAAAAAGTCTTATTTTAGTCATTAACTTCGAATATTAATTAATAGCTGCAATTAAGGTGTGAAATCTTACCTACATTAAATAGGTAATTGCCTGAGAAGGAGTAAAGGAGTTCAAACACCTCCACGGTTCTGACTATACTTTATTGGTGTGGCCACCTAATTTTTATTAGTCCCCCCCTTACTCATTCCACTCCACCCACACAAATCTTCCTGCTGTTCACAGAAGACACAGACACATTCCAAGCCAAAAACCTTTGCAGTGGCTGGTCCCTCTACCTGGAATGGTCTTCCCCAGATATCTGCACAGCTAATTCCCTTACTTCCCTTCCTATTTACTCAAGTGTAATTTTCTCTATGAAGGCTACCCTTGACATACTTATTTAAAATTGCACCTTGCATTCCCAATTTCCCTTACCTTACTTTCTTTTTTCCATGGCATTTATTTCCCTCTAACTTATTCATGTTTACTGATTATTGTGTGTCCTTCTCAAACTAGAATGTAAGCTCCACAGGTCAGGATCTTTGTTTTGTTTACTTACATATCATCCCAAGAGATTAGAACAGTGCCAACTAGGGCACAGTAAAGCAGCAACAAGTATTACTGAATGAATGAATGGATAACACACTTTGCAAAAGAATCACTGCTCTAATCACGTTTGAATACGAATCATAATAATGCATTTTAACTTCACTCCAGCACTTCCATGCACAACCAAAAAAAGAGAAGAAAAAAACCTCTGCAGTTTCCAGAGTGCATGGAAAAATTTTCCAGTATGTGATCCTCAATCACTTTCATTAAGCACTTCATAAAGCTTTGTGGCATCATAATTCTGCTAGGTGGGTCTGTATTACTATTCTTATATTGCAGACTCGAGTACGAAAATTTGTAGTTTCCTGCCCAAAATCACAAAGGGAACACTTGCACAATTCGTAAAACTAGTGAACCTAACTCAAACCCCACAAGATCTCAACAGTTGTTGCCTCTCCAATTGATACAAGGGAGTTTTACAAGTGTTTTCCTCCAACTCCTCTGGCCAGGAACTGTGAAAACAGAAGGGTGTACCCAGCGCTTACTTTGGGTCTGGGGCACCCAGGATCTCACTTCGCCTAGTGGAAGGGAGTCCCAAGCCCTCCCGAGCAGTCCCCGCCCCTGCCTCGCCCACTGAAAGTCCAAGGAGGCTCCTAACCCGGCCTGCATTACCTTCGCTCACGCCCACCTGGGCCCCCAGGGTATGGAGAAGCTGCTCTTCTTCACTCCCACTCCTCACTCGTGGGAGCCATTCTCACTTCCGCTCCAGGGACTGCTTCCTGGGGTGGTCACTCCTTGGATCCGCCACCCCTTCAGCCACAGGGCAGCAAGGCAGCGTGCCCTGAGGCCAAGAAGGCGGCCGGGATCCGCCCTCGCGGCACGGGGAGCCAGAACTCTCCTCCAGGCCGCGCCCCCCGGCAAACACGGGCCGGGGCCGGCTAGAGGGCCCTGACAGTCACGTTGCGCACGCGCCTTCTCGGCTAGGCTTGCGTCACGTGCGTAAATGCTACGCACGCCGTTGACTTTGGCAATGCTGAGGCCCGGGCCCCCTAGGTTTTGTTTCTCCGAGAGGTACTGAACTGGAAAGGGCCAGTCTCCCGCCCTCTGGCCGCTATGGCAACTGAAGCTGCGCGCGCAGGAGCGTCCCTTGGCTCCGTCCCTAAGGAGTGAAGGGGTGGGATGGGGCGGGGCCGACTTACCCAGATCGCGCTGGCTCCGCCCACCCACGTGCTGGACCGTAGGTTTCCCAGCGCTATGATGTTAGTTCCTAGAACAGATCTTAATAAAACTGGAGCTTGAAAGACAAGAGTTTAAAAGCCAAACTAGGAAAACTGCTAGACAATACTGTTATTGTGTGTGTGTGTGTGTGTGTATTTATAAGCCAGTAAGAAAAATAAAAACCTCAGAAAAAAAAAGTATGAAGATTCTAATAAGCAATAAACAAATAGCCAGTAAAAACATACAGAGTTGTATAACCTATTATTAAAAATTAGGAATTAAAATATTGAAAACTATACATTTAGCAAAGATTTAAAAGATTGATAGTGGCCACTGTCGGTGAGAATATGAAGAAATAGGTTCACATCTGTGGGTGGGACTAAAAATTAGTATTTTCAGTAGTAACCTTACAGAAGGCAGACTTTTAAAATGAGTATGCACTTTAACACAGCAATTACCACTTCTAGCAATTTGCCATTAAGAAAAACACAACAGTTGACACTCAATTTGGACAGAATGTTGATTTCAGCACTTTAATAATAAAAAACAAAACACTCTGCCTAAGGGAATTAATTAAATTATTTATGATACACCCATATAATGTCCATGTGCATTACATACAGCCATTATATACGTGACAACAGTATGCATGAAAATAGAATGGGATAGAAATGTTTGTAAAGTTTGAACCGTTTATATAAATATAGCCAAACATAATAAATATGAAATGCACTTTTTTAATATAATACTTGCCTATATATATTTTATTTAATACTTGCAGAGGCCCTGGATTCTATCCTTAGCACTGAAAAAAAAGAAACAATGCTAGGTCATTTGAATATTAGTATGGAAAGAAATTTATTTGGGCTCTTCACATTATAAACAAAAATACATCTCATTTGGATTGTCAATCTATATTTTAAATGTCAAAGAATAAGGGGCTGGGGCTGTAGCTTAGTGGTAGAGTGCTTTCCTAGCACGGGTAAAGCACTGGGTTTGATCCTTTGCACCATATTAAAAAAAATAAAGTTATAAAAAATATATATCAAAAAATCAAAGAATAAGAAAGCATATGAGAACATGTTTGTGACCTTGAAGTAGACTAAAACTTTGTAACAGGACACAAAAAGCATCAACTATCAGGGGAAAATGTATAAATTGAACTCTATTAAAATTAAGAATGTGTTTATCAAAATATACCACCAATGTGAAAAAGCAACCTATAAAGTGGGGGAAGTTATATACATATAGAGATAAAGATAGATATTTCAGAATATAAAACTCCCACAAATAAATAAGGACAAGATATCCCAATATAAAAACTGACAGACAATTCCAAAACAGAATATCTAAAAGGCCAATAAACATATGAAAAAGTGCTCAATTTCATTAACCTTTGGGGGAAATTCAAATTAAAACCATAAAAATATACCATTACCCCCCCCCCCCAAAAATAAAAGATACCATTGCCCATCCACTAGAATGGGTAAAATAAAAAGACTGAAAACATCAATGTTGGAAAGAATGGGTCAATGGAAAACTGAAAGAAAATGATCTTCCAAACTTACCAGGTGGCTCCTTCCTTATGTCCTTTCTTTTTCTTTGTATTTCAGTTTTTTTAAGTCCAGTGAAATGCTCACATCATAAGTGTTCTATTCAATCCCTTCTGCCAAAATGCCTATGGAATATTTTAGGAAGTGCCATCGAGCTCCTTCCCAGTTTCCCACCCTCAAGAAACAAACATAATCTGGCTGCTTTCAAATTGGTAAGCCCAAGGGATCCTCTGAGTAGCTGGGGCTACAGATGCATACTACCACACCTGAACTACTGATCTATTTTCTAACACCATATTTATGCCTACTAGGATAGGCAGAACTAAAAAATATAAAAGTGTATACTTTTTTTATTTTCAGCCCCTTTCCATTCAATGTGATTTTTAAGAATATATAAAACCATGTTGCTTTATGTATCTGTAGTTTGTTCCTTTTTATTGCTAAGTGGTATGACATTATATGGATGGACTTTAACCATTCTCCTGTAGATGGATTTCTATGTTGTTTCCAGTTTGGTGATATTATGAGTAAACCTGCTGTGTATTATGAGTAATCCTGGCTGAGAACATGCCAATATAATACATCTTTGTAAGCATTTGTTTTCTTTACTCTTGGGTAAATAACCTAGATGTGAAGAGGCCAGGTCATTGAGTAGATTAAAAAGTTTCTCAACCTTAACCCTAATTAACACTTTTAGGATCAGTGAGACAGAGGTGTGTGTAAGTTTTTAAGAAACCACCAGTTTTCCAAAATGGTTGCACTGATTTTACATCCCCAGCCACAGTGAAGTCTGATTGTTCAACTTGGTTGTTCACCAACCAAGATATTATTTTTAAGGAATGAGATAATATCATGGTACAAAATTAAATCTGGTTGCTCATCAAATAGACAAGAAGATCAATGTAATAGTAGACACAGAGACAAACCCACATACTTATAGTCATCTGATACTGGACAAAGGTGCCAAAAATATATGTTGGAGAAAAGATAGCCTTTTTAACAAATGGTACTAGAGAAATTGGATATCTATATGTACAAGAATAAAACTAGATCCCTCTCTCTCACCCTGTCCAAAAGACAAATCAAAGTGGACTAAAGACTTAGAAATTAGACCAGAAACCTTGCAAATGCTAGAAGAAAATATAGGGTCAACACTCCAACATAATGGTGCAAGCACTAACATCCTTAACAAGACTTCCTAAAGCTCAAGAAATAAAACCAAGAATCTGTAAGTGGGATGGCATCAAATCAAAAACCTTTGGCACATCAAAGAAAATGATAGAGAGCATGAAGAGAGAGCCTGTGAAATGGGAGAAGATTTTTACTAGCTACTCCTCCAACAGGATTAATGTCCAGAATATAAGAAGAACTCAAAGAAACACCAAAACACCCCGGATAACCAATCATTAAATGGGCAGAAGAACAGACATTTCTCAAAAGAAGAAATGACCAACAAATACAAATGACCAACCAATACATGAAAAAAATGTTCAGCTTTGCTAACAAGCAGGGAAATGCAAATCAAAACTACACTGAGATTTCATCTAACTCCAGTCAGAATGGCAATTATCAAGAGTACAAATATTTAAAAATGCTAGTGAAGATATGGGGGAAAAGGTACACTCAATACATTGTTGATGGGACTACAAATTAGTACAACCACTTTGGAAAGCAATATGCAGATTCCTCAAAACATTAGGAATGGGCCACACGCCGTGTGGTATACCTGTAATCCCTGTAGCTCAGGAGGCTGAGACAGGAGAATCTCAAGTTAATGCCGGCCTCAGCAATGGCGAGGGGCTAAGCAACTCAGTAAGACCCTGTCTCTAAATAAAATACAAAATAGGGCTGGGGATGTGGCTCAGTATTTGAGTGCCCCTGAGTTCAATTCCCAGTACCAAAAAATAAAAAGGAATAGGAATGGCACTGCCACTCCTCAGCATATATCCAAAAGAACTAAAATCAGCATACTCTAGTGATACAGGCACACCAATGTTTATAGCAGTCCAACTCACAATAGCCAAGTTACAGAACCAGCCGATGTGCTGGTTCATCATCAACGGATGAATGGATAACGAAGGTTTGGTATATTACACAATGGAGTTTTACTCAGTCATAAAGAAGAATGAAATTATGGTATTTTCAGTTAAATGGATGGAAATATATAATATCATGTAAGTTAAATAATCACACTCAGAGAAGTGTTTTCTCTCATATGCGGTAGCTAGACCAATTAAGAGGAAAAAATGGGGTGGGGGTTGGAGCTCAGGAAATTAGAGGGAAGGTCAGTGGAGTAGAGGAAGGAGATTGGGGAGGTGGAAGGAGAGATAGAAAAAGGGGAGACATGCAGAATAAATTTGACAAAATTATTCCATGTACAAGTATAAATAGACCACAGTGGATTCTACCTGCATGGATATCTATAAAGCACCAATTTAATATTTACAGAGGAAAACCAGTAAAGAAGAGGGAGGGGAATAGTGAGAGGGAGGAGGAAAGGGAATGAAGCAGCACTGGGGACTGAAATGAATCAAATTAAATTTCATGTATTATGAACCCGCTGTTATGTATTAACTATAATGCACTGATAAAAGCATAAAAAGCAATTCTGGTTCTTTCACATTCTTGTTAACTTTTGGCCTTTTAGACATTAGTGGGAATCAGTTGCTTTTTAAATGTGCTTCTTAATAAATATTAATAAAAAGGTAAGTATGTGAATATTGTTCTTTTGTGGAACTAAGGAGTAGGTGAAGGATATGTAATGTTCTAAAATTGTTGTGTTCCCTGAGGTTTATAAATACTATCGTGAATATTGCAAACAGTTAACCTTTTAGTGAGTCTGCCCTAACTAAAATAATCACAACATTTAGTGGGTATAAAATATGTGCTGGGAACTGTACTTCTTTTTAAAATTTTTAGTTTCTTTCATTCCATTTAGCAGATATATTTATTGCCGCATTTTGTTAAGAGAAATTAAGGATCAAGGTGACTAAACAATGCCTGAAGTTCATCTAGTCCATAGTAGACTCGGGTCTGCATGACACCAAGGTCCATCTATTATGCAGAGAATTCCTAGAAATTACTTCCAATAATTTTAAAAAATGTCATATCCATGGCCCAAAAAGTGTATAGTACAACAATAATTTTCAAAAAAAAAGGATGAATTTCATTCTTTTTCTCCCCACACAAGTAAGAGGGTAAGTTGTTAAAATGTTTTTGGAAAAGATGAATGTATGAGTGCATGACACTAGTACGCAATACTTTCAAAAGTCGAAGAAAATAACCAAGCATTACACTAACAGATTCGCAAATTCAGATGAACATACACAGTTAGGTGAATGCATTTAGTATCAACTATTAAATATATCTTTTAATATATATTTTTAGGTTGACACAATATCTTTTCTTTATATTTATGTGGTGCTGAGGATTGAACCCAGTCCTCACACATACTAGGTGAGCACTCTACCACTGAGCCACAACCCCAGCCCCTTAAATACATATTTTAACAAACATTTTAATGAGCATACACTGATAGTGTCTGATTGGCAGCTAGCTACAAAGCCTTAAGCTTTGCTGGTATGACAATGAGAATATAAACAGCATACAAGAATTAAAACAACTAGCTCCCAGCCTCTGCTCTGATTCTATTTCTCTATTAGCAAACAAACTAAACTGCTTCTGCAGTTACCATCGATTACCTTGCTGAATCTTTAGTTACATCTGAGACACATATTCTAAGGTGGCATTGTATAAATTGAGGATCTAAAATCCAATAGTTTTCCGGAGTGATGCAAATATCACAAGATATATAATATATATCTTGATGGGATTTGAGTTAACAGGTACTATATATGTATTCATTAAAACTCATGAAATAGTAACTTAGATTTGAATGTTTCACTCTACATAAATTATCTTTTCCCCCTAAAAAAGAACCATGAACTAGTACTGAACTCTAGATAATGATATGCACACTGAAGTGTTAGAAGACATGGATATGTGCACCACACATAAGATGGATCAATTCTTCTATGGTAAAGCAGGAATAGCAAAACGTTCATGATTGTAGACACTAGGTGTGGACACGTAACTGTTTACTGTGTATCTCTTTCAGCTTTCCAACATGTTGACATTTTTTCATAATTAAATTTTGGAGAAAAGAAACAGATTCACACCATGAAAGATGGGAATGGCATCTCCTTCCATTAAAAAAAAATAATGAATACATACAAATACATATTTTCTTAAATATTTATTTTTTATTTAAAATATAATTTCTACATACAATGAGTATCTAGGATTTCTCCTCTGAGTGAGCTTTGAGTGAACAGCATTGGAATTGGTGGGGACAAGGTAAATGTTCTCATGGCTCAGCCCTTCAGATCTATTTATCTGATTCAGTGGTTCCACTGATTATTCTTGGTTTTGACCACCACACAATCTTAAGCTATTCCTACTCTTTTGTCATCTATGTTCCATTTACTTTCCTTTTTCCATATGGAAAGGATCTTTGTTTAAAGGCAGCAACCTGAGGAAATACTGATGTTAAAATTCCACAAGTTGACAAGGATTTTAAGCCTGATAATAATTCTTCCATTTTCTCTCAAGAGCTTCACTAGATTTTTAAATGGCATTCTTTTCAAAATTCAAGCAGCACTTTATGATGTCAAAATACAGTGTGAAAAAGAGAAAATATAGTTAAGATTAGAACCAATTTGGCTATTACATTATTGGGTAGAATATTTATGTTGAAGTGTTTGTGATGCTTGCAAACAATAGCCTGAATCTTTTTGCATGTTGTTTTGGAAACAAAAATTGCAAAAGTTGAGTTTGATACGTAAATGTTAAGAATTTCATGAGGTCATGAAACCAGTTTTGTCAATTTTGATGCTGTAAAATATTAGTTAAACTTCATTCTGCATTTTAATAAACATTTGGGACTAAAACTCAGTATGAAATAGCTTTCTTAAAATTTATTTCTTGGGAATCCATGGTTTTCTACATAGTTATTTAAAGTTAATTAAATAGTGTAACTTAATAAATGGAAAGAAATCAGGATGAGTTTTGTATGTTATAACATTAGAAATTATATTTTAAATTAACCTAAAATAAGATTTATAATAATCATTAATATGCTAACCTAATTTTTTAAAATATTTATTTTTTAGTTGTAGTTGGACACAATCCCTTTATTTTATTTATTTATTTTTATGTGGTGCTGGATCGAATCCAGGGCCTCGCACTTGCTAGGCAAGTGCTTTACTGCTGAGCCACAACCCCAGCTCCCTGACCTAATTAATGCTTTTAATTAAAATAACTTTGTCATGGACTGAAGTGTGTTCACCCAAATTCATATGCTGAAGTCCCCTCAGTGTGACTGTATTTGGAGATTGGCTTTTATGGGAGCAATTAAGGTTAAATGAAGTCATAAGGTTGGGGCTCTAACCTGAAAGGACTGACATTCTTATAAGAAGAGGAAGAGACACCATAAATCCTTTCAGTACACACAAATCCTTTCAGGACACAGTGAGATGGCGACTGTCTGCAAGCCAGAAAGAGAGGACTCACTCTGCCAGCACCTTGATCATGGATTTCTAGCCTCCAGAAATGTGACAGTAAAGTCCTGTTGTTTAAGCCACCCAGTCTGCTGTATGTTGTTATAGCAGCCTACTATATACACACTAGTTTCTTCCTTGTAAAAATAACCAACGTGACTAAAAAATCATAAAAGACTACAAGAATATATGTTACTGTGATGGACTCAGGAGTTTAAAAATAAAATATTGGTGTTACTGGCACAAGGGCAGGGTCCCCAGGGGGTCCCAGATCCAGGTTCTTGTTGTCCTGAGCAAAGAATTGAGCTAGTCTCTAGAGGTTGGAAGGCAAGGTAGAGGTTTATTAAAAACGAACTTAACACTCTGGGATAGGAGAATGGCCTGAGCTGCGAAGTAGCTCAAGGCCCATCTACACAGTGGAGCTTGTTTTAAATGAGCTATGCTAGCTTTCCCCCTTCTCCCCTGGGTGGATCCGAAGTTGATTGGCACCTTGATTGACAGCTGAATGTTAATAATATCTTTTCTACTACCTATACATAAGTTCCTCCACCCCGCAAAAATCCAGAGTGGGAGCAAACCATAAAGCTAATAATATGTTAACTAGTAACAAGATAACTCCAGGTCTCTTTTTTTAAAATAATACCTTTATTTTATTTTATTTTTACGTGGTGCTGAGGATCGAACCCAGTGCCTCACACATGCTAGGCAAGTGCTCTACAAACTGAGCTATAACCCTAGCCCCAGGGCAGTCTCTTGAGCTATTGCACATGCCTAAGGGGGCTTTTCCTTTCATGGTCTTAAATCCCCTTGTCTTCTAGCTTCTTCCCTTTAACTGCAAGATGGCCCAGTGTCTCCTCACAGGAAGCGGCTTCAGGTGGAGTCTTGTGAGGACCCTGGGTGAAGCTGAGAGCCCCAAGGAATGTTCCCTTCCCCATGCCTTCTATCTCCAACCTCACATTGGGAAACTCCAAACAAGATACGGCCTACCTCCAAAGAGTTAATCATGTCATTGCAAGATGTTTAAAAATAAATAACATCATACAATTGATTCTATATTGTGTGGTACAGATTAAGTATTATATAAGTCCAAAGATAAAATTAGTAGGAAAAATATGGAAAAGGACTAGGGGAAAAGGGAATGTTAAATTTTGCCTTACAGGTTGCTATTACCAGCAGCACAATTCACAGTAGCTAAACTGTGGAACCAATCTAGATGCCCTTCAGTAGATGAATCGATAAAAATAAATGTGGCAATGGAATATTACTCAGCAATAAAAAAGAATGATATCATGGCATTTTCAGGTAAATGGATGAAGTTGGAAAAGATAATGCTAAGTGATGTTAGCCAATCCCAAAAAAACCCAATGTGGAGTATTTTCTTTGATATAAGGAGGCTGACTCATAGTGGGGTAGGGAGAGAGAGCATGGGAGGAATAGACAACTCTAGATAGGGCAGAGGCATGGGAGGGGAAGGGAGGAGGCATGGGGTTAGAAATGATGGTAGAATGTGATAGACATGATTATCCAAAGTACATGTATGAAGACACGAATTGGTGTGAATATACTTTGCATATAACCAGAGATATGAAAAATTGTGCTCTATATGTATAATATTAATTGTAATGCATTCTGCTGGCATATATATATATATATATATATATATATATATATATATATATATGAAAAAAATTCTATTACCTTAGGAGGGCAAGTACCAGCTTAGCTCAGGAAAATAACATGGGTAAAAGAAAACAGGCAAGAGAAAGGTTAAGGTAGATTTCACAAAAGGGATGGAAAGTTAACAAGATCAAAATGCTGTGTGTGTGTGTGTAATGCTCAGTCAGCTTGGGCTGCTATAACAAAACACTGTAGAGTATGGTTTAACAACAGAGATTTATTTTCTCACACTTCCAAAGGTTAAGAAGTCCAAGATCAGCACTCTCTTCCTGGCTTTCAGATGGTTATCTTCTACTGTGTCTTCACATGGCAGAGAGAGAAAACTCTCTGATCTCTTCTTAGAAGGGCACTAATCCCATCATGAAGATCCCACCATCAGGACGGAGGTCTAATCATCTAAGCCTGATTAATTTCCAAATGGCTCCATCTTCAAATACCATCACAGTGGGGATTAGGGCTTCAACATATAAACTTGGGGGTGAAGAGAAAAAAATCAATCCATAGCAGGTAGTGAGGAGCTGGAGTAAGTAGGATCATGGAAACCAGACTTTGGCACCAGATCTGCTGCAATAGGAAATGGTCAAGAGGGAAAGACATAGCCAAGTTTGGTTCTTACAGCGCTAGGGACAACAATGGAGTAGTCTAACAGAAACATCTGGGAGGGAGTTGGAAATCAATGGGTGGCTAAAATCAGGTGAGAAAACCAAAGTAGTATTCAACCCTGTGAATTTTTAAATACCTGCTTTATTATTACTTATTATTAGCTACCATTATGATACTTAATTTCAAAGTGAAATCAACACCCAAGTTGTTAAAGCACTAGCCTAGGGACTCTTAACCCTTAAGAGCTCACTTAACATTGTGCCCTGTTGGGACGGATAATGGCTTCTCAATTGCTTTATACTTCACTGGTATCTGATGTTTTCTGCTCCTGAAAAAATGTTTGGATTTTGATTTGGGGGGAGTATTTTTTTCATTTTGTTGGAAAATAGCATGCTAACTTCATACCTTCCATGCAGAGTTTTCTCTCTACTGCTGTCTCTCTTTATAATCAAGATTCTTAATAGAGCAAGAAAGGAACAGAGGAAAGGAGACAAAGGAGAAGACAGAGTGGGGGAAAAAGACAAGTGAGGCCCAGTGATTTCGTATCTGCACTGAGAAGCTGTCAGATGATTCTGATATCTTCAATAATTTGGGCCAGTTGCAAAGAGTAGAATTTAGACAGGCTTCAAAAATGAATGAACACATGCAAGGGATACATTTCAAAAACAGTTCAAAACGATAAAGGCAAGTTGCAGAGCAGTTTTCCACTGCCTTATCATTTATGCAATGTTTAAAACCATGGAACAGTTCTACTTAATGTGCATTGATACAAACATAGAATATTAAAACATGGGTGGGGAAGATACGCACCAACCTCTGGAGAGTGTATCTCTGGGGAAGTCGAGGGAATCAGGGATGGGGAAGAGGCACAAAGGGACATCACTTCCATCTATAATGCTTTTATTCTTTTTATTATGCTCTACAGCAATGGAAAAAAATGTTAGTACTTTTAAAATGTAGGTGGTGGATATACACGTTATATCTTTCTCTTTACTGAATGTTTGAAATATTTTCTAAAATTTTTAAACAAAAAAGGAGTCCTGAATCCATCCAAACACCACACATTTTTGAAATTCCTTATTTGCTCAGCTAAAAATCATACCCCTGCTCTTCAGGAATGAGCACGTGCTTCAGATTCAATTTGAATAAAGTATAATGCATCTATTTAAAATGGGTTATATACTTGTATTATATTTACATTACCAAAATATATTTCAAAACTTTGAAACTTCTGGAGTGAATTACTAGGTTTCAATTCATATTATCTGATTAATGATCAATTAGTAACACCATATTACACTTTGGGGGGGAACTTTGTGGTTAATAAATTGCTGGAATACATATTAAAATAGGGGATAACCAATAGGTTTCATCTCAGGGGCCAACTCTAGCTGATGAATGCTGAGACAGATTGTAAAACCACATCTTGACTCAGCAGGAGGACCATTACTGCCTACAGAAGAGTGTCAAAGGCAGGGTGGTAAAGTGGTACCCCCCGCTGTGTTCCACAAAAATATTCCCAACATGTTCCTGAGTCTTCTACCTCTCTTGCTGCTTGTTTTCTATCTCCCTTCACTTATCACTGACTGATTTCACTCTCAGACATGCTAATGAGCATCCACCCCCATTCAAGCCAGGTGCAATGCCTCCCCTTCATCCCCACTACAGGGACATAGACATAGCATTTATCTCTAAGTACTCCAACAATTTGTTTACCCATCTATCTCTGCTATTGGACTGTGGGCTTTGAAAGGACAAGGCTAGATGATATTGATCTTCACACTCTCAGATTCTGGCACATCGTAAGCAATCAATAAATGTTTGTTAAATGAAAGAATGATTGAATAAATGGTGTCCTTGACTTGCAGAAAAGGAAACAGACCCAGAAGTTCTCGAGGTTACTCTTCCTCCAAAAACCTTCCATTTTTCCTTTGGCATTTTTTGTAAAGGGCTATGCTATGGTTTGGATGTGGTTTGTCCCCCAAGATGTGTCGGAATCTTGGTACCCAATGTGGTGATATTAGAGATGAGGGCTAGTGGGAGCTTGTTAGATCACTGGGGAAAGTGCCCTCAGAGGGGATTACAGTAGTTCTCATGGGACCCTGAGTTAGTTTATTATAATAGCAAGTCCAATCCCTGACTCCTGCTCTGGCTTCCTGCCTCCCCATATGATCTCACCTTCTCATATGCATTTCCACCATGATGGGATGCAGCCCAGGGGGCCCCTGCAAGAACCAGTGCTATCCTGTTTAGGCTTTCTGCCTCCTAAAGTGTGATCTAAATAATGTTTTTTCTTTATAAATATCCAGCCTTAGGTATTTCATTATAAGAAAGTAAATATTTCCAGTTTTTCAGGCCATAAAGTCTGTCACAGTCACTTAAACTCTGATCTTTCTGGAAAGTAGCCAAAGACAATATACAAACAAGGGGTATATATGTAACACAATAAAACATCACTATGAAAATGTGGGGTGAGCCGGATTTGGCCTGTAGGCCACAGCTTGTTGATTCTTGAAGCAGAGAATGGTAAAGAGACACTCCTGCATGTCCAGTTTCTTCATTGACTATCTTCTCTGCCTTGATCCAAACCCCGAGGAACCTGAGTCCAATATTTCCACAGTCTTTGTTATTTTTTTTAATTTTTAATATTTATTTTTCAGTTTTCGGCGGGCACAACATCTTTGTTTGTATGTGGTGCTGAGGATCGAACCCGGGCCGCATGCATGCCAGGCGAGCACGCTACCGCTTGAGCCACATCCCCAGCCCTAGTCTTTGTTATTTTAAAATTAAAAAATTTCTTCATAACACGAAGCCCAGGAGTTGAGGGGCCACAAAAGAACTGGCCTGTAAAATAAGACCAGTTTGTTGACAATGACTTTTATAAAAAATATTTATTTTCTAGTTTTTTAGGTGGACACAATACCTTTATATTTATGTGGTGCTGAGGATTGAACCCAGTGCCTCATGCATGCTAGGCGAGCGCTCTACCACTAAGCCACAACCACAGCCCCCGACAATGACTTTTAAGAGGTCCGGAAAAATTCAAGTCCAGTTTATCCACACCCCCTCCATCACTCATTTTGAATCCTCTTAATGATTTAAAAAAAAAAAAAAAGGTCCATTTCCTGGGTGCAATGGATAAAGAAGAAAGTAGAATAACTAAACCCTCTCTGTCTCCAAATGATTGGTTTCATTTTCCTTCACAAGGACAATCTGAAACTCTTCTAAGTAGTTTCTGTCCCATCATTCTATCACTTGCTCTCAGGAGATGACCTCACCTCTTATTTCATAAAGGAATACGTCATCCGAAGGGTTCAGAATTCCTCCACCCACCACCAACTTACTGTGTCTCTACCTGTTCCTTTTTCTTCCTTTCTTAATGGAATAGGTGCTTTGGACTAATCCCACTTTTTGTTATTTGGGTTCCAGGTCTGTGTTTTCATCTTCTTAGAGAGCCTGATTGTATCAATGGTCAATCTCTCCTGTATCCTTCATATGTCTATTCTTCTCTCTCATTCTTTCTTATAAATGTTCCATCAACACTTAGACATGTATGTCCTGATCTTGAAAATAAGACTTTTAAACCAGCATCTTCACTCAGTTGTTGCCCTGACTCCCCTATACCTCCTGCCCAGCCCATACTCTTGGAAGGGTTGTGTGCTGTCTTTTCATCATCTCCCAATAATTCCTCAACTAATCATGAATCTATTTCTCCTCCCGTATGTCCCTGAAATTCTCTCACTGAAGATTCCCTAAAGTAACCTTCCTTATTCCATCATCCAACCTAATTCTTTGCTCATTTCCTCATTGAATCCCTGGTACTTTTCAACTCTGGGATCATTCTCCTTGCAACATGTTCTTCCCATGGCTTTGGTGACAGTGTGATCTCTGATTTTCCTCCCATGGCCATGCTTCCTTAGACTCCAATACTTCTCTCTATTAAGAATCAGCATCGTTGGAGTTCTCTACTACGCTGCCTACTCTTACTCTCCTAGCTCCCCTGATCTTGTTTAATCTCTAGGCTAAGATACACTGATAATTCCCATATTTACTTCTCCAAGCCAGAGCTTACTACTATGGCTAGAGCAGCCCAGATGATTGCCTGATAGAATTAGAAAATCAAGTCAGCCATGGTGCTGCACACTCATAATCCCAGCTACTTGGGAGGTGGAGGCAGGAGGATTGCAAATTTGAGGTCAGCCTGAGTAACTTAGCAAAACTCTGTCTCGAAATAAAGTTAAAAGGGCTGGGGATGTACTCAGTGGAAGCTCACCCCTAGGTTCAATCCCTAGAACTGGCTGAATAAGAAGGAGCAAGAGGAGGAGGAAGAGAAAAAGAATTAGAAATCACCAAAAATAGAACTCACCTATCTTCTCCTTTACTCATCAAATGCAGCCCCATCTTAAAAACAAAATCTTGACCCCACCACTCCAGCCAGCTACCACCCCAGAAAGTTTTGTTCTTGCTATTACATTTGCTCTCCAACTGTCTTCCTTAAACCTCCTCCTCTCAGACTTTGAACAGTTCTTGACAAGGGTACCCATGACGTCTGCACTGCCAAAGACAGCAGATGATCCTCAGGGTTAATCTTATTTAGATCTTTCAGCCACATTAGACACACTGATCTCTTAGTTGTTCTAGATACCAGTCTTTCCCCTGGATTCCCAGATAGTACCTTCTCCTGGTTTTCTTCCTGCCTTGCTGACTTTCTTAGTCTGCCTTTTCTCCCTGATTTTTAAATATTGGAGTAAATGAGGGCTCATTTTCTGCTCTTCTTCTCTATGCTCATTCCCTGACTGATCTCATCTAAAATACAACATTTACACCTATGACCCCAAAATGTATATCTTCATTCCAGATGTCCTCCAACATCTAGTACCCAATTGTTTACTCAGTTACTCAGTATCTTCTCTAGGATGCTGTCTCTGTTTTGTGCTGCTATAACAGAATACCTGAGTTCATGTAATTTATAAAGAATGGAGGTTTAATTTGAAAATCATGATTCTGGAGGGTGGGAATTCCAAGAGCATGGCATAAGTACCAGATCTTCTTTTAGTGAGGCCTTGTATTCTTCAATTGATGGTAGAAAGCAGGAGGGCAGGTAGGAAATGAGAAAGAGAGCATATGAGCGACAGCCTTGCTTTATAACAACCCACTCAAGAGTGAGAAATCCTTCATGAAAGAAAAACATTAATCCATTTGCAAGGGCTCTACCCCCGTGATCCACAAAACTCCCACTTGGCCCTCATCTCCTGACACTGAAGCATAGAAAAACTGAGTCTCAACTTGAGTTTGGGTAGAAACAAACCATATTCCAATTCTAGCAAGGCATCTCAAATTGAACTAAAATTAAATGTTAGCCACACACACCTCTTCCACCCACAGCCTCCAACATGTCAACTACTGGGGACTAGAAAGAGATGACAACTGGCTCTCCCAGTTTCATAGCTCACACCTTGTCATCGTTATACACAAGTGGATACATTTTGGGTCCTTTTATTGTAGTTTCCCCATTTATGCCTTTTCTTTAACCATGGTTTCAAGACTTTTTGTTTGTTTGTTTCAAAAGTTACCAAGTTTGTACAAGCTTAAAAATGTGCATTTGATCAGTGCACACTGCATGCATGTACTGAAATATCATACCAAACCCCATTAATAAATACAATTAATATAATTAGTTGAAATTTTTTTAAAAAAATTAAGTGCATTCTTTCCCTCAGAGGTTTATAGGAGCTGTTCCATGATCAGCTGGAAGTGAATACTGCATTAGAGATCTTTCCTTGACCTCTTCATCCATCTTTTGGCTGGTTGAATTTTATCACTGAAGTATTTTGTGTTTGTTTCATTTTGCTTTTGGTTTTATCTAGCTGCATTCATGTTCTTAGTAATTTCCTCTGTAGCTGGAAGCAATTGCAGGGAGCTCTTCACAGATTCCTTGGGTTATTTTTTCTTGCAGTCTTTCATCTCTTTTATGCCTGCGATGCTTGTTTAAGTCTTCCCTTTCATTTTCTTCTCCCGCAGAATGCTTACTTGTTTACCACGTTGCTTCTTTTCATCTTGCTCCTGCTTCGACTGGACAGATGCGCTCAGTGCTTTTTGCCCTGACAGAAAGAAATGAGTTCATATTGACACCTTCCCTACCTTACCTAAGACCTTTTCTCCCTACATTTTGAGACCAGGTGATTCTATTCCATCCATTTTCCTAACAACCTGAAGGCAGGAACTTAGAAAAAAGCTTTGCAAACACCCTGAAGCCTTTGGTATGAGATAGGCTTCTAAGATTTTGTTAAGATCCTGCTTGCAGTACTTCCTCTTCCTAAGGGGAGTGTACACAGGCTTCAAATCAGTCTCCAGACTCAGCATGGAGTCCTGGTGGCTTTTCTTGATTCCGCTGTGATATTCAAATCATAGGTAGGGAGCTCTGCTCTTGGAGAGATTTCCTTGACTTTTCTCTAAGTTCTCAACTGTTTCTATCCAAATCAAGGGTACAGGTGAAAATTCTAAAGGTTTTACAACTCGTTTCCTTCTTGGAGTCACTTCTGGGGAAAGAGGTGTTGTAGGAGCTGCAGTGAATCACATCTTTTGGTTTTCTTCTTGAATACTTTGTAGTTTTCAGTACAGGCACAACCTCTTTTTCTTGTTTGATTATTACCAGTGATTTTTTTTTGTCTGGTTTATTTTATTGAGGATTGGGAAAGTAGAATGATTGGAAGCCAACACACACACACACACACACACGTCAGGTTCCACATAACAAGCCTTCAGACAGTGCTGGACCACATATATGATGGTGATCACATAAGGCTATATTGCCTAGTACTGTTGTAGCTGTCTTACTTTATGTAAATACTTCTATGATGGTCACACAATGATGAAATCATCAAAGGATGCATTTGAAATCAAATAATGTAAGGGACACAACCCTATATTAATATACATAATATGTGTATATTATATGTATGCATATATATGACATAAATATATATACACATATATATGTGGAAATTGGTAGTTTCCCCTACTCTTCTTTGGGATGCGAGTTGGGTTGGGAAGGAGATGAAGTTTGGTGACCCCAGATGACTCCAGCCTCACACTGTGGCTGGCCTTACTCAACATGCCCAGAATTTTTTCATGATACCCAGACACCATAATTCTCATCTACTCTTTCTGTTGCTCTTTGTTTCCTCAGCAAGGAGTAGTGTCGTTACCCCAGAAAGGGCTTCTGTTGTGCTTGACTTTAGGACAGTGAAAGTGGGGGAGCTCAGGAAGATGTTCTCCCCTCCACCCCGTCTGCAGAAAGGGAGAAATGATACAAATGGTACAATGATACTCAATGGTACAAATTAATGGAGAAGCAAGGTGGATACGCTGAGCCCCTGGCACCTGAAATAAAGACACAGCAATGACAGGCAGGAAATCTGGGCTTGAGCTATGGCCTTGGGATGGAAGAAGGAAAGATGGAGAGGAGGTGGGATATGAGATCTGCAAATCTAACATCTCCTATTACCGCACTGATCCACAGCTCCTGGAGGGAGGAAAACATCCCAGGCAGGAACGAAGACAGTCAGTGAGCATTTGTGCTTGGAATTAATAAGCAAATCCCATCAAACCTTTCACATCATGGGCTTTGGTCTCAGAAGGCAGACACCTTTTAAGCATCAATGATTATCCCTGTGTGCTTCATCTTCAGGCTCTGTGATGGATTGCCACCTGCGTAGGGCCCTGGCATTTCCAAGCACGAAATAATTGGCTGCAGAAGGTTGTTAGATGCCTGTCTGTGGAAGAGAACTGCAAAAACAAATTCTATTCTGTCAATGCAAATATTGTTTGATATTTTTGACTGAAAGCTCTGATTCTGTTTTTATTTGACTTCTTCTTGATATGAAATTGTTCTTTACTATATGACCAAAATGAGGTAAATGAAAAGAGTTCTCTCCTTTGTAGTTAAGAAGCCATTTATTTCAAGGAGATTTCTTGATACTTTATGTTCCTTTCTATATCAGTTCTGCAAAGAGTATAAGATTCTCAAGACTTCTTTCAAGAAGAAACTGAGATACCAATTACCCAAGTAGGCAGGGTTCACAGGTGTGGAAAACTCAGTCACACTGCCTAATTCTTATTGATATTGTTAATATTAATATTTGTTTATTAATATTAGCTAATTAGTTGATTAATTTTAAAGCTAAACACTGCAGACACTGGGTTTATATTAACTCATTTAGTCCTCACAAAACTGTATTAGATATTATTTCTATTTTACAGATGAGAATGTGGCTGGCATAATTTCCATAACTTGCACAAAACTACACAGCTGGAATATGGTAAAATAAAGATAAGACATGGGATCCATCAGCACAGCCTCCCTGGTCATGAAATGCCTATATTTTCTCTCTCTGGGTGCATAACTACCCCAAAATTCAGTAGGTTAGGGGTGGGACTATCGGGAATGATGGAGCAAATGTGTCTTAAAACACCATCTGCTGGTCTGGGGTTGAGGCTCAGTGGTAGAGTGCTTGCCTAGCATGTGTGAGGCACTGGGTTTGATTCTCAGCACCACATATAAATAAATAAAATAAAGGTCCATTGACAACTAAAAAATATTAAAAAAAAAAAAAACAGTATCTGCTGTCTGGCTGTCTGGCAGTTTCTGTGGGTCAGGAATCTGCGTATAGCTTAGCAGGGTGCCTCTACCTCCAGGTCCCTCACAAGGCTACAGTCAAGGTACCAGCCATGGTTGCCATCATCTCAGCTCTCTACTGGGGAAGGGTTCAACTCCAAGCTCTCTCCTGTGACTATTGGCAGGACTTAGTTCCTCGCTGGCACTTGACCAGTGGACACCCTCTTGCCCTGCAGACCTCACGTGCAAGGCAACTTGCTTTATCACACCAAGTAAAGAAGGGGAGTCAAGAAGAGTTTGAGCAGGATGGAAGTCACAGTCTGATAATTTTGGAAGTGGCAGTTCATCACTTTGGGCACAGTCTGTTCACTGGAAGTGAATCACAGGTCCAGCCTTACGCAAGGGAAGGGGGCGGCACAGAGGTGTAAACATCAGGAAGCAGGGGACATTAGGGCCACTTCAGAAGCCACCTGCCATCATACTCTTCTCAGATAACTGTCCACCCCCCTCACTCACAGAGCAGGATGAATGATATGCTTGTATTATGTGACTGTCACCCACTAGCCACAGCTAACTGGACACTGATGGACACTGATCCACCCAAGGCCAAATAGATTCTCTCCCTCAAGAATTCTTAATTGCAATTCAGAGAACCTAGTCTATTTCTGCTCTAGGCTTGAAATGAAATGAAATTTATTAATTGGAGTCATCTTCTGCTATGCTATGATAAGTAGAGAGAGTCAGATATGAAAGAGAGACTGACAGAAACAAAGAGTCAGAGATTGGTTATGGCTCCTCTTCTAGGCTGGAGAGGAACAATAAAAATATTAGGATTCTGTCACTTGCCACCAGGAGTGAAATTCATAATAATATTTAACAACTTCTATGATCAAAACACCAACCAATCCGGAGGGAACCACCCATAAAAAACTGGGGCAGCCCCATTGCAGGACGCTGGGCTCCCACCAGATGTTTACAATCCTGAGATGTGTGCAAACTGTCCTAGACCATGCTGCTACCCTCCGGCAGTAAGGTTGGGAGAGGGCTGGGCCTCAGAACCTCAGAACGCAGAGTGAGAGTGGTCAAGGCAGCAGCCTAGCACAAACACCTCTACATGATCACAGGTCATCACAGATGTTTTTTCTGTAGTTCACTGGGGAACAGTATCTCTGGCAGATGACCCACAGGTGAGGTTTTTGTGATATCATCCAGGGTTTTCCTGGCTCATTCACTGTGATCCCTGGAAGAACACATACAGTACCCTAGAAAAAGATGAAAAGTCTTCATCTAACCTGCATGAGAAGGGGCTGGGAAAGTCCACTTCTGGGTAATGGGATTTGGGAAACTTGCTACTTCCTCTAAAGCAGAACCTGTGGCCTGAGAATCATTTGGCATTATGTTCAGAGATTTAGGGGCATCAACAGGTATAAAGCTGACACCAGATAGTCCAATGATGTGGCCAAGATAAAACAAAAAGCTTACAAGTCACTGCTTGGGGAAAGGGTCAGGTTTATTTTTATTACTTTTTAAATCAATCAACTGAGAATCAACAACATAAGGGAATGCTCACACAGCCCAATTCTATCTGGGAACAGAGAGCTGATACAGCATTCCCCTCTAAACTGGGCACAGTTTCCACCTGAGTTCCAGTCTGTGTCACAACACTCCTCCATTAGAAACAGACACCTGTACGTGCACTCCAGAAGCCCCAGAGGACCTGATTCTTGAAGTTTCCCCCTGAACACAGAACTTGCACCTGGTTTCCTTTTGAGATCTTCTATTGAATTAAACCTTTGCATGAGAACTATGTAGATTATTTTTTTCTCAGATATTGTGGACAACTACACTGCTTCCTGGTTCAACAAAATATAGGGAAGTTGTTAAGACTCATAACAAAAGATTTATGCCCCTGTATCACAAGAGTACACAGTGTGCACGTTTCCTTTCTTAGGAAATGATGCCAAACCCAAGGCACCAAAGCAGAGTTCAATACTCAGAAGTCATGATTCAAAACCCCAATTTTCTTTTTAAGGAAGAATTTTGCCATAGGAGAGACTTTGAGATATAATGTATTCATTTATACTACTTTTTTATTTAAAGAAAGAAGGGAAAATATATATGTTGTTGTAATTAGCTTTTCAAATTTTGGATTAATTAACTGCAAACTGCTGTCCTGTATTACCAACTAGAACTGTAGCAAACACAGAGATTTGATTCATCATTATTAGTATGAATGCTTAACATTTATTGAGCACTCACTATGTGCTCCCGCCAGCTGTTTGCAATCCTGAGGTGTAAACATACTATAAATACTCTATATATATGATCCCATTTATTCTCACAACACCTCTCCTATCAACTGTTATTATTTCCATTTTACAGAAACTGAAGTTGATGCATAGAAAAGTTAAGGAATTTGGCCAAAGGTGGGACAGGAATTTGGAACAAGGTCTGTTTTAGTTGTGTTTACTATGAACCACCATGTACATACAAATTGCTAAATTTGAGCCTCTAAAAATATCACTACTGCCTTAATATTTGGTGATACAATTAGTAGCCTTCCAAATTATTCTACCCTCCCTCAGTTAGCCTATCTAAAACTTGAAGTAGTGCAGCAGCCAGCTATTGATGCATAATAGACTCTCGCCAAACTCAGATACATTGAACAATAAGTATTTGCAATTGCCCTTGAGTCTCTAAGGGTCAGCTGAGCAGTTCTTCTAGTCCTAGATGGACTTACTCATGGACTGAGGTCAGCTAGGTCAGGTTCAAAGTTCTGCTGATCTTAGCTGGGCTCTCCCACATGATCAGGAGTCTGCTTGCTGACCCTGGTCTGGTGGCCTCAGTGAGGAAACTGGGGCTCTGCTCCACGTGAGTCTCATCCTCTGGCAGGCTAACCCAAGCTTTACCATACAATGGTTGCAGCATTTCAAAAGAAAGTCAGAGCAAAAGAGTTCAAAGCCCTAGAAGCCTTTGGCCACATTTTATTGTCTAAAGCAAGATCCAAGATCAGCCTGGAATCAGAGTGGGCAGGGACTAGAACTTCCTGTCACCAAGGCTGTGGCTATAAGGTGTTATTAATTGGGACCACGAGTGTAATTAGTCTTCCCTAATGAGTAGCTATGAAAATAGTAATTTTCCTATTTTGATGCCAATAGCAATATATTGTTCAAATTCAAAATATGCTGTGGCCAAAGGTGGGACAGGAATTTGGAACAAGGTCTGTTTTAGTTGTGTACAGATTGCTTTAATTGGGTACAGACTGTCACAGTCAACCCTTGCATGAGAGGAAACAGGTTTAATGAGATGAAAAAACTTGCTCATAATCAGACAATTTTGAATAAAGAATGTCATCTTACCTTTTTCTGGCTCAGGCAACTGGGCCCAGAGCACTGGTGTCTGCTGCTCTTAAAAAGCATTCAGAAAGATCCATCTCCACCAGGTCCCCGGCGTGTATTCAAAAGGTTTCACCCTTTGACTTTTCATTCTTGCAGTGGAGGGCCTAATGAAATTGAGAGGACCCCAGAGTCCAGGTCTCTGAACAGCCTCTTCTGGGTTTATTGCTTTGACAGCTTTTGCTGTAATTCCAAAGGGTGTGGGGACCCTGGTGGAGTACTAACCTCTGCAGTGATAAACAATGTAAGCCTCAGCTATTGGCTTGTATATACTGTATGCAGGTGGGAGGAAAGAAAAGCGGCTGGGGAGCCAGGCACCTCTCTAGGACCCTGCTTTTTCATCTGCAAAATTATCATATTTAACCTGACTCTGCCTCTCTCATAAAATATTTGAGAGGACCCACAGAGGACCCATGGGTGAGAGACGTGCAGATGCAAGGCAGAGCAGAGGAGGCAAGGAAGCAGACTTAGAACAAGAGACAGGAGGAAAGAGAATAAGAGCCTGGAGAAAAGTAAAAAGTTGGAGTAATCTACTCAGAAGCTGTGCAGAGAGGTGCAGTTTTCAGTGCATAAACTCTTCCCCAGACCCTTACAGGAAAAGCAGACAGCCCCTCACTCATTAAGTAATACGTTGGCCACACTGCCCCCTGCTGACCGTCATGTGCAAGAGCACAGAGGCTGCAGAGCCAGTAAAAAGAACTTGGGTTTCATAGACTTTGTGAGCATTTTCTGCCTGCCCAGTCCCAAGACGGCTTATTAGACATAGTTCAGCAACACCACCCTGTTACCTTTCCTTTTTTCCCAGGGATCCATAGAATAATTAGCATCTTCTCCTTTCCCTCAGGCACTGCTACCATCCATTCTATAAACCGTGGCTGTAACATGTCCCGTCCTCCCAGCTTCTATGTTCTTTATAAAGACAAAGTCCAAAGTACGTTTTTCAGGGTTTTATTACTAATCACCATGGGGAAATGTGGGTGGGGAACGTGCACAACACGAAAAACCACTGCAGCCACATAATCTCAACTCCTTGGGTCTTCATCTCCTGGAATATTACCTGGAAGTCAAAGTGCTTTAATATTTTCCCTTCAAACTACTCCCACCGCCACCATCTCTTGGCCCATTTTCCTGGGACTCACTTGTTCCTTTGTGGGTCCTTTCCCCAGCACTTGCTCTAATGCAACTGGCAGGTACTAAGTTGCCTTCTAGCTGAACCAGAGGTTCCCAGGAAGACAGGCTCATGCCTCGGGAACCCCGCCTGACTGTGGGTTCTGCCTATCGGCTCATTTGGAATTAAAATGAGTAAGAGTTCATCTGGCTTTGAGTAAAGTCTACCTTCCAGCAAGCCCCTCTTGAGCACGGCTCAAAAAGGCGAAAACAGGAGCCTGCCTTTGTATTGTTCAAAATGTGGTTCACATTCACACGGCGTTTCTAATAATAATGATAATATCTAAATGCCTGACTATATGCCAGGCACGGTTCTAAACTCGGTGCATACATTAAGTCAGTAACCCTATGAAATAGAATCTATTATTATTATTCTCACTTTACAGATAAGGAAATGGAGGTAATGAGAAATTAACAGAGTGACTTGTCAAAAGTCACAGTGTCCATAAGCAAGGGAACTAGGATTTGAACGTAGGCTTCCTGGCTCCAACACCCACTTACAGCTACTGAGCTACAAGTAACCCACTTACACAGTCCCTCACTACAAGTGAAAAGACTGATTTTTGCAGATTATGTGCTCTGGGAGTTGGTCTAGTTTGGGTTTTAATCTCAACTCTGCCACTCTGTCACTTGCTATCTGTGTGAAAGTAGGTAATATACTTAAATTCTGAAAGCTTCAATTTCCTCATCTGCAAAACAGAAAGAATAGTAGAACTTATCTCAGATAATGTTGACAAAATGAAATGATGCCTATAAATAATGTAGCATGTAGTATATTAATAAATATGCTAATACATGATAACTACTTTTACTTTTTTTTTTCAACTGTACAGAATCTTGTTGTTAGAAGAAACCTGATGTTTTGCCCCTGGATCTGCCATTAACTCACTACATGTCTGAGGATTTCTCTGTAATTTGGATCATCATATAATCTTTATTTCCTTTACTCCTTGCTACTCTCCAATAGGCTCTTTTACTTAGACAGCTTGAGTAGTCCTTTACAAATAAACATATCACTTTATTCCCCTCCTTAAATGTTTCCAATGGTTTCCTATTGCACAAAAAGTGAAGCCCAAAACACTTGTTATGACTTACAAAACTGTATTTGATATCAGGCTGCTCATCTTTCTCACCCTACCTTTCTCTTCCTCCTTACTCGCCCTCCTTGTGATCCAGTCACATTGACCTTCTTCCTGTTCTCCAATATAACAACTTATTCCCACCTTGTGGTATTTACTAGAGAAACAGCCAGAAAGTTTTTCACCTTGAACTTGCAAGACCGACTCCCTCTTATCAGAGCTTAACTCCAATATCATTCTTTATAGAGGTTTATTTCCTTGCTTCTGGGTCCATCCCCTCCAGTCACTGTCACCTCCTTTTCACAGTATTTACCACTATCTGAAACTGTCTCATTCATTCATCTATAGGCTGGTTTAATCTTGTAGGTCGTCCAAGCAGAATCCAAACTTCATGAGACCAAAGAGTATAGTTAGGAGGACGTATAGGCATGGTATTGTAGTACATGAGTTCAGCACCAGGTATCTAATAGATCTTCAACTCACACATGTTGAATTAATTAATAAAACAGAGGAATTCAATTAGCCCAAGATGCGTTTGTGAAATGGTAATCTGGATTCGGTGAAATAAAAACTTTTCCACCTATACAATTCTAAGAATCTTGGGACATCTTGGAATCCTGAGCCAATGTAGAGATGAGAGAGAGCTCTGAATTGTAAAACTCCAGGACATGTTATTGATAGTTAATATTTTCCAGATCATAGCAACAAGACTGTAATCATCTTCCATATAACTAAAAAGAATGCATTTTTGCCCAAATGTCCCCAAAACTTCTCTCACTGTAACATCTTCAGCTCTTTCTTAGGTTTAGCTTTCCCCAGGATCACAAACCCGGACATAAAGAAGGGCACAATCAGAAAAGATAGTGGTGATCAACTGGCTGATGTGACTTTGCCCTGGTCCATAGATGTTGGTTGGCTCTAAGAGGTATCATAAATATTTTCTCTTGAGAATGTTCCATCTCGTATCACCCAGTAACACTGAAAGTTTTCTAGATGGACTTGAGATTTGCTCAACATCTGGACATAAGATTTTCACTTGGGTACTTACCCACAGAATCTTTTTTAGATAAACTAATTCAACAAACATGTACTTAGCCCCTACCAGGAAAAGTCAAAGGATGATCAATAGAGATGTCAATACTTACTCTTGTGGAGTATCAATCGGCCAAACACCAAAATGATGTGTTAATTATCAACTCTAATAGATGCCCAGATATTCTCAGGGGAAAAAAAAGTGTAGATTATTAGCCCATGTCTTAGGTAAGGGAATGCAGGTTGGAAGAGCAGAACAATGCTTATTGATGAGGAAAGATAAGAAATGTCAAGCAATAATACAAGTGGAGTTCAGAGCAGCATTCAGCACTTATCCTGCTTGAAACCACCCTCTTCTGAGCCTTCACTTGTTTATGAGGCTCTAATTAGCATGTTTGATTAGAAGTCGAGGAACCATGGGGAGCTGAACCTATCATTTCTACACAGAGAACACTGGCTCCCTTAAAATCCTGATGTCAACAGGCTCTGATCTCCACTGTACATATTAATTTGGGTTTAGCCCTGGGGAGAGCAAGGAGGAGTTTACAGAAAGAAAAGAGAAGGACAGAAAGAGAAAAGTGAACCCCCCCCGGCTACACATCAAGGCCTATGCAAGGCAGTTCTGGAAAGGAGGAGATTGCGTTAGCTTCAATAGCAGATGAGCCTTGTCTCGTTTTTCTTTGCTCGTATAACCAGGTACTCCATAAATGTCAGATGGAGGACGAGAAGAAGTAAACACATTATTATGAAAGAAGAAGGGGGCCATTTAGTCCCTGTCAGTTGTCTGGGTTGTAAAATATCGCAATGTCCAAGTGACCTTGCAAATGCTTACACTGATATAATATGGACTATTATGCAGATGTGTTAAACTCTGATTTAAACTAGAGAGTGTATTTATGGGTATTGCGAATTTAGGTGCAATCGGACATGGGCTCTCCTCCTGCTCTCTTGAGTTAGCTGGATTTGTTCTAAGCCGACCTATGTGATACAGAAGGTCTGTTTGCTGCTGTAGAGGGTCTGTTGGGTTTAGTAATACCTCAAAACATAAGAGGAGCATTTCTCCAGATGGCAGAGCCCTTGGGGTTCAGAGGAATGTGTGTTTGGCTGTCAGCAAGACTTAGCTGTCAGTATTGCCCAGTCATCTGCACTGAATATCACATTTTGAGTACTGTGATGATCCACCCACAGCTCTGGCATTGATCTAAATTATTCAATCCCCAAACTTACACATTGATGGATAATTTTTTATTAAAAGTTTTTGAAGTCAGAAGAGATCTGGATGTAAATCTCAACCACCTCTATGGAATTGTATCATCTTGAGCAAGTAACACAATTTCCTTGAGCATCAAATTACTTATCTAGAAAGCTGGGGGTTAAGAATGCTGCTTACCACTCTTCAAGGACAGGACAGGACTCTTTGGAACCTAGTGTGAAAAGCACTGTTGCAGGAAGAGATCAATTTCAGCTAATGTTCAGCAATCCACTAAACATTCACTTGAGATGTGCACAAAACCAAGTTGTCAATACATCTTCACTTCTATAGTTGTAGCAAGACTGGTGAACTTCATGAATTTGCATTTGTATTCATCAAATAAAACTATGGTGCAGCAGTAAAAAATGTTGTCTACCTCTGGTGAATAGAGTTATTGTAAGGATCAAAAGATAATATATTCAAAGTGGCTAATAGCTAGCAAGGGCCACTTTAGTTATACGTAATTCCACATCAACAAATCCTGCACTATAATCAGAGAATATTTTTCAGGATGGGAAAAAGAAAAAAAAAGCAATATAAGAACATATCATCTATTGGCTAATTCAAGAGGCCTTAGGATACTTTTTCTTATACATGTGTCAATTTAGTGGGCAGAAATCAGCACTGTGGACAGTTCCATAGATGGCAAATGTCGCATAAAAAGCTGGCTTTGAATTTGGACTATCAACGTTAGTGTTGTTGTTGTTGTTTTAATAGTTTTTAGTTGTGGATGGACACAATATATTTATTTATTTATCTTTATGTGGTGCTGAGGATGGAACCCAGTGCTTCACCGGTGCTAGGCGAGTGCTCTACCACTGAGCCAATGTTAGTGTTTTTAAACTGTGGGTCTAGAGTGTTGTGGCCAGAATTTAAATAAACTAAAAAACAATGGAACAAAGTGCAGAGTGTTTTGTATATAGTCAGCATGAGTGTTATTTCATGAAACTTTTGTTCTATCTTGCTCTTGCCGTTGTCTGAGGTATATATGGATGCGTGCCAATGTGTGGGTTGTGAGGTTTCATTTCACTACATCTCATATGACCTAACCTTGGATACCAGTGACCCATTAGATCATTTTTCTTCAGAAAAATCCACTAAAACTATTTCTGGCTTCACTGACATTTGGTGTCTCCCTCTGGTTCCACATGCCACTTCTCCTGGCCTACCCACAACGCATAAAGCAGCTCCGGTGGCCCAGCAAACTCACCTCCAGGAGCTTAAGCTAGAACTCCAAATATCAAAAATTAAGTTAAAAATAGAGTTAAACATCTGAAACTTTATCTGCTTGATGCTAAATAATCAACTGAAATATTTTTGTTGGACAAACTGATAATTGGGGAGTTATATTTAAATCTTGGCTCATTTTCAGGTTTCAGTACAACTGCTTATGAAGTGAGAGGGCTTTTAGAGGGTCCTTCTACCTTAGAATACCAATATGGGTGCCACCAACTCAGAAGAGATAGTGGGAAGTTTGTCTTGGCCTCAGAACACAGAGAAGGTACCTAGAAAGCATGTCACGAAAGCTCTCACAAGTTACTCAATGAAAGAGCTGTAATTCTGAGATGAATATTCTATTCATTAAATCCCACAATTCTGTGTGTATGTATCTACACACATGTTGCTTATGTTAGCATTGAACAGAGAGACAAAATGTAAACTAAGTAAATGATCCTCCTCATTAGATGCAGAAACTGAATTGATACAGTCAGGTAATATGGAGATACAAGACTGCTAAGAGCCAAGTATATGATGCATGGCATTTTTGGTCGAAAGGTGACGCCAGCTAGCCATTGAGATGATATGATTATGTTAAGATTTGCATTCATATGGATATTGGACTCCTGCTGTTCACCTAGGCCGGCTACGGGACTCCTGGAGAGTTCCCATTGGTTGGGGAAGTACAGTAGGAGGGAGTTCCGGGGGAGGAGCTCTCTCGGCGGTCCGAGAGGAGGCCGCGTGTGTGGAAAAAATCTTCCCGGGCGGTACCGGACATTGGCGGCAGTTTCAAAAAATAAACTTTGTTCCTGCTTGAGTGGCTCGTGATTTTGTGCCCAGCCAGACTGCGGCACAAGACCATTTCAAGATAAACAGACAGTTCTTTCTCATAAATGGCTAAAGGGCAAATATGGCCAACTTGATTCCTTGTGGTAAAATTCAATTTCATTTCATCCCACAATTATTCTACTTATCAGTAAGGGACATAAGTTTTCCCCCAGATCTGAAAAGCAATATATTTAGGTATTTGCTGCCTTCTGACTATAAGAATGCTCTTCCGTCTTCTCAAAGCACCCTCCTTCCTTTTGAGAACTTGCCTCTTCTCTTTAAGATATAATCTGAGCTTGACCCTTTGCCACTCACAGTGTATTCCTGTGACCAAATACTGCAGCAGTTAGGCATTCCTTCCCTAGGAACTTATTCATGAGCAGAAGGCCGAAGACACTGGCCCTGGTGGGTCCCCTCCTGACAACCATCAAGGTCCTAACCATGCTGTGATTCCTGCACCCCGGCACTCCAGGCTGCCCTTGGTTCTGTTGCATTACCAACCTGATTCTTCAGCATCGAAAGAAACCTGTGGGCTCTCAGTTCCTTCCATTGCATCCCCCATGGCATAAATTAATTAAAATCTGTTCCTATTGTGCTGGGGCTGTGGCTCAGTGGTAGAGCACTTGCCTAGCATGTGTGGGGGCACTGGGTTCAATTCTCAGGACCACATACAAATAAATAAATGAAACAAAGGTACATCAAAAATTTAATTTTTTTTTAAATTTGTTACTATTGCCTGCCACTTAGAGGGATATTCAAAATATTCAACAACAAACCAATCTGAACCAAATTCGCCGAACAGCCAGAATAGATCCTAGTGATAGAACTGTTATGATTGTTCTGGTGTTTCCTGACTAAAGATAAGCCCAGTTTGCAGCCAAAGAGGCTCAACAAAAACCCATCCCCCCAAAAAAAAATCAAAGAAACAAACAAACAAAAATCAAGCACCCATTACCCACAGAAGTAATATCAGAAGAAATCACAGGGATAGAGACCTCTACTGGATTCAGCATAGGGATGTAGTCAATGTGAGTGAATCAATAAAACAATGAGCTAACAGCTCTCCACAAAAAGATATAGAGAATGGTGAGCCTTCCCTGTCACCAATGTATAATCCAGAACTAGAAATACTCTTTTTTCTTTACAGAGGAATTTAGGCCTAATATATTCTACTAACAGTAACCAAGATAAGTGTAATTCCTACATGGCTAAGTATTGGTAAAGCTATAATAGTTTTGTGACTCATTTTCATACCTTCTGATTACTTTCTGTTTATGGAAAGCAGTATTGGTTTTTGACTAATGGTGATGAGATAAAGTTTCCTTATAAAATTAGTTAAGTAAAACTGTGCATCGATTTTTTAATTGTGCAAATAAGAGGATAGTTGGTACAACTATATTGTAAGAATCATTACAGCAACATGAGAACTCCTGGCATTTAGGAAGCACCATGCTACCTACATGTGGTAGACAAAGAACCTAGACTCATGAGAAACATTCCAGTCTTGGCTTTTTCTTGGACCATCCAAACACTGATCCCCCCCACTCCTTCCTGGACCTCTGTCTCTATATTATCTAGCCAGCAATGACAGAATTATTACAAAGGGTGGCACCTAAGCACAATGACAAAGTGGTATAAAAATTCCAACTATGACAGTGCACTGAGATCCCAAGTCCCTTGCACATGGTCCACTGAGCAGCTGGTGACGCTTACACATTTCAGACAGTTTTGCCTTGGGCTGGATTCAACTCAGTGACCTAGACATGAAAAACTGTCTGTGTCCCAGTTCCAGGTTTCTGAGTTGTGTGTTCTATCCTTCTTGCTCTTACCATTGGTATTAAAGGGGACTCCAAAAGACCTAAGAGTTTTCCCATAATACATTTCTTTGTCTTCCTTAAGCAAGGTGGCTTTTAAAAATTAAAGTTAACATTTAAAAATTAACATCCACATAGCTAAATGCATGTTCATGCATAGATTCTCAAGGCACACTTCAGTAATCTCACCAACCAGGAAGCACATTTCAGAGAAATTATTTTTAAGGGGTGATATTTGCAGGACTGAAGTTCCCATCTCGAATTCGTTATAAAGACCAAAAAGCAACAAAGATAAAGTATTATCTACTAAATAGTAAATTCCCTGCTCATCCAATTAATTGGATTACTCTAAAGCCAAATTGGCAAACTCAAACCCCATAGATTGGATCAGACTCACAAATAGGGGAAGGGAATATAGGAAGGAAGGCAGGGAAGTATTTATTAAAATTAATTGCCCAAATCTTAAAATTGGGAGCTCTCATATAAAAGCATTCATTTCCACCTTCTTTTGACAAAGTACAATTATCTGATAACACAGGTTCAGCTTGATTTGAGAAGTGGTTATTCTGTTTAGGTGGGGCATGAAATTTAGAGGTAACCATGGTACCCGTTTTCCCATTTTAGTATACCCAACCCCTCTGCCTTCCTTTATTATCTGCCTGAGACCAGAGGACAATAAAAGGTCACTTTACTTCCCACATGGAAACACCTCTGTCCAAAAGTACTCAAGAAGGGAAGTTTCATGCACTATGTCCATTTCATCCATTGTATCTCCAGCATCTAACACACATCAGGTGCTCAGTCTATTTCTGGAATGGATGGATGAGGGGAGGGAGGGAGAGGAGGGAGGGAAAGAAGGGAGAAAGAGGAGGGAGGAAAGATCTTGGACCACTCATTGGAAAAGATGAACATGTGAAGCACCTCAAAGTCATCAGAGACTATTATTAGTGTGGTTCTAAAAAAGTACAGGGGCTCTTCTTTCTACTGAATCATCAGTTTTTTCCTTCTCCACTGGATTATTCCCATAAGCAGAGAAGTATACCATAATAGCTCCCATTTAAAAGAAAGGTTAGTTAGAAATCCTTTTCTTGAGCCATATCCCTCTCTAGCTACTTCCCCTTATTTTTGCTCTCCTTAGAGCAAATCTTCTCCAAAGAAGTTATCTAAGCTCAGTGTCCCTTCCATTCTCATTTTTGTCTCTACAACTTCCCTGAAAGAGCACTGGTTGGGATTACCAAGGACCTCCCCATGGATAAACCCACTTTACCAAATCTCAGTTCCCATTTCACTTACCATATCATCAGTATTTGACACAGATGACCTCTGTATCTTGCTTGAAAATCTTTCTTCCTTTGGCTTTTGGGATCCACTCTCCCTATCTCACCGATCACTCCTCAGCGTTGTCATCTCAATCTCCATCTCTCAAGTCCTATCAGTCTTTTAACTTTAATGCCATTTTTATATGATGATTCTGAAATGCCTACCACTCCCTGAGCTCCATCTATGTAAAACTGCCACGTGTGTCTACCTACATGTCAAATGAGAGGTTGAAACTTAATGTTAGCAAAATTGAACTCCTGAACTAGAAGAAACAGCTCCCCACTAGCAACAAGCACACTTGGTATCCAGATCTTAGGTTTTTTTATACCAGGGATCCTTAGAGAAATGGCTAAGTTTAGGGCTGGGACAGAAATTGTATAAGACAATCCTGGAGCCAACAAGTTATTATAAGTACCAGTAAGGAAGTACTGAACACACACACACACACACACACACACACACACACAGTGAGAATGGTGTGTCAAAAAGACATAGGGCCAACTGAAACAGCTCTCAGTTGTCAAAGCTGGAACAATTTGTGCAACAAAATAAAGTGGTATTGAATTACAACCAAAGTATAAAATAAAAACCCTGGAACCCATATTGATATAAATGATGTGATCAATTAGTAAATGAAGAATACTGGATAAATGCAGAAGACTTCCAAATAATTTGTGTGGATCCTCTGTCTTCAAGGAGGTATAGTGTCATATTCCTAAAGTATGGCCTGATCCTAATGACTTCCTTTCAAAAAGTATGGCATAGAGAAGGGTCACAGTGAGTAATTTCACAGCAAAAAAAAAATGACCACATCCAGGTTGTTATGGTTTGGATGTGAGGTGTCCCCCCGAAAGCTCACGTGTGAGACAATGCAAGAATTTTCAGAGGAGAAATGATTGGGTCTAAATGATTGGGTTATTGAGTCTTAACCCAATTAGTAATTAAATCCCTGGATAGGGATAAACTGAGTGGTAACTGAAGTGGTAGGGTGTGGATGAAGGAGGTGAGAATTGGAGCATGAGGTTTGAGTACATATTTGTATCTAGAGTGTGGAGTCTCTCAGTCTCTCTCTCTCTCTCTCTCTCTCTCTCTCTCTCTCTCTCTCTCTCTCTCTCTCTTCTCTCTCTCTCTCTCTCTGACTAGAACATCTGAAACCATGAGCCTTCAAATGAATTTTTCCTCCTCTACAGTTCTGATCAGATCATTTTAGTCTCAGTAGTGAAAAAGCTGACTAAGACAGGTGCTCCAGTCAACACCAACAACCAGTCAGATTGACAGTATGTGCCCTTGGTGCAACATGACAAGAAGGGCACTTAAACTCTGGGGTCTTCCTCCCTGAAATATGTAACCCCCATCTAATCATGAGAAAAAGATCAGACACATCCTATTTGAAGGAAAGTCTATAAAATATTTGGTCAGCACATCTCAAAACTGTCAAGGACATCAAAAAAAAAAAAGCAGGTCTCAGCTGGGTATGGTGGTGCACCCCTGAGGCAGGAGGATTGCAAGTTTGAGGCCAGACTGGGAAACTCAGCAAGACCCTGTCTCAAAAAAAAATGGGCCAGGAGAGCACCCCTGGATTCAATCCCAGCACTGCACCAAACAAACACCCCAAAACAATAACACAAAAAAAATACCAAGAAGTATCTGAGACACTATGGAAGCTATAATCTTAACAGTCTTTCTGTAAATATTAAGCCATTCTAAATAAAACATTTGTTAAAAATAAAAAAAAACTAGTCCTTTCCACAAAGAAATGCAGTCTCCCATCTCAAAAAATGAAAACTCCATTTTTCCTATTACTCAGGCCAAAACTTTCATGCACCTCACAGACTCCAGTATCTTTTATACACAGCCAACACAACATCCAACCAGACTCCCGTCTTATTGCTTTTCACCTGATGATCCCTCTGCCTGGAATTCTTTTCCCCTCAGGACCACAGAATCTCCCCTTTCATATCTTTCAAGTCTCTGCTCAAATGTCAAGTTCATCCAAGAGGCTTTCCCTGACTGTGCCTGTAAAATAAGAGCACACTACACCAAAGAATGGTCGACCCTCCTCAGACTGTCTTATAATTCTTCAAAGAATTCATCACCAGGGGAAGTAAATAAAGCCACCCCTGACAGCCAAGAGCTGGCCTGTCACCCTCAACTTGGCTGCAGAGTTCTGTCGAACAAAAACCGTTCAGCAGAAAAACAACATCAGACAAATTCCACTCTGTCTCTGATGAATCAAGACAAGATGAGACCCCTCCAAATACATGTTTAAACAGATGAAAATATGAGCATTGTCCAAAACATGACAACGACCAAATATCCCCACATGCTGGCTAATATGAGTGACCACGGCTGTTTGAATTATAGCTTGGCACTTGCTCTGTCCTCCTTGCCTCCTAGATAAGAATTGTTGAGTTACCCAGTAGACCAAACAATGCCCCCCACCAAAGGTGACAACATCCAAGTCTCAAGAACTTGTGAATATAGCTCTATATATCACAAAGAGGAATTTGCAAATGTGATTAAGTTGAAGACTTTGAGATGGAGAGAATATCCTGATTTTTCCAGGTGGGCCCCACATAAACACAGTGGTCCTTATAAGAGAAATAGAGTTGGTGAGAGAGGCTTGACAACACCCGGTTGTTGGTTTTAAAGATTAAAGGTGGGGCCACAAGCCACAGGATTTAAGCAACATTCTAGATGTTGCCTATAGGAAAGGCTGATGCCTCGACTTTTAGCCCAGTGGAACTGATTTTGGACTTCTTCCCCCAGAACTGTACAACTTTGTCATTTTTAAACCAGTAGGTTTATGTGAATGTATTACAGCAGCAATATAGGGGATTCAGGTAGAAAATATAGGCATGCAGGTAGAAAATGCTTCCTATTGCCCAGGCAGCATCTAATCTAGAGCAATGATTCACTTCCTTGAATCCTCCCCAACATCACCACTCCCCAAATCTGCTTTTCTAACATCTTACTGAGATGTGGACATTCTCCCTCAATGCCATGAACCCAACTCAGTCCAGTTCTCAGTGCACCACTGCTGGTCTTTGGTACTAGGGCATGGACAACTGTCGGGTGTTCTGATATAATTTATCCATTATCATCTGTCTGATCCACTACCAATCCTGGGTGATCACAGACATAAATATGTAAATAATAAGCCAATCCATGAATAACAAATTAGTACTATTCAGGGCCCTCAGACAAGGATATGATGAAGTAGAGGTATTCTAGAACTGCACATTAGGTAAACTAAGACAACCAAGCCAATTTATGGTGAGCAAGCATTTATTTCCTTAACCCTCAACCCTTCTTTTCTTATTGAAGTACCACCAGAAATATTCTAGCTTTAGAGAAATGAAAAAGGGTAGGTCCATATTGAAGCCAGGAGAATCCATCTGGATTTAGGGATAGGTAGTCAAGAAAGAATGACCCAGAGACCTCCTGTCCTAGGGATAACATGGCGACAATTACTACTTGTTGACCCTCTTCCTGATTTTGTACTTCTATCTGCAGAACTGTATGATGATAATTTTTATAGCTTTAATGCCTCTGTTTAGGGTGATTTCCTATTTTACCAATAGAGTGCATTGTCTCAGGTGACGCTGTAAAAAGACCAAGAATTAGATAAAATTATTACTTCATTCTGCTTATGAGAAAAGTGAGTCTCAAAAAAAGATGAAGCCATAGCAGAAAATAAACAGTTGGCAGAGTGTGGACTTGAAACGCGATCTACCAGGTACTAAAGCTCATGATCTAGACCATCAGGCTGCTGCCACCAGAGTCCAGGAAACCAAGGAGGTGGGGGCTAGGGTCCCAGCTGGGTGTTCAGGAGGAAGAGGGCTGGGTACACCTAGCACCTCATGCAGTTCTCAGCTCCACAGCTGCTGATCAAATGTGAGTTCTCAGAGGCCCCTGCAGGACTTCCCAGCTCTAACAGCTTTAGTTACCACAACAGTGTATTCATTCAATCAGTGCTGTTTATAGCTGGAGTGCCTACGATGTGCCCAGCACTGAGGCAGGATGCTAAGCCCTCCACTGAGAATTACTTAAAACTGGAAAATACCCTCAGTTGATCTGGTTTGCATTGGTTCAGCCAAGAGTGGACAAGATGATTGTAATGTTCCCTTCCAGCTTTGGGGCTCATCATCCTGGGCACCCTGAAGCTGTTCAGGTGGCCCACTGCCCACCTTCTAATTTCTGCTCAGTGATTGGCAGGACAGACAACAAGCTCCAGAGATGAACTACAGCCCCACAACCCATGCGTCCTAAATGCCTGGCTGGCCCAAGTCAGTCAATAGGTCTGAGGAGTCTTGAAACAGCCCCATGGTGTTCCCTGTGGAGTCTCTAGACAGCTTCAACAGGGTCCAGTTGACATTTGCTGTAAAGACCTATTAAATCCAGGTCTCTTTCCTACAGCTGAGACTCTAGAACAGCTGCCCCTGCCAAACAGCAGGGAAGAGATATTGAAATCACACTAAGGACTGGAACCAGGAAAAAAAAATTGCCTGTTTGGCGCTGATAACTCCTTTTGCTGCTGGCTTTTCTAAGGGGGGTCTCCGTGGGGGCATTCTGAAGGGAGTCATGAAGCTGGAGGACAGCAGCAAATTCGAGAGCTCCTGCAGCAGGGCATGGCAGGGAAAGACTTCCCTGGGTCTAACCAATTTACTCCTATTGATTTTCAGATCAAAGGAGTTCAGCTCACAAATCAAAAGATGCTCCTCTCTCCCTCCCACTAAGTCTGCAGCCTCTCCCAGACACCTCACAAATCCTCCTTTGGTCTTGATTAATCTGGATCCCTCCAGGTTGGAAACTGTTTGGAGGGGGCAGGGACCTAAGGATAATCTGGGCCAAATAAATCAGCTTGTCATGCAAGGGCTCAGAAGTCCTGGGAAACAGAACCGTGCGGCTCAGTGGTAAGAGGGCTGGGAGCTTGGGTCCTGATGTTGGCATCACCACCCATTGGGTTTATAATATTTTATAGGTCACTTAAACTGTGTTAGGGTATTTTCTTTTCTAAATTACCAAATGGAAATAAGAGGGTAAGGAGCAGAGTCTTCAGAATACAACAGAACTGGGTTCAAATCCCAACTCCATCCTGGGTGACCTGAGGCAAGACACTTCACCTCTCTGAGCCTTCATTTCTTGAACTGAAAAATGGGCTTCCAACCCTTCTCAGGGTCATTGTGAGAATGAAGTTAGGTGATGCCCATACAAGTGTTCAGCACTCACACGGCTCACAGCAAGACCAATAACTACTACCTCTCACTATCCAATGGGGCTTTGGTAAGAATAAAATAGAGCCATGTGTGCAAAGGGCTTTGAAAAGTACAGAGGACTGAGAACACTCCAAAGGGTCCTATAAACCAGTCTATCACATTTGGGGCTGGAGTTTGAAGGTCACCTTCAAGCAAGATTCAAAGATCACTCCAGAGTCAGAGGAAGGAGACCCAAGGAAATGACTGCAGTGCAGGATAGGTGACATTGCAAGACGGCAGGGTATGTTGGATGTGGCTGTGACAATGACACTTTTCTCACATCATCCTACTGTCACCCTCAATCACCCCTATAAAGGCCTGGCCTCTACCAGCAACCCCTACAGGTGAGAGCCATGCCAGCCACACTGCCTGTCCTGTCCACAGAGCCTTTGGACCATGACAAGGAGCTTAAGCCAACTGCTTGAACTTAACCAACAACTGTGCTCATCTTCCTGCTCCATACCAGGATGCCAACTGTAGTGGGGCAGTAATATTTCCCAGACTCTCTTGAACATATGTATGGCCAAGTGATGAGGTATGGCCAACAAGATATAAGCGGAAGTGTTGTATGAAATGATTCTTTAAATATAAAAGCATTCCTCCCTTTAATCCCCCTCTATGACTTGAACTATGGCCTGGCATGAATATCTAATGGCTGGTGTACCCGCAGCCATTTTAGACTATGGGGTTACTTAAGGATAACTACACACTGGGGTAGCAAAGTAAAGAGACAAGAATCTGCCTGATAACACTGTGGGATGTTATCAGGCTTATGCCAACAACCTCTTCACTTTTTCTACAGGTAAGGATAAACCCTTGTATGTTAGAACTAACAAAATTTTTTCAGCTTTTGGATGATAGGGAGAAGTCCTACTAGTTCCAACTGTTTACAATTCTGTTCAGGGACTAGCACCTAGTAGTTTATTCCCAGCCTGAGCCCTGACCTGAGACTCATAATCAGTGGCTTCTAAATCAACATGAAACAAGTTTGGGACTTATTCATCATCCATATTGGTAAATATTGATTAAATACCTGTGCTTTGGAGGTAGGAGGTAGGAGGTGAGTATCTTTGCTAAGGCTTCCATAATACAGAAATCCCTGTGTAAAGGATTTCTCTCTCCTGCCCCAAATAGAAAACTCAAGGAAGATTTCATGGAAGGTTTAATTTTTAGGGTTAGGTCCAAAACAATGAATAGAATTACAATCAGCAAGAGAACACTTTCAAACTGTTTTTATGAGGCTAGTGTTACCCTGATATCAAAACCAGAAAAAGACATCACAGGTAAAGAAAAGTCAATATCCCTGATGAACATGAATGCAAAAATACTCAACAGAATGTTAGCCAGCCAAATTCAATAGCACCTTAAAAGGGTCATACACTGTGACTAATATTTATCCCTGGGATACAAGGATGGTTTAACATATGCAAGTCAATCAGTGTGATACACCACATTGAAAAATGAAAGATAAATATAACATGTAGATAAAGACAATTTTTTTTTACAAAATTCAACATTGTTTCACAATAAATATGCACAACATGTTTGGTAAAAAAGGAATTTATCTGAACACAATAATGACCATATATGAAAAGCTCATAACATAATACTCACTAATGAAAGACTGAAAGCACTTTCTCTAAATCTGGAATAAGACAAGTGTTCCCACTCTTGCCATTTCCATTCACCATGGTACTGGCCATCCTAACTAAATTGTACAAGAAAAAGGAAAGAAAAGCCATCCAAATCAGAAGGAAGAAGTAAAATGATTTCTATTTGCAAGTTGCACAATTTTATGTGTAGAAAACCCCAGAGACACACCCCCCCCCCAAAAAAAAACTATTAGAACTAATAATAAACAAATTCAGCAAAGTTGCATGCTACAAAATCATATACAAAAGTCAACATGTTTACATACACTAACAATGAATTATCCAAAAAGAAAATTAAGAAAACAATTCCATTTACAATAATGTCAAAAAAAGAATACAATAGAACTAAATCTAATCAAGGAAGTAAGAGACTTGCTATTTTTAAGAGACTTGTATACTTGAAATTATAAAATATTAATAAAAGAAATTAAGGAGACATAAATAAATGGAAAGATATCCCATGTTCATGGATTGGGAGAATTAATATTGTTGAAATTCTCCTACTACCCAAAGCAACTTACAGATTTAATGCAATCCCTATCAATGGGATTTTTTAAGAAATAGAAAAAATAATTCTAAAATTCATATTAAATCACAAAAGGCTCTAAGTAGCCAAAGTAATTTTGAGTGAAAAGAACAAAACAGGAGTCATTGTACTTTCTGGTTTCAAAATATATTACAAATTGACAATAAACAAAACAGTATAATATTGGCATTTTAGAAGATACATAGGCCAATGGAATAGGATAGAGAACCCAGATATAAATCTACACATACAAGGTCAAACATCTTAGACACTAGTGCCAAGACTACAAAATGGGGGAAAGTCAGTCTCTACAATAAATAGAGTTGGGAAAACTGTACGTATCCACATGCAAAAGAATTAAATTGAAACCCTCCTTATCTTACACTATAAACAAAAATCAACTCAAAATGGACTAAAGACTTAAAATAATATTTGAAATCATAAAACTCCTAGAAGAAAATGGGTAAAAAATTTCTGATATTAGCCTTGGTCAAAAAAGTACAGTCAATAAAAGAAAAAAAAATTAAAAATTGGATGATATCAAGCCAAAAAGCTTCTGTACAGCAAATGAAGCAATCAACAAAATGCCTGAAAATATTTTCAAACCACATATCTGATAAAAGATTAATATTCAAAATATATAAGTTGAATTCTACAACTCAACATCAAAAAAATCAAAAAACTCAATTTATTAAAATGGACTAAGAAGCTAACTCAACATTTTTCAGATATACAAATGGCCAACAGGTACATGAAAAGTGCTCAACATTGCTAATCAAAACCTCAAGAAACCTGGCACAGTGGCACACACCTGTAATACCAGCAGCTCGGGAGGCTAAGACAGAAGTATCGCAAATTTAAGGTCAGCCTCAACATCTTAGCAAGTCCCTACGCAACTTAGTGAGACCCTGACTCAAAAATTTTAAAAAAGGGGGAGGGGGCTGAGGATGTAGCTCAGCGGTAGAGCACCCCAGGGTTGAATCTACAGTACAAACACACACACACACACCTCTGTTAGGATGGCTAATATAATAAAAAGGATAAATGTTGGTGAGGATGTGCAGAAAAGGAAAACCTTGCAAGTGTTGATGAAAATGTAAATTAGTACATCCGTTATGGAAAATACTGTGGAGGTTCTCATAAATTTAATAACAGAACGTCTATAATCTCCACTTATGGAGAATTATCCAAAGGAAATGAAATCAGCATGTCAAAGAGATAACTGCACTCCCCTGTTCAGGGCAGCACCACTCACACCAGCCTACACATGAAGCAACTTAAATGCCCACTGACAGATTAATAGGTAAAGAAAATGTGATGTAGATTATAATGGAATACTACTTCATATTTAAAAAGAAGGAAATCCTATTGTTTGCAGCAATGTGGTGAATGTAGAGGGCATTACATGGAATGAAATAAGCCAGAGGACACATACTTGAAATAAGTTCACATGATAGAGTCATGTGTGTGATGGACAGTCACAGACAGATGAATCTAAGTTAATCAAACGCAAAAGAAGCAAAGAATGGAATAATAGTTGCCAGGTGCTGGGGGAAGAGGATGCAAACATGTGAGTCAAAGGGTATAAAGTTTCAATTATACAAGATGAATAAGTCCTAGTAAGGAATAGTGCTTATGGTGTAAAACAATTTATTATAAATTTTAAAATTCCCTAATAGGGTATATCTTAGGTTAAATGTAATCATCATCATCATCATCATCATCAATAGAGTTGGAGGAAAACCCTTGAAGGTGATGGACGGATTGATTTAGGGCATTAATTGTGGCTATGGCTTCACAACTGTGTACTTACCTCCCATCATCAAGTTGTATACATTAGATATGTTCAATTTTTTGTATGTCAGTCATACATCAACAAAGGGGTTCTTAAAAAGAATTTTAACCAGGAGAAAGGGGAAGGTACACCTGGTGAAGCAAAGGCCCCTGGAGAGATCATCAAACTCTTTGGCAAATGTAAGTTAGGACAGTTTTGGATGCTGTACCACGATATTCAGGCTTTCTGATATAGAATTGTATCTCTAAGGAGTTCAACTCAAAAAGGCATCAATACTTTATAAAAAATTGTCTCAAGTTAGAAGAATTGTTAAGAACTGCAGTCACAATTTCATAAAAACATATGAATGGTATATACATAAATATAATACACAGATATCATATATAATATACACACATAGCTTTTCTTAAAGAGTGGAATGAGTTAAATGAATGACTAACACTGACTGAAAATAGGTGTTTTTCATGCATGATGTTATGTTATCCCCACGACAACCCCTTAAGACAAGTACTGTATCATCCTTATTTCACAGAAGAGGATGATTGTAGTAACTTGCCTGAATTCTCAGGTTTGTATGTGGGCCATGCCAGGATTTGAAACCTGCTTGGATCTGCTGAAATTCCAAAGTTCATCTTCTTAATCACCAAACCAGACCCCTTCTAAAATGATCTTCAAGGTCAGGGTAGGTGGAACGATCACAGGGGACTATATATCTCAGCCCTCGGGAAGCCCTGTGTGACCCTCTCACTGTCCTCCCTCCCACCTGTAGATGACCATCAACACTATCAAGTTGTCACACTCTAGTCTGTAACATCAGCCCCTAAACGCGTCTCTCAAAACAAAGCTTAATTTTGCTATTTTTGAAGTCTATATAAATAGATCAATACAGTCTGCATTCTGATGGGTCTGACTCACTCAACATTATGTTTTTAGGATATGTTATTTTCATAATCCGAAAGTTACAAGGTATTTTAAATACCCAGGATCACAAGAGGGCCTCCAGAGGCTGACTCAGTTGATAGCATCCTGGTTGATACCTTCTAAACAGGATTGACCCACCTTAAAAAGGAGGATGTGTGGGGCTGGGGATATAGCTCAGTTGGTAGAATGCTTGCCTTGCATGCACAAATTCCTGGCTTCAATCCCCAGCACCACACACACAAAACAAGGAAGATGTGCTCCTTTAAAAGCCATGACCAGAGAAAAGGGGGTCAGAGCCCATAGCTGGTTCCCTTACCCTGTCCTGTCCACCTGTGCCAGGCTCATGGCCACCCTTCCATCAGGCAGCTCAGCCAGCTGCCTCTAAATGGATTATCCAGTTCACTGCCATGTTTTCCGAATCACTGCCTGGGTCACCATCACGTGTTTCTCTGTCCCGTTGGCTCTGTGACCTTTGGAGCAGAGGGCAGTGACTGTGCTTGGAGCTGCCTGGGCTTCTGTCTCTGTGGACAACCTGAGAATCCTTCAACTTGGGAAATCTGGGGAATGTCCCTCTTTTCTTCTCTTACTCCCTTTTCTCCTCCCCCGCCCCCCATTTTTTCTTCTCATTTCTACTTAAACATTTTTGACTGAAGTTTTCAAAACTAAACTAAACAAGAGGACAGTGCAATGAACCCCCATGTAACCCTTGTCCAGCTTCACCAAAGGCCAGCACATGACCATCTTTTATCTCCTATCCTTCACCCAATTTTTTTTTTTCCATTCCTACTGGATTATTTTGAAGAAAATTCAAGATTTGTCACCTGTGAATACTTCAGCATATATTTTTAAAATATAAGGTATCTTTAAAAACATAGCCAAAATATAACTATCATAATCCCTTAATTTCATCAAATATCAAATTGGTCTTCAAACTTTCCCCACCTTTTCATAAATGTTTCTTTATGGTTATTCTGTTCAAATCAGGATCAAAATGAGGTCCACATGCTGCATTCTATTGAAATGTTCCCCTATTGTAGGGAATAGTATTTGGAAACTATAAACTAAATTCTGGACTTCTTGTTGCTAGGAAGTGATCATTTCTTGTAGGCCTTTTGGGACTTCCAGATGTAGAAAATACAAAGTATGTGTGTGTGTGTGTGTGTGTGTGTGTGTGTACGTACGTGCACACGTGCATACACATACATGTTTCAAAGAGAAGACATGACATAAGTTTTCAGCAGGTATTTCCAAAGTTAAAATTACAGAAATTTTCCTTGAACTCTTTAGTTTCATATTTGCTTATCTTCTGCTGAAAATCTTGATTCTGTCAGAAAATGAACTAACATAAACACTAATATTATTTCTGATGGTATTTTTACTGAAATTTTTATTTTTTAGATTTTTTTTCCTTGGGACATATTCCACTACATGTGTATAATTAAAATACTGTGTTTTAAAAGTAATTTGAAATCCTTTCTCTTTGATTGCCTCCAACTGGACACACAATTAGATTCACTGGTTTCACATTTCTTCCATATTTCATGGGTTGTAATTTTCATTGTTGAGTGAATTATGTTTTGTTATCATATAAAACATTTACATGACTCTGAAGTTATGTAAATGTAAATGACTCTGAATATAAAGAAAAGGTACACTCCTAGAAGTCTAGCTTCTCTCCCTGTCCCCTCCACCTGTTCCTTCCAATCCCCTATAGATAATTGGCTTTTAAAAAAATTATCATATAGGGCTGGGGCTGTAGCTCAGGGGTAGAGTGCTTGCCTAGCATGCATGAGGCACTGGGCTCGATCCTCAGCACTACATAAAAATAAACAAAATAAAGGCATTCTGTCCATCTACAGCTACAAAAAAAAAATTAATTATCATACCATTATTTAATTTGTTAATAGATTCATAAGTAAAATAAATATAAATAAAACATAATAAAATAATTAAAAATACATTTCTAAGTGGCAAAGAAAAACTCCACTTTTAAACAATAATAATGAAATACTTTTAAGTAAGCAGCATTGCTCTGTTTAAGATCTTTCATCTAAGAATTTCTGAATGTTCAGGTCCATTTACAAGAAGGAAAGGGTTTTCCCAACTTAATGGATATAAAAATAAGAAAAAGAGGAAGAAATTTTCCCAAGAGAACACAGCAAATTCAGCTCTTTCCCAGGAATTCAACAGGAGGCACAGGCCAGCCCCTCTCTGAAAACACTGATGATCCCCCCCAAGTCTGAAGTGGGACCCAGGCTCATGTGTTTTTGCAAAACTTCCAGGAGATTCTAGGTAGCAGCCCTGGTGAACAAGCCTCTAGCAAAAGCTAGCAACACCCAATCAGGCTTCTTTTTAAGACTCTCAAAAACAATTTGTTGTTGCTGGAGTAAGTCTTGCATCCAAAACTCAGGACTACAAAAAGCAGGACCTTATTTGTCTTTAATACCACATTATCTCCATTCTGCCCTCTTACTGCACCAGAGAAAGGACAGTAGATCCTGGCCAAAATGAGGGCACCCAATTCTACTTCCCCACACATGTACATAAGTTTCCAGGAGTGTCAAGGGGTGGGAGATGTGATTCTTGCTGTCCCCTGTCCCTTCAGGCCTCCCTGGACTCAGGCATCACGTGACCAGCATTGTTGGTTCTTGCAGGAGCCTGCTAAGCCATGGCTCATCCGTGAATTGAACACAGGGCTGTTCAGTCAGAAGCTCCCTGGATGGCTCTGAAGCCAGATCTACAGCACTGAAGTCATTCTGCTGCCCCGTGAGTCACTGTGACTGGGTTGAGTAAACTTGAGGACTCTTGTCACACCTGCTGCCCTTAGCCAGACTTGGCCCTTGAAGCAGAGCGCAGGATCCTTTTCTCAATGAACCACTAATTTCTATGCACTTGTGGCTTTCCTCTCCAGCAGCCCAAGGAATCTTTATCTAGATTGGGCTGAAGAAATCTTTAGTCTCAATTATTCAATATCCTCTCATTCTTTAACCTATGAATTCCTTTTGTCTCCCAGGGGTCACGGTTTTTGAGTGCAAAATCCTGGAAGCATTAGGATTTTCCTTTTCCTGTGTTGTTACAGTGCTCACCAAGGCTACCACCACGCACAATCCCAGGAAGCATTGTGCATCTGGCCTCAGGGGACTTAGGCAGAGCACATGCACAGTCTGAATGGTGATGGTGATAATGGAGGAAGCAACGTGAGTTAGTGCTTCAAATAAATCACTCTGGCTGGGGGTATAGCTCAGTTGGTAGAGTGCTTGCCTTGCATGCACAGGGCCCTGGGTTCAGGAAGGAAGGAAGGAAGGAAGGAAGGAATCACTCTGCACTTAATAAGCTCCAGAGAGTGAGTCTGGATGGTTACTGGGAAGTTTGACTGAAGAAAGAATAAAAAGTGGAAGTGACTTTCCTTTCCCTACTTTACTTTGTTCCCTCTCCAACCTTATCATGTTGGAATGCCAAAGAAAACCTCAGCCAGTGTCATGGTTTGGATAAGCTCGTGGGTGAGACAATGCAGGAATGTTCAGAGGTGAAATGATTAGATTGTGAGTGGAGAGCTGCAACCTCAGGGGGATTAATCCATTTGACGGATGAATAATTTGAATGGATTAATGGGTGGAAACTGTAGGCAGGTAGGAAACGGCTGGAGGAGGCAGGTCCCTAAGGGCATCCACTTGGGGATTAGATATCTCTGGCTCCTTGTACTCAAGCTCTCTACTTCCTGGCCATCATGAGCTGAGCAGATTCCCTCCACCACTTTGTGCTGCCATGTTGTTCTGTCTCACCTTGGGCCCAGAGCTATGGGGTCAGTGGACCATGGAATGATTTGAAACCATGAGCCAAATGAAATTCTCCTCCTCTAAGTTGTTCTTATTGGGTGTATTAGTCACAGCAATGAAAAGCGAAGGAACACAGCCTGCCTTGTCTGAGCCCCAACCATCCCAAAATTCAAGAGAAGAAGTTGGAGATTCCCCCAAAATGAACAATGAAAACCCTTAAGATTCCTTCCCAGAGAGAGGGAAGCACTGAGACCTCTTATCATCCAGTGCCTGGGAAAAGTCACTTCTTACTAATGGGCTTTCAGACATCAGCATGGTTGGAAGAGAGCCTCTTAAAAGTTACCAGGTCCCTGACTGTCCCCAGTTCTAAAATGCAAACAGTTACCATGGCAGCTGCCGCCCAACTGAAATGTCCTCATTTATAGAAACTGGGTGAAAGCATTTGAACATGATAGAGCCTGGTCACAGAGGAGAGGATGTCACTCCCTCAGACAGATGGGATGCTCTCTCCAGAAACCACAGATAGTGCCTGGCCTGAGAGGCATCAAGGAACCACATGGCCGTGAGCAAGTGTCCCACCCAGACATTCCCACTGACGCTTCCAGTGCCAAGTTCCCCACCATCAATTTCTGTGTCAGGCAAAGTGCTAAGGATACATGATGAACAATGCCGAGACCCTGTGGCCACCAAGACATTTAGTTAGGGGAGCTGATAAGAAACAGAATTATAAGTCAATGTAAGGAAAAGAACAAGAGCAGGCAGATGAAGGCTGCAGAGGCACCAGCCTGGGAGGAAGGACACGGGTGTTTTCCAGGTGAGACCTAAGCTGAGTCTTGAAGGTGGTGCAAGAGTTCTCTGGGATGGGGCGGGGGATGGGTGGGAAGGAGGAAAAGCATCCCAGGCAGGAGAACACCAGGTGTAAATGCCAAGAGGTGGGGAGAGCATTCAGGGAAGCCAAGAGTCCAACAGCTAGGGCCTGGAGAATGGGGTGAAAGAGGAAAGATGTGGCTCAAGAAGAAAATAAGTGCAAGGAAAGGAAACCCTCTTGGTTCTTTCTGGGCTGCATCTGTTCAAACTGAAACATCTCAGGAGATGATTAGTTAGGAATTGAGAAGCTGAGCTGAGACAAGGCTCTCTGGGGGTGGAAGAATAGTGTCTCCAAGGAGAAGGGAGCAGAAGGTGGGAAGAAATGGCCCTGTGGCCACAGCTCCCACTGCCCGCTCAAGGACAGCTAAGAATTGGATAGGACATCTCCCACTTCCTGTCTCCACTGCTACTTAGAGTCACAGGAACATGCTATTTCAACCTCCCAGTTCCCCCACTCAGCCCTGCCAGAAGGTAAGTAGCTACTTCCTACCAGGGCTTGGCACTGAGCATGGTACTTCATGCAAAATTCATTCATTTAAAAAATGATGCCTGAGCACCTTCCATGTGACTATCATATCAGTATAATTCAGACACTGGGGACATGGCCATGAACAAAATAATAAACTTCTCGTTCTCAAGGAATTTCTATTCTTGGGATTAGAGGAGAGACAGACAAATCAAATAGATGTGTAATGTCTCAGGAGGTCATAAGTGGTCTAAGAAAAAATAAATCCCACTGAAAGGACAGAGAATGATGGAGAGGGGATGGTCAGGAGAGGAGTTATCTGAACCAAGACTAAGGGGACTGAGAAAGAGGACCACATGGAAATTTGGAAGAAGAATGTATCATAAGGCAGCAGAAGCAAGGACAAGCCAGGGAGGGAATCAAGTCAGGGAGGTTACAGGAAGTCACATCTTCATTGTGCTATTGTAATGATAGTGAGGTACTATTGTTCTCACATTACAGAGGTTAAGTAGTATGTCCCAAGTCCCAAACATCCCAAGCCACATCTTTTCTTTTTCTTTATTTTTTTTCTTTTTCTGGATACTCCCAGGGTCACTCTACCACCTGAGCTATATCCCCCAATACTTTTTATTATTTTTTTTAGTTATTAATGAACCTTTATTTTATTATTGATATGTGGTGCTGAGGATTGAACCCAGTGCCTCACACATGCCAGGCAAGCGCTCTAAGACTGAGCCACACCCTCAGTCCCTTTTTATTATTTTTTATGTTGAGGCAGGGTCTTGCTGATTGCCAAGTCTATCCTTGAACTTGTAATCCTCCTGCCTCAAGCTCCCAAGTAGCTGGGAGTACAGGTGTGTGCCACTGCACCCAGTTCCCAAACCTTTTCTAGACCAAATGGATTCAAACACAGCCACTGAATCCTCAGTACATGTGCCCTTACTTGCTTCCTCTCTTATATCCAGAAAAAAAAAAAAAAATCCAGTTTTCCCAAGTCTACACTAGCCCGTGATTCCATGCTGGAAAATGTAAAAGAATCATCAAGGACTTGAGCAAAGAATTAGCTACTTTGTTTATAACAGGGAATGACTGGAAACAATAGCTTTTCTCTAATAACAGGGAATAAGCAAATGAAGTTAGAATGCACGTTGGCAAAGCTCTTTAAAAAGACTCTACGGAAGAATGTGCAGTAACATGGGAAATGGTCAAAATATGTCATTAAAACTAAGAAAACAGTTGGATCTAATTTTTGCAATAAACATATAATATGTAAATATAAGCAGAGGCAAGAGACTGGAAAAAAATAGACCAAGATGTTCATAACAGCTAACACAAGGGGTGGGCTGGTGGGTGATTTTTCTTCTTTTTGTCCGGCAGCATTTACTACGATGCATATAAAGGATTTTTGTTTAAAAAAAAAAAATTGCAAGGGCGTGCATGCACATGGGATTGCTCGCGTGCACCCCCAGCTGGCCAGAAGGCTTTCCAGGTTGGCCAGCCATTGGACATGGGGTCTGGGTTCCTCTTGCCCCCAATCCACTTCCTGGCATGTACAGAAAGCAAGGCTTTGCTTTTGAAACCCCATCAGAGTCGCATTCAGGTTGGAGATTTCTATAATGAGGCAGCTCCATGGCCCGAGTAGGAAAATTCAAGGCATTCTGGCAGTGTCTCCTCCCTTCTCAAGGAAGACTTCGCGATACAAAGCTGGGGGTGGCGGGCACACGCTGCCTGAGCGGCACAGCGGCCAGGGTGCCAGAGCATCAGAGTAATTAGCGCTCGACTTGTCAAAGGGCTGGCTATTTTTAAAAACCTTTCCAACACGTCGCTTTCACAAGGGATTCTAGGAGTCCTTCTCAGTCCACCCAAAGCTTTCAGAAGGCAAATGAACCAATTAATAACTTAATGGAAGTCATCCTGAACTTCAGTGGTAGGCAGACAGACATCTGCTGCCCTTTCCTCTAGATGGAGGAGGGAGCCTGCATTAAACCAACCAGAACTTTCTCACCTGCACCTTCTTTTTCTTTCACCCTGGGAGACACCTGGACCCATGACACTCACCCAAAGTGATTGAACCCCTATTACAGGAGGCATTTCAGTTGAGGACAAAAGAACCAATCTGCTGGCATTACCACTCACCAGTGTGTAAACCTTCTGTACCTCAGTTTCCTCATTTATAAAACTAGGGATGTAATAGAGGACCCACCTTCCAGGGGGTCAAGGGTCAGGAAATTGTGTCCCTCGGTACTAAATCTGAGCTATTTCCTGTCTCTACAAATAAAGGTTTATTGGAACACAGCCATGCACACTCATTTACCTGCCATCAGTGAATGCCTTTGTGCTGTGATGGCCAAACTGAGTCATGATGACAGAGACAACATGGCTCACAAAGCCTAGAACGTTTATCTGGCCCTTCTCAGGAAGTTTGCCAATCCTACTTCTTCAAGTTCAGAAGCAGAACTTGAAATCAGGATTGGGGTCTCAAGGAAAGGCTGCCAGGATGAGCCAGTAAGGGAGTGGGGAAGCAGAACAGCCAAGGAAAAGGGGCCAAGCAAGGGCCTGGAGTCAGGCCAAGTCCCCTGCCTGGTCCTATGGAGCACTTCCGGGTCCCTTGCAGGTAAAGGGGCTCAGGCAGTCCCTAAAGACGGCAGCATGTGTGCTGCTAGAAGCAAAGCTCACAGAAGCTGAGGGGGGTGTTCAGAACCTGCGACAGGGATTTGAGGGGTTCTGGGTGGAGCTCTGATGCACTGTGCCCTGGATATTCATTGTTGTTCCCGCATATCAAGCCTCCCAGGCAGGAGTCCTGCGCTACATACTTCATGGGCATTGTGATGAAACCACCCTCTCAGAGGCAGGAAGTGTGTGACGCCCACTTGCTGCTGAGAATTAAATGAGATCATGTCCCCTCGGTGCTCAGCACAACCCCATGGAAAGTGGTAAAGGGAAGCTTCATGGATCATGTTGTTGTCATGGTCTGAATTCTGGGGACACGAGGATCATTGGTGAATCCAGCATGTAACACTGGAAGGACCTTCACCAGAGCCCTAGTGGGTGTCCTACCAGGGAGGGCAGAGGAAGAAGCTCAGGAGCAATGGGAGTTGCCAGGCTGGGGAAGGAGCTTCCTAAGACAGGTCACAGCCCACAGGACAGCTGGGCCTCCTGGCAAGCTCCAGGAGTTTGGTATGGACAGAGTGAAGGCCAAGAGAGGTGGGGAGGAGAGGGGCTGGAGGGGTGGGAAGCCCTAGGTGAAGGCGAACCACGGGTGTGGTTCAGTGTAGAGATTTCCATGAGGAGTTCCACAGTTGGGCTGGTTTTGTGGAAAGCTTGCCCTGGTTTTAGTTGGAGTGTCACCTGGAGAACAAAGACTAGAGGTGGGCAGGCGGGGGAAGCCCTGGAAGCTGCCCACACAATTAAAGCCTGAGGTGTGGGTGGCTGATGCCACAGCCTGCAATGCTGAGCAGCAGTCACAGGACTGAAGTGGCCCTGCTCTGGCTGTGAGTGACCTTCAGTTCCAGGCAGCAGAGAGAAGGGGAGGACAAAGGTAGAGCTGCTAGACAAAGGCCGGCAGCTGGTACCCAGAGCCCCAGAGGCCTCCAGGGCCAGCATAGAAGCTGGCAGAGACATAGGCCAGCTGTCCCCTGTCCTCTGGGCCAAGCCAAGGGGGTTTGGCCTCCTGAGCTCCACCTCGGGGAGCAGTGTTGACCCCATTGTTTGACATGTTCAGAGTCACTGTCCTCCCAATGCCGTCTGGTTTATCAAAGGAGCCTGGTACATAGGGGCTGAGTCACAGCAGGAAGAGCAGCACCTTGTCCTGGGTGGTTCAGGCCCCAAAGGACCTGTGTATCTATTTCCTTTGGTCCTAGGCCCTGAAGCATCCAAGTGTCTATCCTTTGTAATTGCAAATCTCTCTCTCTCTCTCTCTCTCTCTCATACACACACACACACACACACACACACACACACACTCCACAGTTCTTTAAGTTCTACCAAAGATTCATTCCTTTAGTCCTCCTGGGAGAAGGAGGGTGCAATACATTAAGTCACCAACACCTTAGTGTGAATTTACTAATCAGATTCTTCCCTCTGCATTAGCCAGGCGTTAAGAAAGTATCAAGCATTTAAGGGGAAAGGTTGCTGAAAAGAGATGGAATAGTGGGGGCGGGAGATAAATAGAGGAGAAGCCAATCCTGGTCAGCCCGATGCTCTTAGTCAGGGTCAGCAAACTTTATCTGGAAAGGGCTGGACAGCCAGGTGTCTTGGCACACACCTGTAATCCCAGTGACTTGAGAGGCTGAGGTGGGAGGATTGCAAGTTTCAGGCTAGCCTGAGAGACTTAGCAAGACCCTGTCTGAAAATAAAATAAAAGAGGGCTGGGGATGCAGCATAGTGGTAGAGCCCCATGTTCAATCCCCGGTACAAACACAAATAAATATATATGGAAAAGGTAGAAGCGTCAACCTTTCCAGCTTCCTGGGGCCATCCAACCTCTTGCACGACCTCTGAACTCTGCCAGCATAGCACAAAACACCCACAGACATTAAATCAAGGAGTGGGGGTGGCCGCACTCCCATAAAACTTTACTTATGGACACTAAAATGTGAATTCATCAATTTTCACAAAATATGCTTGTTAAATTTTCCCAACCATTCGCAAATATAAAAGCCACAATTTGCAGGCCACCACACAAACTCAGGAGGAATCTGAATCGCCTGCTGGCTGAGATTTGCTAACCCCTGGTCCTTTCCCATGTTGTCCAAAGGGCCTCTCCTCAAGGACAAGCCCTGGGTCTGTCTTTGCTGAGTGCCATCCTTGCTTTCCCTTCTCCAGGCCTTGCTCTGCGTGCTTTGTCCATGGTCCCTGGGGATCTGCTCTCAAGTGTGGATGCAATGACAGGGTGACAAACGAGCTGGTGTGCAGGCAAGGCACTGGTGGCAGGCTGCTGAAGAGTGCTGACCTAGGGTTCATGCCAGTTGACTGAGAAGCAAGCCTTGGTGGTTCCATCTGCTGCCCATCCTGAGTCCACACCTGGCGTATCGGGCCCCGTGGGGTCCATCTGTCACATTCCTGGGACACTCTCTCAAATTACCAGGGTTATTATTATTATTATTATTACCATCTGACTTTAGGCATATTGTTCCCATTATTAAAACAACACTCACTTCTTGTTCTGTACCAGGTGCTGTGTAAATGCTGTGGCTAGTGTTCACCAAGTGGGCCGGCTCAGGTGACAAGCCTGATTGGCACTTACCATCTTCAATTTATGCATGAGAAAACGGAGGCTGGAGAAGTTGAAAACACACACGGTGGCAGGTCTGTCTAGCTCTCAAACTGGGTTCTCTGCCACCCACTGGGCTCCCCTGCCTTTCCCTGACTCACAGCCACCAGCAAGGTTGGATTCAGATCACAATTCTTCAAATGTGGAAATAGAAACTCTGAGGAGAGGTCTCGAGCCATGTTCATCAGCTGATACAGGCAGTGCTGGAACGCTCTGCAGGCACCCCGAGCAGAGTAGCTGGAAGCACCCTGTGAAAATGCACATGGGGTCCTAGACTGAAGGACTGGGCCCCCAAGTGGTGAGAGACAAATTCTGGCCTAAGAGCATGTTGTAAATCAACTGTAAAAGCAGGGCTGAGATGAGGACTGTCATGCAGGTCAGTTCTTGAAGGTGGCTCCCAGGGGGAGCCTGTAAGGAGGGAGGGAGAAGGCTGTTCAGGGGAAGAAGCCAAGTAAGGGTGTGGGTCCCCCAGAAGTCTGGCCTCAGCCTGATCCCCAAGGGCGCTCTATAACAAGAGGCCAGGGCCAGGCCTCCATCTCGGATTGGCTCCGGGCTGTCCTGTGGTGGAGGTGGGAAGAACATTTCTGGGCTCAGTGGCAATTCTCCAGCAGCTGTGAGCCTCAGCTCCCAACACTCACAGCAGCTGGGAGATGGACACTGCTATTAGAAGGACCTGGGCAGGGCGCCATTGGCATCTCTAGGAGCAGGAGACCCGGGAAGCCCAGATATCACTAACCAGCTCTGCAACTCCTGCAAAACCACATGGCCTTCCCTTTCCTGCCCTGGGCTGGCCCAGGCTTCTGGCTCCTGTGTTCCATCATCAGCAACCGCAGCCAGATCTGAAGACACCAGGAGGCACCCAGCCCTGCTTGGCCTCTTCCGGGCCAGGCCTGCTCACTCTGACCCCCGCCTGTGGCCTGCCTGTGAGGGGATTCCCAGTGACGCCATCAGGAAGGCAGAGGGGAAGAGGTCTGAGCCAGGCCTGGGGCATAATGAATGAGGTGGGAGGACAGTGCCAGGCCACTCCTCCTCACCAGAAGGCACTGCGGCCCCCAGCAGGGCTAGCAGCTGCCCTCCTGAGGGAGCCCAGGAAGGCTCACTGCCTGCGCTTGATTGCCAGGAGCTGAGCTGCCAGGTGCATGCACAGGGTCACTGCTAGAGCTTCCAGAGGGGTCCTAACTCTATTCATGGAAACATCCTCGCTCCCGCCTTCATTCATTCTTTCATTCATTCAACGATTACTCACTGAGCACAGAAGGGGCACAGACTGAGCTGAGGAGCCAAGCAAGGCAATAAGTGAAACAGACAAGGTCCCTACCTATTTCTGGAGGGGGAGACAGAAAAGGGCTGGGCACAGCTGGGTCACAAATTCATTCAGATGGATGGGGGGTGGGGTGAGGAGATATATTGAACTTGCGACTTATGGTCCTTGCCAGCTTGTCCACCTTAGCAAGAGCTCCTTCCTCCCAGGTGAGATGAGGGATGGGGGACTTGAAGAGCGAGACCAAGGATCCCTTCAACCTTGACGCTGTCACCTCTCCTGATGGCTGTGGGGCAAGGATGCTGCAGGGTAAGGGAGGGCACCACCAGTCCCTAAGGCAAAGAGCATCCCGAGTGCAGGAGGCCAGGCCCAGTGCAGTGGTGCAGGGCCCTCCCTCAGCTCCCACAGTTCCCACACTTACCCCTCCCACCCAGACCTCGGCTCCAAGCTCTACGTCTATGAACCCACCTACCTGGTCCACACCTTCCCTGAGATGGTGATTTCGTTTCTAACAAATATGCCATTGTTATATTTTAGTGGATTAAACAACAGAAGTTCATTTCTCCCCATTCTGGAAGATGGGAAGTCCAAGGTCAAGGTACCAGTAGATCTGGTATCTCATGAGGAACTGTGCGCTGGTTTGAGGATGGTGCTCTTCTCATATCCTTGGAGGTGGGGGTGGTGAGGGAAGGAAGGAGGAAGGGGGGAGAGAGAGAGAGACAGACAGACAGACAGACCTGTGTCTTCTCTGCATTTTATAAGAACATTAATCTTCTGGGGGGTGGGCTGGGGTTGTGGCTCAGTGGTAGAGCGCTTGCCTAGCATGCGTGAGGCACTAGGTTTGATTCTCAGCACCACATACAAATAAATTTTTAAAAATGTCCATCAACAACTATATATATATATATATATATATATATATATATATATATATATATATATATATATAAATCTTCTCAGGGATCTACCCTCTTGACCTCATTACCACCCAAAGACTCTGCCTCCAATACCATCACATTAGGGATTAGGCCTCACTGATAGATTTTTGAAGGGACACAGACACAGAAGATTGACTCAAAGCAAACTCAAACTCAACACATTCAACAAAACTCCCTTCTAGATGAAGTCCCCGGCCAGCATCCCCCATCCCAGGTACCCACACCCTTGAGGTATTTCTTTTCCCTTCTCCTTCTATCTTCAGCTCATCACCAAATCCCATCTGCTGCCTCAATAGCTCCTGACCACTTCGGTCCACAGGCACTGCCCCTCCCCCAAAAGTCCAAGGCACACCCGTCTCTCCTGGACAGCTACAGGAGTCACACAGCTGGTCTCCCTGTATCTACTGAAATTCCTCTGTGGTTACCCCCCAAAAAGCCAGAGGAAGCCTATAGAAAGGAAACTCTGGTCACATTTGTTCCCCCAAAGAAAATGCTTTTGACAGCTCCCAATTCCTTGGGATCTGACCCTGCCATCTCTCTTGGTCACCCCTGCCCCATGTCACCAACCCCACTGCACTTCCAGTCCCTTTGGCTTTCGCACAGGCCCTCCTCCATTGGGCCTCTGTATACCTGTTCAAATTCCCAGAGTGTCCACTCTCAGGCGGCCTCATTAATGCTAGCTAAGGTCGGATCCCTCTCATACCTTCTGGTTCTGTTTATATATTGATTGTCTGGGTGGATCAATGTCTGCCTTCCCCACTGGACTTTTAAACTCCTGAAGGGAGGGACCATTTCTGTTTTGCTAACCACTGAATCCTTAGGACTTAGTACAGTACCTGGAACAAAGTAGGTGATTAACAAATATTTTTGATTACAACTAATGAACACAATTTTTAGAAAATCCATAATTGTTGTCTTTATCTATTAGCATCTCATCCTAATATCCTGCCACATACTGGAGAATCCTGGAAATGGGACACTGCCCCTCTAGGGACACTTATTCCATCCTGGGTATAAGGATCCAAATTCCCGGCCACCAGGAAGTTCTGTTCTGGCAGGAAGTGGAGCAAATTTGTTTGCAAATCAAGCCCAGGGCTCCCTGCCAGGTCCCTTAGCAGAGCCAAGCCAGCTTCGTCCTGAGGCCCCGCAGATTTGGATTCATTTGCTGCCATACTTCCTTCAGTCCCTCTTGCCTGGACCTTGTCTTTCTCTACCTCCTCCACCCCCTTAATTTTTTTTTAAATTTATTTACTGGTGCATCTTAATTACATAGTAGGATTCCTCCTGCCATATTATGTTACATGTTTATAACATAATTTGGTCAATTTTACTACACCCCTTTCCTTACTGCCCTGTCTCACCTCATGGAAACAGAACATCGGCTTCCAGCTCAGAGAAGATTCAGCAACTTGTACATTTACAAAGCAAGTTGGTGGGTCCAGAATCCAGTTATTCTAAGGCTTCACCCGAGAATAAAGAGCAGAAAGGTAGCCAACATCCCCCTTCTCCGTATAGCCCTATGCATCACGTTATTGAGTCATTACCACAATCTTTCTATGTCAGCTCTGTGAGGGTGCTCCTTTCACAAAAGAAGAAACTACAGCCTGGAGAGGTTACAGGGAACCTAGAATCCCTGCCTGCTGCAATGACACTTGCCTGTCATCCCATTGACTCGGAAGACTGAAGCAGGAGGATTGCAAGCTGTTGCCAGTCATAGCAACTAAGCAAGATCCTATGTCAAAATAAAAATAAAAAGGGCTGGGAATGCAGCTCGGTAGTAGATCATCTGTGGCTTCAATTTCCAGTACCGAAAACTTAAGGGGGAGCAGGGGAGAACCTAGAATTCATTTACCAGATTAGGGATCGGTAAACCATGTCCCACAGGTCAAATCTGGGCCAGCATACAGTTTTCTAAAAGAAGTTTTATTAAAACAGAGCCATGTGGTTGCTCTTCTGCAACAATGGCAGAGCTCCCACGGCCTGCAAAGCCAAGAGAAGAGTTTACTACCTGAAATTTTATAAAGTAATGTGTGCCAATCCCTGTCTGGGGCTCCCCCTTTTATAAGTGGACTCATTGGTGGAAGTGTTTTTTCACCTAACTTACAGCAAACATGTCCTGTCACCTGCTTGAGTTGTCCCTGTTACGCACCCAGCATTAGAGGTATCAATAATGCCACCACACCCACAGCTGCCTCTGAGGGAAATCCATTCCTCCCTGCACTGTGCACCACTCCCCTAATCCCTGAGTCCAGCCACAGCTGACCAGACCAAGGGATGAGCTCCTGACCCTTGGTGGCATGCACAGCTGGACAGCACCCCACAATGGGGACTCGACCAATCATATTCTTCTCTTGGGAATATGGAATAGGGCAATGGAGAGCCCCCGCCCGCTTAGGGAGCTGTAGAATCTTGAGGATAGTTTGAGGCCGGAGATGGTGAAAAGCCAAGATTGAGAGAGACAAGCTGGTCAAGGGAGAAGAAGGCAAAATCGCTATGGAGGGGGACAGGATCTGAGAAGGAGTGGCCCTGCCTGTTGCTGTAAGAGGAAAAAGGAGACAGCAGCTTTGGTTCCTGAAGGTTCCCCAATTCCAGGTCCCATGAGGACAATGGTGGATTATCAGGGTTGCAAACAAAACAAAAGCAAATTACCATGAATGGGCTTAAACACTAGTGAGTATATACTGACTCATCTAACTCTGAAGTCCTAATATACTACTTCAGGCTCAGCTAGATCCAGCAATTCAAATGTCACTTCTGTCCCCCTGTCTTATAGTCTCTCTGCCCAGCCTTTTGCAATATTGGTTTCATCCTTGGTCCCCACTCTGCTCTCTCCCATCTCTGGCCACTCTAGATATTTCACTCAATCTTAAGATGGCTGCAGCAATTCCAGATCTAATAGCTTCAGTCTAGATGATCTGCAAATAGAGAGGGAAGCCCAGCAACTCTTTCACGTTTGGGGATATGAGATCTCATTGCCTATCCCTGAACCAGTTGCTTTGGCAGGTGGGGATGGGGGGCACCAGTTACATCAGACTTCCCATCACTTGCCTTCAGTAGCAATGTTTGCTGATTTTGTTCCGGGTCCTGCATCACCCTTCACACACATAACCTCTCTTAATGTTCACAAATGCCTCCAAGGGAGCTACAAGGATACTCTCCCTTCTACCAATGAGAGAATCAAAGCTCAGAGAGGGTAGGCACCTTGCCCAGAGCCACAGAGCCAACACAGGGCAGAACTGCTGGTAAGCAGCAGATCCAGGCGCTGAAAGGGACCTGTGGGATTTTGGAGCCTGAACTCTCAGCCCCTGCATCCCCGCCTGTTGAGAGAGGGGGACTCAATAGCCCCTACTGCTGGTGTGGCTACCCGGAGGTATTTTGTCCACAGATCTCAGTCTTCAGACTGAGTTACTCAAAAGTTCTGCTCCTACTTACCTCTGGGTTCCTTAGGACTCTCTATTCTCCCTACCACCTCGATCTGTTTCCATGGAAACTGCTGGGCTCCTGCATCCCTTTCATCCTCCTTTCTGGGAAGCGAGGCCAGCTCTCTGCACCCTGGTAGCCAGACCTGACCATTATAAAGACCAAAGAAGCAATATCTGAAAGAAACATTTGCAGGAAGAGGGAGGTACCAGGTTCTGATTTCTTTTCTTTGATGTGCTCCAAAATAACACCAGGTGCTCTGAGGAGCTCTGCCAATTACCGCATCCCAGTGGATACTGGCTGGAAGGTTGTATATCCTGGTTCTCCAGTGTCTCACCTTTCCGTAGTCAGCAGGCCTCCCTCCCTGTCTGAGGAGCGAGTCTGGGAGCCGAAGGCAGAGGGTCAGGGGGGCCAGTCTTCTCACCAATCTTTGGTACAGCACCTGGGATGCAGTCAGTGGGCGGGGGGTGCACAATGAGGAGGTGTCCAATCTGCCCTATCCAGAGAAGGGACAAACCAGCCAGAGGGGAACCGGTGGACACCCCTGGAAACAGTGCATATGGTGTCACTCCTTGCCACTGGGAGGGGTTCTATGGCCCTAGTGGCCAGGGTCTGTGGAGAATTTTATAGATATTGCCCAGGAACTTGGTACCTGGCCCACAAAGATGCCATAAACCCCAGGATCCTGGAGGAGCCAAAGTATTCTTGATGTTCCTCCCTGCCAGGCCTTGACTGGGGTTCCTCTCTCTGAGCCCTGGTTTCCTCCTCTTTAAAATGGGCCCCATAGATAGACCGTGTGAGGACCAACAAAGCAGAATACCCGAAAGCCCCATGGAAAGGTGTCCTCATGATCATCACCTCGTCACCCTCGCCAAGTTGTTGTCATGGTTATGAAAGGGAAGTCCTAGAAGAGGAGCAAAACCTCAGGCATCTGAAAAGACTGAACAAGAGCCTCCATTCATTAAGATGTAAACATAAAGAGTCGTGTTGTTGTTACCTACACTGCTTCAAAGTACACCTCCCCTTCCTACCACTTCAGGATTCCTTCCATGTTTTCCCTCTCACATTTGGTCATTTAAATGTGGTCTGTCTGGCTTAAAACTCCAGATTCTTCTCTGTGCAATGCTGTCCCCTCCCCCACTGCAAATTGGCTGGCTCTCAGATGTCCCCTCCCAGGTGGAGAGGGGCTGGGGCTGGGAGGAAAAGAGGGAGGAGCTTTTCTCAACTATGAGGACACCTGTGGTTTGTAGGAGCATCCCCAGTTCTGGCTACAGCTAGAGGTGGAGGAGGTGCTATGGTTCCAATGTGCTGAAATTTTATTAACATTTTAACAGGATTAAGAGAGTGGGAAATTCGATTAGAATTCATATGCTAATGGTATATGGAGATGGAGTCTTCGGGAAGTCTGTAGGGTTAGGTGAGGTCATGAGGGTGGGGGCTGATGGCAGAATTAGTGGCTTAATAAGAGGAGGAAGAGAGACTCAAGCAATCATGCTTGCTCTGTATCCCCCAGTGATGCCCTTGGTCATGATATTACCCCCACTAGATGCCAGCACCGTGTTCTTGGACTTCCCAGCTTCTAGAACCATGAGCTAAGTGGACCTCTTCTTCATGAATGACCTGGTCTATGCATTTTACTACAGCAACCAACAGACAAGGGCCTCTGCACATTGGAGGAAAGGTCTTCTAGGAGCAGTTCTCAGCTCCACCTTAAACACAGCCCCACCAGCTGTGGAGTCTGGCTCCGCTCCTCATCTGCACTCTGTGCACCTTTCCCAGGAGCCCCTGCAACCTCCGAGGGCTGCAGAGGACTGTGGCCACTTCATCTTCATTCTAGACAGGACAAGACAGTCTGGCTGCTTCCTCAGGACTCCAGACAGTTCTAAGTCAGGAATAAGCGTGTCTGCCTTCACGTGTGGCCCAATCCCAAATCCTGCTCAGCCCAGGCTGCCTGGGTCCAGGTGGGCTCATGTGGCCCCCTCTCTGCAGTAGCCCTGGGAACTGGAGAGGTTTGCTGGCTTCAGAGAAAGCCCTCTGTGCACCGGGGCTTCTCCTGGGCCTCAGCTGGAGGTTGGAGGGGGAGGAGTGCTGAGCAGGAAGCAGACAGGAGGTGACTGCCTCCCAGCTTCCAGGTGTGGTCTAAGTGCCACTCTCTCAGAACAACAATAGAAAGCCCTGCAGTTGGCCTGCTTTCATAATAATACCTACCTTTTCATTAAGCCTTGCCAGCAGCCAGGAGTCTTGCTAGTTAACCCCTTAACTCCAATATTTTTGATCCTCCCATGACTTTGTAAGACTAGTATTATTATCATCACCTCTATTTTTACTAAGGTTCAAAGTGTTACATAACTTGTCCAAAGCCTCACAACAAGTGAGTTTTAAACCCACAGCCATCTGACTCCAGGGCAGGGACTTGTAATGCCCACATGTGACTGCTTCTGCAGGACCCAGCTTGGGGACAAAGGGGCTGGCTGGGGCTCTTCAGTCCTCCCTGAGCATGTGTCCTTAAAAGCTAGGGATGGGCCCCCCAGCAACAGACTCCAGGGATGCATCCACTATGAATGACGCAGGACTGTCAGTGAAGAGTTTGCAGGTCACAGTGGCTACCTACCCTGGAGTGATACCCAGGACCATCTTTCCCCAGTAGGAAGCAGGGCATTGGCTTTGATCCTTAGAGGGCCAGGGGTGAGCTCTCTCACCTAGGGACCTGGGCAGGGGAGGGGACTGGAGGCGATTGAGAGAAGCCAGAATGACAGATGTCAAAACCCAGAGGCTGCAGCCTGGTCCCTTGAGGAACTATACTGCATAGTGGTCAAGAGCTCATGTTCTAGAGAAGTCATCTGTCTCAGCCTCTCCCCTGGGACTTGATTTAGTGTTAGCCCTTCCTTGGAATTTCTTGCTAAGCTCACCACCAATCACTGGTTTCATGAAGGCCAGCAGGAGCACTAACATTTAATCCTCAGAATAATTCTAAGAGGTAAACATCCATGTTCCCATTTTGCAGTCAAGAAAACGAGGCACAGACAGGTTGTGTAATTCATCCAAGGTAGAAAGCAGGGCATTGGCTTTGATCCTTGGAGGGCCAGGGCTGAGCCAGGGATTCAGACCAAGTAACCCCATTCTAGAGAGCTTACTATCAACCACTGAACCATTTTGCCTCCCCAAAGGCAAAGTAAGGAGCCCATGACTTTGGTGAATTTCTCAGCTCAGGATCCCCTAGGCCCAAGAGGGCAGTGGTGGGGACATACATTGAGGCCCTTCCTAGTCTGTACCTGCAAGTAACTCTAAGCACCTGCGCCCTGGGCAAACACTGTGGCTTTAGAAGCTGCACTCTGTATTTCCCTTTGAGGCTCCCTGTGGGCTCACCCCTGTCCCCAAAGGTCAACTTTCCCTTCTGTCTCCTGGGTTCCCCCTCCCCTAGCGACCTGCTTTTGATTCTCACCTCCTTCCTTGTGCTCCCCCTTGCACACGGGGAGTTTGCCTAACACTCATTAGCACATGTTAATAAGCACCAATTCATGTCTCAGTCACTCTGTGGGAGGAAAGGGAGAGGGAGGGACGGTGCTGTCCCTCTGAGAGTAAGGGGGCTGCAAGGCCAGCACAGATCATCAGTGAGGATGGGAGGGGACCCCCTTCCCTGCTTGGGGAGTCCTATCTGCCCTCTGCAGGATGTGCGGTCAATAGCTGCTTCTATCTTGTCTGAGACCAGTTCAGAGCATCACTAGGTGGACCTTTTCCCTACCGGTACCTAGGCGGACCCCCCCCCCCCCACGTGGCCATAGGTGGGCATGGTTAAAAAGTAGTCCCGTGCGGTCTAGTTCTGCCATCCCCCTTGAAAAATATCTGAAAGTCCCAGAGCATGTCCAGGCCAAGGCAGGTAACAGGGATGGAGGGAGGTACCCAGAGGAGGGACAGACCAGGCCCCAGAGACAGTGAAAGCCCCTCCCCACTCCCTGAACCCTCTCTGGGCCTTGCAAGTACCAGCTGTCTCCCTGTAATGCCTTGAGAACTCTGCCCTTCTGCAAGTCTGGACCCCCCTCCAAGGGGTTAGGGGTGTGAGAAGAGTTCTGGGTTCAAATTCCAGATCTGTCACTTATTTGCTGGGCACATTATTTAATCATCTGAAGCCTCAAGTTCTTCATCAGAAAAGTGGACCCTGCTCTTCCTGCTTGGAAAGCGTCAGGTGAGAGGGAGCATCAGAGAGACCTAGCGAACTCCAAAGTTTGCAGAATATTTGATCCAATTTGTGTCAGTATTACTATGTGTCGCGATTGTTACTACTGTTATTGTTGTTGTTGCCACTGTTAGCAATAATTGGTGGTTGTACACAAGACGGTCAGAGAGGGGGAAAGCAAGTGCAGCCTCTGCCCATTTCCTCTGCAAGGGCTCCGGGCGTCCCTGGCCAGTGCTGAGGGTCTCAGCGCAGACTGCTGCCACAAGGAGCCAGGGCGACCCGCCCTGCCCGGCCACCCCCGCTGCGCCGCGCCGCGCCCCTGAATGATTCCCTGAGCCCGCGCGCCCCCTGCTGGCGGCCTGGCGTGGCGCAGCCCGGGACCGCATATAAAGGCAGCGTGGCGCGCAGCACCAGCGCGAGTGCCCGAGCCCAGCCGCGCAGAGCCACAGCGCTGTGCTGCCTGAGGTCTCCGCGAGCGGCTCGCCATGGCTAGCCCGCAGCAGCAGCCCCCTTACCTGCACCTGGCGGAGCTGACAGCGACCCAGTTCCTGGAAATCTGGAAGCACTTTGACGCAGACGGTCAGTAAGAGCTCCCAACTTCTGATGCCTCTTAGTCCCCGGGGGACCTGCGGTGGAAGGGCAGGGGGCATGGGTCAGTGCGGGTAGTGTGCGTTTCCCCTTGGGCTGCTGGGATCGGGGTTTCGAGTCTGGGAGACATTCAGATGCTTTGGAGACAGCTGTCAGTAACTTTTCCTCCCTGACCAAGGTGGACACAGAGCCCACCGCTTTTGCATTCTCATTCTGGGCAACTTGGAGCTTTCCCAGAGAGGCGGCCTGGGCAGGAAAAGGCACCCCATGATTCCCCCTGCCATCTTCCCCACCTTTCCCTTAAAGATAACTTCTTGCTTCCAACTGCTGTGGCCACAGGTCTCAGAAGCCCACTCATTTCTTCCCTCTGTTCCTCTGTCTGAGTGCTGCTAGCCCCATCACCATTCTGGAAGCTGGGGCACTCGGGGCATCCTGAAGGGAAAGCCTCGTGGCCAGGACCAGTAGTGGAGAATGGCACCTGGGCCTCTTAGCACCCACCTGGGCTTCTTTTGTCTATTTTCCAGCCCCATGGCTGGATTTCCCAATCAGAGCAGCAGTGGGTGTGTTGGAACAGGATTAGGGTGCCAGCCTCCCTGTTCTCTCATGATGATAATTCTGGGCTTTTGTTGACTCTGTCTCTGGATGTGGGCAGACTTATAACCTTAAACTGTGTGGTCTTGATGTTGACCAACCCAAAAAGTGCAGTCCAGACCAAATGGCCTTTGGAGATCGTTCCTAGCACTTGGGACTCCAAGCATCTATGGTGGTCTAATTCAGACATACAGGGAAGCCCCACCATAGAGGCTTCTGATGTCGCTGGAGACTTTTTCTCCATCACTTCAAAATAAATAAGCCATCTGATTTCCTTTCCAAGGTCCTGGCATCCAACATGTGCTGGCATCTCAGACCCGTTGGCAGGGTGGTGGCTCAAGGTGTTTATCCTGGGATTGAGAGCGAGGGGGATGGGAGGCACTACCAGGTGGTGGCTCACTCAGTTCTTCCCTCCTCCCTGCTTCACCTCGGCAGAGTGTGGAGGTAGCTAAACAGACATCCTCTGCTCAGAGTGCTGTGGGGAGGCAAGGGTTAATGTCTAGGGACTTAATGGGTGAAGTTTTGTTTCCTTGGAGGCAATAAAAAAGTGGAGGTAGAGAACTGGGCATCTGGATACCTGGGTAGGACGGTGAACTGTCTGTGAATTTCTGCAGGAGGAGGTAGATTGTTCAATCTGAAAAATGGGGCTAAGGAGAGGTTGTATTTCCATAAAACTTGGTGAAAAGAACTGTAATAAGATTGCAGCCTCTGTATTCCACATGGCATGTACGTCCCCTAAGGATGCTCCTGCCAGTTTATCTGCACCAGAGACTTGCATGATTCAAGGAAAGTTACCAAACAGCCAAGGTTATACCACTGGCCTCCTAGATGAGTCAGCTATAAACAGAGGACTCCACAATTCTACTTTCCCCATTCTGCATGGGGAAACCAATGGCCCTCTCAGTAATCATGCAAAGCCTTGAGCTGATGAACAATCTGAAATATTGTACTTTTCAAAACCGTTGCACCCTATTTGAGTCCCGCTGTGAAGCTTTTGGGCAGATTCCCCTCCTGCAGATGAGAGAGAGAAAGGAGGCCTGACCTGGGCCAGGTTGGGTAGCAAGTTAGTGGTGGTGCTGGTGCCTGGCCAGTCTTGTTTCCCCACCCAGGTGGGGGTCTGGACACCTGCTGGAGTTGGAAGAGGGGATTTTTCTGTGATGACAGATGCAAATCTCCCTCCCACTTGCCCACAGAAGAGCCCCCAACTTAGCCTCGGAGGCAATGGGCACTTCCTTTTATCCCAGAAAGGGGTCCTTGGCTTGACTGGAGCACCCTGGATCAATGGAGGAGGAAAACAAAGAGGGTTAAGGTGGCAGAGATGGAATCGAGGTGGTATGGAAATGTACATACAGCCAAAATGGGATTCCACTGAAGGATCCAGAGGTAGCTTGGGGGCCACCTTGTTCTGTACCTTCACTTCTGACCTTCTCTGTGCCCATCCCTCCCCTCCTAAATACCTTCAGGCTACAGGTGAGTCCAACAGCTCACCAGGTGGGGTGCCTGGGCCCTCTCTGGCCAACTCTGGCTTCTGTTTGCAACATAGGCTTTCTTCCCAACTCAAAGAGTTTTAGTGCTCACTGCCTTAAAGACCTCTGTTAGGACCCTCCTTTGCAGCTCACAAGGTCCCTGGAGTGAGCTCACTGGAGCCCAGTTAATCACAGCCACCAGAGAGAGTGAGCCACCTCGCCACACCTTCTGGACGCTCTGCTAAACAAAGACAAGGAGACCTTAAGAAATAGCTGGATCCCAGGGAGAGTGGGTTTGGGGGGTAGGAGGCACTGACCCTCACTCAGCCTGTTCTAAAACAGAGGAAGAAACTCATCCTAGTGTCCTTGCCCAGAGAGATTGTTTTCAAAATTACCATTAGCCTTGTGGTGGAGAAAAAAAAAAAAAAAAAAAGAGCAGGTATTTGGAGAGTAGAGAAGTGGGACTCAGAGAAGCAAAACTTCCTCACAAGATCACACAGCAAAGCAGGAAGGGGCTGGGGACCTGGTTGCCTAGTCTCAAGTACCACCCGTGACTCCTCCTCAGTGGTTCCCAAAGCCAGGCACTGGGAGGGTTCAGATGTTATCACTTGAAGTCAACATCAGGGGTCAGGAAGGTACAACCAACCACCCTATGAGCCAGGTGGGGTCTAGGGCTCTTCTACATGTCACCTCCATGGTGGGGGACCCCCCACATGTCTGAGGCCATTGTTCTGTTGTTTCCTGGTCATTCTTTGCTACAAGACCCAGGCGGCTGAGAGATACACAGGTTAGAGTTGATACGCCCTCTCTGAGTGGTTCTGACTGAGGCCACCATTCCATGCTGGTCAAGTTGTGACTCCGAAAAGAAATGTCGTAGTCCTTGCTATCCCTCTAGAAGCAATAAGGAGTGTGGGGAGAAGATGAGCCCTTTCCTAGAGGCAAGTGGACATCCACAGGACCAAGTATAGGAACCCCACTCCCTCCAAGAATCTACCCTACATAGTTAAAATAGCTAGCCTACGCATGCAAAATAGTATGTGAATGAGGAAACCCATTCACAAGTTCTTCGAAATACTGAAGGTTTGCGGGGAGGAGAATCAGAAAAGTAAATGATGACCATCTCTACGATGGACTCTTATGCAACCAAAAATACTAATGTGGAGCTTTTGTGCTGCCATGGAAAGATGCCCGAGATGTTTGTTTGTTTGTTTGTTTAACTATAGAAGGAGGATCATAAATTCAAAGCCAGCCTCAGCAACTTAGTGAAACATGAGAAACTCTGAGACCCTAAAACTTAAAAAAAAAAAAAAAGAAGAAAAAATGAACTGAGGATATGGCACAGTGGTTAAGCAATATCTGGTACAAAAAAAAAACCTATAGAAGAATACTTTCATGAGGGCATTTTTTTTTAAGTGGTGCTGGGGATTGAACCCAGGGCCTTGTGCATGTGAGGCAAGCACTCTACCAACTGAGCTATATCCCCAGCCCCATGAGGCCATTTTTATTGTTAATGACATAAGTACATTGGAGAATATTTGGGGAGGGGGGAAAAACCAAACAATAGTAGTTCCCTCTGGAGAGATGAGATCAAATTAAAATAAATAACTTTCTAAGTTAATTTCTGTAACATTTGAAAATTTCACGAGGGCGTGTTTTCTTATACATACAAGAAAACAATAAAGAGGTAAAAAGAAGATAATTTTCTGGACACTTCCCTAAAAGAACATATACACACACCTTCCAGACTCTTATGGGCTTTTTCCACTGCCAAGTGGCCCCCGTGAAGCAGGGGTTCTCTCAAAACCTCTCACGGGGACTTAGCCTGGTTCTTTTTTTTTTTTTTTAAAGAGAGAGAGAGAGAATTTTATTTATTTATTAGTTTTTTGGCGGACACAACATCCCTGTTTGTATGTGGTGCTGAGGATCGAACCCAGGCTGCACGCATGCCAGGCGAGCGCGCTACCGCTTGAGCCACATCCCCAGCCCCTAGCCTGGTTCTTTATCTGAAGGTCCTCTGAGCCCCACTGCTCTGTAGGACTTTGGAAATTAGGAAGGACCATGCAGAGCTGAGGAGTGCTTCCCTGTCTCTTCTCCTCTTCCTCCAAGCCTAGAGGTCCTAACAGAAGTGCCCTGCAACCCACACACCCCCAAGGACCACTAGCCAGAACCCAGTATCCAGATCTGCCCACCTAGGGTGCTGGTCACTGCTCCTTTTTGTCCCCATAGGGGAAAAGGGAAGGAAAACCGGAACAGCAGCACCTCTCAGAGGTGGGGAGAGGTCTGGACAACTGGTTTTGGGTAAGACAAGTAAGACTCCTGACATATGACCAGGGAAGGCTCGCCACAAAGGATTGCAAGAAACAGGGCAGATATTAAGTATTTACGCAAATACAATATTCACAAGGTAAGTTAACTATAATTCATAAGAGAGTCACGGGATTTATAAAAACAGCTATGCCATTAAAGTCAGTGGGCTGGGGGCTGGGAACCAAGACTAAAATCATCTGACAGAGGCTTTCTTCTTACGCTGTTGGGAATCTCTGGGGTCTCTAGACATCTCGGCCCAGCATAATGGGAGGCTCTGAGGCTCTTTAGAAGAACCTCCTGCCCCGACCCCTGGGGTAGTCCTGGAGCCACGTCCCCACCCCTCTTTGCTTTCACCCCCAAGTTTCCAATCCTTTCACTAGCTGTGCCCTTTGGTGTGGGGTATCCATGATGTGCCAGCTCTGCCCTCTGGATGACCATGGTCCTGCCTCTCAGACTGTGACTGCACCAGCCAGGGAGAGGTGCTGGGTCTGTCCCCAGGGAAGTGGCCCAGGGGACAGGTTTTCACAAACAAGACATTTCAGCCTGCCTTGCCTGGGCAGCCACCCGCCGGCTCGTGTCCCTGCCCAACTCTTCTTGTTTATTCCCCTTCCATCTTTGAGGCTTTTGCTAGCTGAGCCCTCGGGGAGGTTTCCAGGGCTCAGGAGACCCCTCGGGGAAATCTTCTCCAATACCTAGGGAGCCCGAATTAATAGAGCAGGCACAAGGCTCTTCAAGGAACAGAGCCTCCCCGGGCAGCCCGGCTGGCGTGGCTCCTGGCAGATTGCATCAGATGCCCTCCTTCACCGAGCCAGCCCCATCTGGGGCCTCCAGCTCCGGCCCTCTCCCCTCCACTTTGGCTTTCTGCTGCCTCCTCCCTCACCCAATCTGCCCCATCCTCTGGTCTCCTCCATGCCTGGGGCTCAACCCAGCATTCAGCAGCCTGCTGTCCACAGGTTCAGGGGACACAGCCCAGCTCCAGAGTCACACTCCAGAAGCAGCAGAGCCCAGGAACAGACTGAAATTCAAGTGTCCAAACATTCATCCAATAGCGGTTGCCCTGGGACTTATTATTCCAGAAGCTACTGGGAGATAGGGGTGTGCGCACACGTGCACATACACGTGCACATATGTGTAATTAACAGAGAGAAAAACCCAGACAAATACAGACATGGAGAGAGCTTATGGCCAGGCTGAACAGAAGGCAAAGAGGCTGGTCTGGGCTCTCAGTTAGCCCTGTGACCAAACTCCTTCCCCTTCCAAGTTCCCTTTATAAGGTGGGATTGTTGATGCCCATCTGTTTACCTGGCAGGGTTGTGAAGAAGACCAGGTGAGGTGGGGAGCGGAAAGCTTTGTTTGGTGTGCCTTAGGGAAAGTAATTATAATACTGGGAGTCGATTTCTTGACTCAAAAGGTGGGATTCCAAAGAATGCTCAGGTGGGGGCTGGGGCTGTGGCTCAGCTGTAAAGCACTTGCCTAACACATGCGAGGTGCTGGGTTCATTCCTCAGCACCACATAAAAATAAATAAATAAAGATATTGTGTCTAACTACAGCTAAAAATATATATATATACTTTTTAAAAAAAGAATGTTCAGGCTGGAAGTTATGGGGATATTAGCTTTTCAATCAATTTGAACTTGGTTGTCTGTGCAGCCAACAAGTGACCTGACCTCAAGGATGCTTGGATGCCATGTACTAGGAAGTGCAAAACCGTGTAACTTCCCTCCTCCCACCTCCCTGCCCTACACATTCTGGGGCACTTAGCAGATTGGTGAGCTAGAAGAGACTGGTCACAACATCCAGGCCACGCATTCGCAAACTTAAGATGCAGGAGGGCTCCCTAAAATATAGGTCTCAGAGCCTCCATGGCCCCCAGAGAGATCCAATAGGTCATGGGTGGGGCCTAATGATGTTCATTTCTCACAGACTCTCAAGTGACCCCCATGCTGCCTGTCTAGACCACAATTTGAGAACTATAAATATCTCAGATGTTAGCATGTTAAAGAATCACCTGAGCCAGGTAATAAAACAGATTGCTGAACATCACTGCTCTGGGGAAGAGGAGTCTGATTCAGAAGGTATAGGGAGGGGCCTTGGGCTCTGCATCTCTAACTGGCTCTTGAGTAATTCTGATGTTACTGGTCCACAGACCACACTTGAACAGCAAGCCCTTAGGCATTACTCTAAAATTATCAAATTAGAATCTTCATTTTAATAAGATCCCCAGATAATTTTTCAGCACCTTACAGGTGAGGCCTGCTGCTGCACAGGAGTTCTTAACCTTCACTGCACATTAGAATCACCCAGAGAGCTTGGAAAACACCCCACACCACCAATTAAGTCAGAAGGTCTGGGAAGGGCAGGCAATGGTGTAAACCCTTCCCAGGTGATTCCGGGAACCAGCCTGGGCTGAGAACCGGTACTCTGATGAAAGCAGTTCTGCTAGAACCCTCTGGGCTGAAGGGTTTTCAGAAGACAATTAGAGGAGACAGCATAAACACACACCTTTGGTTCAAGTAAGGTTTTACAATTTCTAGAATGCTTTCACAACATCCTGTTGTGTGGCTCTTATGATTACTCTATAGAGAGGACATGAGCAGTTATGTCCACTGTAGCGATAAAGAAAACAAGGGGTATTGACTTGCTGAACATGGACAGGCACAGAGCTGGTGGCAGAATTAGACTCAGGAACCTCTTACCTGTTCAACTCTTAGAAAATATGCATATACGAACTTCAGGGAGAAACAAGCAAACCCTTATAGGGTGGAGCCTCCTTTGGAAAGTCAAGGCTTTCCAAAGTAGTGTTGTCCCCCACTAGATGGGGGAAACTGAGGCACATGATGGTGAAGAATGGAAGCAAGAGGTAGGTTCAGAAAGGACAAAGGGTCCCAGGCTCCCACCCTGCCCCCTCTCCCTCGTGTTCACTTGATGTGGTTTGATAAGGAGGTTAGGAGTGCTGGTTACTATGGTAACCACATCTTTATCAATGCTCATCCTTGTGAGATTTGCTTGGTGGCCAGTCACCCCAACCCCCCCTGTAAGAGGTCCCAGAAAAAACAGAAAATGTTGTGCCAAACTGCATTTCCATGCCTTGGCTGGGGCACTCGGAAATCGGGGGCTGCAGGTGCGTGGTCCCAGCTTGGAGCGAGGGGCTCATCTGGAACCTTCTGCCATGCCACCAACCCAGCCCCCGGTCCCCTCACCCTGCCTCTAAGTTCGCTCCTCACCTTTCCTTCCCTCTTCCCAGGGCCTGGGGCTGCTCAGAGAGGACTGCACTGGCCCAATCTGCCCAAGCAGGCCTGGGAGTCACCTCTGGGACATCACCAGCCTTCACTGCACTCCACATGCTCTCAAGTACCAGGTGTAAATTCCTTTCCTTGCTGAGGGTCGGCCTTTCTGCCACCCCACCCAGTCAGAAATAAGCTTCAGGATGGCAGGACCACTCTGGCTTGCCTTTGCCCTTCCAGCACCTAGCATATGGCCTGCACAAACGCATGCTCCATAGATGCTGAGTAAGGATTGAAGGAAGGAAGGAATCCCCAAGCAGGAGTTAGGACACTCCAGTTCTGGTCCTGCCTCACTGTGTGATCCTGAGCAAGTTACGTACCTCCTCTGTGCCTCGATTTCTTCTGTCACCAGGAAGATGCTGTGGTGTGAAGGCAGGGACAACTCTGTACATCCCCATGGTCCCCATGGCAACCCACACAGGCCATACACATAGTCAGGCCTCACATTGTCTGCTTGAAGCAAAGAAGGAAGTCAAAAGTGCTCTGAAAAATGAAAGACTTTGTTGCCGTACCGGGGTTGTGGGCATTCAGAAGTGTCCTGCGGTACTTTGCTGCACTGGCTGCTGGAGTTCCTTGAGGTCATTGAACCTCCTCCCAGCCTTCAAAGGAGATGGAGTAAAAATAAATGCTTATTGTAAGTTGTAACAAGGTCCAGAAAACCCCTGAGGAGAAGGTGACTTCTCTTGGTCTGTGCCTTTCTACTTTTCTCTTTGGGGTTGGAATTGGTCAGAGGAGCCCGCTCTGCCTCCCTCGGCCCCTGCCAATCTTCCCAGCCTGAAGCAAGCGGCCCAAGGCCAAGCCTTCCCTGAGCCAGTGGCTGGCTGAGACTCCAGCCGCAATGGCGATGATGGCTGCAGGCGTTCTTGAGGCTCACTTTGGGCCAGCAATTTAGGCGCATTGTTTATTATGGTCCCACTGAAGCTTCACAGCAGCCATATGAGCCATATTTTATAATTAAAGAAACTGAGGTATGATAGAGGTAGGAGAAGAACGAGGGACCTTGACAGGAAGGGTCAGGAACTTTGCCAACCCCTGACCTAGTAGGTGAAGGGGCTGGAGGAGAAACAGCAGAGCATCGAGTAGGAGGGGGTAGCTAGAAGGAGGGGCAGCCCCACAGAGCAGCATGACACATTGCAGGGGGCAGTACCAGGGACTGAACTCAGGGGCACTTGAAAACTGAGCCACATCTCCAGCCCAAAATTTGTATTTTATTTAGAGACAGGGTCTCACTGACTTGCTTAGCGCCTTGCTGTTGCTGAGGCTGACTTTGAACTTGTGATCCTCCTGTCTCAGCCTCGCGAGCCCCTGAGATTACAGGCATGTGCCACCGTGCCCGGCAGCATGACCCATTTTGTCGGCTCTGAAGAGCCCTCCAGATACACTCCCCAAACAGACACACCCTCACCCACATGGCTCAGGGTCCAGGTCCTGTGGCCTCTGCTTCATTGAACCAGGATACACATTCTTGGTGCCAGCTCCAAGCCCCCTGCACCTCCCACCACAGCCTCAGGCTTCTGGAAGCTGCAGATGGACCCAGAGCCCAGCTCAGCTTTCTACCTCCCTGTCTGACTCTGCAAAGCCTTGGAGAACAAGGACACGACTTGGCCCTCTCAGTCCGGAGGAAGCTGCACCAAAGCTATGGGAGAAAGGCCTGGTCACTGCAGGGAGTGACCAAGGAGACCAAGTGACTTCTTCCTCCAGCCCGCAGCACATCATCAACTGGATAGCTGCCCTTTTGCTCAGAAAGCCCCTTTTCCTCCCCTTTCTTTCTCCCTCCCCAACTCTGGCAGGCCTCATAGGCCATTAAGCTATTACCCTTTTGTGAAATTCCAACTTTCCCAAAAATTTCTGCAGAGGAAGAAAGATGACCACCCAGTCCTGGGAGGGGACTCAAGTCTTTCCCTCCATACATTGCAATCAGACAAAAATGCATGATTTATCTCATGTAACATGTCATACAGTGTTTACTGTAGCATTTTCACTAGAGGGTGCCTCTGTTATTTATTTGGAATTTAAGTTCTCAGGTGGCACTAGGAGGAGAGGCTGAGCCTAACCTCCCACCCCATCCAGAGGCCAGAACGAATGCCCTCAGTTAGGTTATTTTTTTGTTATGTCTGCAATTCCAATCTCTCTTGAAGAAGCAGATCGCCCCTTTCCTGTTCAGGTTGAAACTCATCTGTGGGAACCTTGCTCACTGGCTTTAGATCAGATTTGGAACTTGACTTGATCCAGTGGTTTCCTAACTTTGCTGCCCATGAAAATCATCTAGGAGTTAAAAAAAAAAAAAAAATCACAATGCTTAGTTCACACCCCAAGCCAATTACATAAGAATGTCTGGAGGTGAGAGTCAGACACCATGTTTTTTAAAGATCCCCAGGAGAATCCAATCTGCAGTAGTAGTGCCTAGGAAGGCTTGTTTTAGTCCTGATTTCCCTCCCACAAATGCCTCCACTCCAACATAGCATGCTAACCATGGCCATAGCCCCTGGTGCCTGGGCCATCTGGGCTCAAGGTGTAAGACCCAACAGGACCTCTCACCACTTGTGATCTTCTAGCAAGTCAGGCTTTGACCTTGCTGCCTGGTTCTGATCAGTTTGCTTGCACACGGGTTCTGGTAATTGAATGCAAGCAATACCAACATTTTTGCACACTCATAATGGACTGTGTGATTTACATATGAAATCCCATTTCATGATAATAATCCATCCTGCAGATGAGATGGGTTCGATAATTTCCTTTCACCGTGTCCTTCTGTATTCGTTTCTGAGGATTGTCATAAAAAGGACCACAAACTAGATGACCTACACCACGGAAATGTGTTCTCTCACAGTTCTGGAGGCTGGAGGTCTGAAATTGAGGTGTGTGTCTGCAGGGCTGGTTCTTCCTAGGGGCCCTGAGGAAGGGCCATTGCAAGTCTCTCTCCAAGCCTCTGATTTGTTGGCGATCTGCTGCTTTTCTTGGCTTGTAGATGCAGCATTTAAATCTCTGCCTCCATCGTCACATGACCCTCTTCCCTGTGTCTGTGTGTCTTCACATGGCCTTCTTATAAGGATGCCAGTCACTGGGCTTAGAGCCCACCCTAGCCCAGCTTGGTCTCATGATAACTAATGACATCTGCAAAGAGCCTACTTTCAAATAAAATCACATTCTGAGATTCCAGGTAAAGGTGGATTCTGGGAGATCACCCTTCAACTCTATATACCTTTCCAATCCCAGGGGCCTGACTTCTGCCTCCGACCAGAGCCCTCCACCTGCTAACAAACCCTGATGCAGTTGACTGACTCCCACTGAGCCCCCTAGTACTTTCCCTGAAGGTCACAGGCTGAGGTGGCAGCTCCCAGCTTCCATCCACTTCTGCCAGCTTGAGTCAGATGCTAGTTTCCCCACTGTTCTCTGGCTGAATATCCCAAGGACCCCTGTCAATCTATGCATGGAAATGCCCTGAGGGCGGAACCCATATCCCTCACACTGCTGGCTAAGACCCCTGTTGGGGGATTGGTGGGGAGAAGTTCTACATGAATCCCCCCGCTTTCCTGCCGCACTCCTGTTATACCAACACACTCCCCCTTTAGTCTTACTATTTAGCTGAAGGCACTTATTATTTTTTTCTTTTTTCTGTCTTTACAGGAAATGGATATATTGAAGGTAAAGAGCTAGAAAACTTTTTCCAAGAGTTGGAGAAGGCAAGAAAAGGCTCTGGCATGGTAAGCCCAGCCCCTTTCCCATCATTTCAGGTTGTCTGTGCCCTGACCCATGTGGCCTTGAGCATGGTCTGCTCCTGAGGCATCTGGCCTTGATGCTTCAAGTTTTTCTTTTAATCCTAAGGATAAAAATAAAAATTATTAGAACACTCCCTAAGAGCACCTTATCTCCATATCTTGGATGTCTGGGATTGAGAGGTGACATAATGGGCCCAGGGTCAATATTCCCCCAAAAAACTACATAGCTGTATTTCTGTGTATGCATGAAACATTTTTTTTCCTTGGGACAGAGTTCACAGCCTCCCTAAGATGCTTCAGAGGGGTAGGACTTGAGACTGGATGCTCAGGGGTCTTCAGTGTCTGCATTCTAGATCAGTTTCTCAGTCTCAGCGCTATTGATATTTGGGGCTAGTTTTGTTGCAGGGGTGTCCTGTGTGTTGTAGGATGTCCAGCAGTGTGCCTAGTTCTACCCAGGAGAGGCCTCCTTCGAATTCCCCTAGGTGGGGACAGAATGGTCCCCAGTAGAGAACCACCCTTGTAGACCAACAGAGGCTGGGATCCTCAGCATGGAGCTGGAGGAAAATGGAGGATTGTTCTGAAGCAGTGCTGGCCAGCCTTGTGCATGGAGGTGTCTTGAACTTCTGAGCCTGAACTCAGAGACTCCAGATCACAGCCAGGCCCCTTTAGTCAAAGGAATGTCATTTCTGTGTGAAGGTCTGTGATATTGAATAGTTGAGGTGATTGGAATCAGTCTCTTGTGACTCCCATGACTGGTTCTAGAAAGATGGAGCCCACTCCCTCCCACCAGCTCCTTCAGGTCTTTTGAGGGTCTCTCTCCTCTCCCTTGCTGCACGTCTACTGTCCTACCCACTGCTTATTCACGACTCTTCGGGAAGCAGTTCACAGATGAGTCACAATCACCCAGGAGCTCCTGGTTCAAAGCTGAGCAGAGCACCCCAGTGAGAAGAGCAACCCTGGGCTTGCAGGGTCGGAGATGATTCATGGGCTGGTTTATCAATAGTTGTCTCATCGACCCTCATTACTACAATAATGAAGCTTGGATTACAGAAATCAGGGCTTCAAAACTGACACCAGGATCATGGACTAGGCAGAGGAATGTGTTTTAATGGAATGTTTCAAATCTGAAATTTTTCTCTTAGTCATTCCCTTCCTCAGATAGCTTCAGGGTGATTTTCAAGTCTGCCAGCAACAATCCCAATTGCTGTCACCCATGACTGAGTCTCAGAACAATTTGTTAAATGGTAGGAAGAATATCAGTCCTGGAAGCAGGAGCCATGAGTTCAAATTCTGGCTATCCTTAACTGGTTGACCTTGAGAGAAGTCATTTCTTAGAGTCTAAGAAGGAGAGTCCACTAACCTCAAAGGGGCCATGGTAAAACTCAAAAGGTTTGACCACATTTGTGATAAATACATAACATCACACCATGCACAGGTGTAAATATAAATACATAAATATTGACCAACACATAAAGATTGGCAAATTGAGACTAGTTCCAAAGGTAAAGGTGGTAGAAGAGATTTAGAAAAGGTCCTTGGAATAGGTAGAATTTCACTAGGAATCTGAAACCCAGGAAATCGACAGATAAGTGAAGCAAAGGCATCAGGTGCCCACGATGGATTCATTACTGATAGGGATGAGGAAGATCTCCTTGGTGCAAATAATCCACAGCATCCCAAACCAGGGGAAGATGTAAAAGCTTCAGGACAGTCTTACATTTTTTAAAAATATTTTTCTTTAGCTGTTGATGGATCTTTATTTTATTTATTTATATGCGGTGCTGAGAATCAAACCCAGTGCCTCACACATGCTAGGTGAGCGCTCTACTACTGAGCTACAGCCCCCGCCCAGGATAGCCTTACATTAAAGACAGGAAGTAATGGGCTAAAGGAACTTAAGTTGTTTTTCTATAGTCAGAATAATTGAATGCACTATTTAAATTGTCCCTCACCATGTAATGACATCTCATATTCCTCCTGGCATAAAACCAGAGTAAGAAATATTGTGGAATTGCTAGTTAGTCTTCAAAGAGAGAAATGAACAATTAAATATTGGGCAGGGGCACTGGATTAATTTAGGTTCTATTACAACCTGTCTTGGTAAAATGTTGGAGCCTCCAAAAATATATGAAAATATGTTCAACAACATTAGCAATTAGGGAAATGCAAATCAAAAGTACACTTGGATTTCATGTCATACTAGTCAGAATGGCAAACCATCAAGAATACAAGTGATAATAAATGCTGGAGAAGATTTAGAGGAAAAGGAACACTTTTACACCTGTTGGTGAGATTATAAATTGGTACAACCACTATGGAAATCAGCACAGAGGTTCCTCAAAAGGCTAGGCATGGAACCACCATATGACCCAGCCATAGCACTCCTTGGTATTTATCCTTAAAAATTAAAGTCATCTTACTACAGTGATACGTGCATACCTATGTTTATAGCAGCACCATTCACAATAGTCAAAATCTGGAACCAGCCTTTGTGTCCATCAATGGATGAGTAGATGAAGAAAATGTCACACACGTGCGCGCGCGCACACACACACACACACACACACACACACACACTGAAGTTTTATTCAGTCATAAAGAAAAATGAAATTATGTCATTTGCAGGAAAATGGGTGGAACTTGAGACCATTATGTTAAGGAAAAAAAGCCAAACTCAGAAAGTCAAGGGTCGCATCACATGTTTTCTCTCATATGCAGAAGCTGGAGAGGAAAAAAGAAAGGTTTAGGGGGCATCTCATGAAAATCAAAGGGAGATCAGTAGAATAGAGGGAAGGGACCAAAGGTTGAGAGGTGGGAAGGGAGAGGGAAGTCCTGGGGAGTGATATTGGCTAAATTATACTGTTATATCGTGTGCATGTACAAACAACAAATCCCACCATTATGTACAACTATAATGCACCAATAAGAATGTGGGGAAATAAAATTTTAAAATGTTGGGGCCTCAGTTCTCCCATCTGACTAATGGGAAACTCTGAACCCTTCTGATGGAGTTGTGGTTGAATCCATTTTGAAGGTAGTGAACAACCTGGTACAGAGCATGTGCTGTCCCACTTTGAAAATTATGCGACGGAGACTTGAATAAGAAACGACTTGATTGGGAGGGATGGTGACAAGGAAAAGGTCACGGCCCAGATCCCTCAGAGCACTGGCTGTACCAGCTCTGTGCCAGTCAGGACACAGGATGACTCCCGACACTGCTGCACTGAGATCCGCAGCTCCCATGCGAGGTGGCAGCAAAATCAGCCCTTGCTCTTTCCACAGATGTCAAAGAGTGACAACTTTGGGGAGAAGATGAAGGAGTTTATGCAGAAATATGACAAGAACTCGGATGGGAAAATCGAGATGGCGGAGGTGAGTGCAGGGACCCAGCGAAGGAAGGGCTGTCTGACCCCTGTGCCTCTCCTGGCCACATGCCTCCTGCTGGGCACCCAAATGAGGGTATAACAATATCCACCAATGAGGCCCTAAAGATATCCACCCTCAGCGCTTGGGGCTGACCAAAGAGAACAAGGGCAGCTGCCCCCTGCAGGAGAGCAGCCCTCAGACAAACCAGAGCTGACGCCCTTTACACATTTTCCACCCAGGGAAAGAGGAGACTCTACTCATTCTCCAGGCCCAGCCAACATGTGATGGGACTGGGCTCTCAGGGTCAATGCACAAGTGTGGGACAAGCACAACTAAAGGGAGTAGGGAGAGGAAGACAGGTGGACAGGAGAGCTCATGCCCCACCCACCTCAAGGCATCCAAAGGCACAACTATGAAAGATTTATATAGATACATAATTCACACATATATAAATTACACATATAAGCATAATTTATATACTATGCATAATTTGTATACTTACATGTGTTCATTCATCCATGCATACATACATATACATGCATATGCTTATATACAAACATGTCTGTGGAAAACTCTGGTGATCAGTGTGCCGTTCATGGTCAAGGGGTCAGATGGTGGTACGTGAATGAGGGCATAGCTTCCCCCAGGTAAATTGTTTCAGGTGCTGCTCTAGAGCCCGGTGTCCTAGAAGCCAAGTCTGTGACACCAGTTCAAGTGGATGTGATTCTTTGCAGAAGAACTCTTTTAAGAGAAGGGAAGAAAGGGAATCAGGAAAGGGCAGAGAGCGGGCTGAGTAGGCAGGTGGTGCCTGCCAGAGCCAAACTTGCTACCTCATGGGGAGCTCTAGGGTGTGGATTGTGCCACAGAGTGGGTCCCACCTGGAGGCCACCATGTTGGTCAGTCCTTGGAAGCAAGCTGCCCCTTTCTGGGGAATGAGGAGACCAGGAACCTCCCTGGGTGGGCAGCTCTGGTTTGTCTGAGGGCTGCTTTCGTGCAGGGGGCAGCTAGGAGCAGTGAGCTAGCAAACTTCAGGGCCGCTGAGGGATGGTGCTGCAGCCTGCAGAGCAGCATGAGGTAGGCTGAGGCTGGGCTCTGGCAGACACCACCTGCCCACTTAGCCCCCTCTCTGCCCTTTCCTGACGCACCAGGAGGGGCACCAGAACAGCTGCTGGGGACGTCTGTGCTGCAGTCAGAAAATCCTCAGTCACAAGGGCTTAAACCAGGATCAGCAGACTTTGTACAAAATACAAATTATTGTAAAATGCTTTAGGGTTTATGGTCCATGCAGCCTTTGTCCAAAACTCTCCAACTCTACCACAGCCGAAAAGCAACCACAGACAAAATGCAAATGAATGTTCCAGTGAAACTTTACAAACAAGCCTTGGGCCGTCTTTGGTCCAGGGGTCAGAGTTTACTGACTCCTAGTTTAAACCAAGAGAAGCTCCTAATGACAAAGGTCATGGGCAGGGTTGGTGCTCTGAAAAGGAGGCCAGGGCTGCAGCTCCGCTTCTCTGCAGTTCTCTGCCTCCAAAACACCTTCCTCCTCAACTGGCAGCAGGATGGCTGCAGCAGATCCAGGTACCACATCCAGATCCCACCATGTCCAGCAGAAAGGGCCCCTCTTGGGTGCAAAGAAACCTTTCCCAGTCCCCTCAGCAGTCCTCCCCTCACATTTTATTGGCCAGAACTGGGTCACAGGCCTATCCGTAAGCCAATCACAGGCAGAGGGAGTGGAATTATCACATTTATCTGACTTAGATGATTTGCTAGTATCCACAGGAGGCTGGGAGCAGAGGGGGAAGGCCAGTTGGTGGGCAGCTGGCAGTGTTTACTGCATGAACGTACTTACAACTTTTGAGAATCAAATTGTTGAGGTATTATTTTACATACAATAAATTGCATCCATTTAGAGTGTTAAAATTCTTGAGTTTAGATTTTAGACCATGAGATCACCATCTCAATGGATCAAGATACAGTCATTCTATGTAAATCAATGGATGTGTAACTGATGTGATTCTGCAATCTGTATACGGGGTAAAAATGGGAGTTCATAACCCACTTGAATCAAAGTGTGAAATATGATATATCAAGAACTATGTAATGTTTTGAACAACCAACAATAAAAATTTAAAAAAAAAATAGCAATGTAATAAGTGATTTTGCTAAAATGATGATAAAAATGATAATGTTTAAAAAATAATTTATGGATATATAGGTCTTTAATCTTCAGTCCATCAATAGACCATCTATACCAGAATATTAACTTATTTAAAAAAAAAGATACAGTCATTCTGTCACCCACAAATGTTCCTCCTACCTGAAGCAGGCCATCTCACCCCAGGCAACCACCAAACTGCCCAGTTCTGGGTGCTTGCATGTTAAAGGAGTGTCACTTTCTGTCTGTCCCATTGCTCCTATCCTAAGGATTACAGTAAAAGAACAATCTTCTTCCCCTTTGAAGGGCAGCCAGTAAAAACGTGGCCTCCACACTGCCCCTCCACTGGCCCCTTCCATCCTTCCTGTGGAAACTCTGCTTCCCTCCTGAGGTCCCCCCTTAATGTTGGTGTTGCTCTGTGTGTCTCCAGCTGGCGCAGATCCTGCCAACCGAAGAGAATTTCCTCCTGTGCTTCAGACAGCACGTGGGCTCCAGCGCTGAGTTTATGGAGGTGAGACTTTCTCTCCAGGTATTGGGACCAGCCTTCCTCCCGTGTTCAAAGCCAGGCCCACATTCATGCCCACGAAGGGTCCCTGGGAGATGCTAAACCCCTTAGAATTCTGCCCCTCGGGGTGTGGTCCATGGCCTGGCCCCGCAGCATTAGTACCACCTGGGTGCTTGTCACCTGGGTGCTTGTCACAAAGGCAGACTCCCTGCGCCGCTGAATCAGAGCTGACATTTGAACAAGATCCCCAGGTGGCGTGTGCCTGCTAAAGTGTGGGGATCGAGATGAAAAGTTTGGGTCAAAGACAACTGGGGCGTGCTATGTACCTGCATCTCCCCTTTGGGGATGTATGGTGGCATTTGCAAATGACATCAGACTGAAGACTCTTGTTTCATTCAGCCTGGCTCTAACTCATCCTACCACCGCTACCCTTCCTGTTAGTCAGAGTGGAAGTCAGAGTTCCAAGGTTTGGGAAGGACAGACTTATGTGCCGGTCTAAAGCTGGAAACCCCCAGTGAGAACGCCAGTTTCCAGTGTCTTCTGGATTTGATCTTTGACTGTGGTCTGGGCTCCAGCAACCCCCTTAAAAATGAGCATTGCCCCTTTGCAATAAGAATTGCACACAAAACTCAAATGTCTTTTGAATAACATTCAAGGATAGATGGAACCACATAAAACTGCTGATATTGAACTGCTTTTTGACATGTAAAAATTGGAAGTTCTGGATGGTTCAATCCATATTACTAATCCTGATATCCAGCCAATTACCAATTATTTTTTACCATTTTTCTGGGACTTCGCACCCAAGCCATTCATAACGTATGTCTCTCAGAGTGAAATCCAACCTGTTCCCACAGTGAAAACTATGTGTTCTGATACTCAACGACCATCTTCAACGAGACTCAGAGTTGCCATTCACTAGGTAAAATCCATTCCCAGTCACCAGGAATCCCTTCCCCATGATTTACTGCTGAGAACAACAGCAGAGCCAGCCCAAAAACCCACACAGCAGCCACCTCCCCGAAAGGATACAAAGTCGGTGAGAAAGAACCAATTCTCAAGGCGGAGAGTCATTTTTAGAGCAGTTTGCCTAAGCATCAGATATGGGTTTAATTTTATGGTGCTTTAAAGGATTCTCTCCAGTTTTTCTGAGATGGAAAGATCCCATAAGCTGGTAATTGATATCCTGGATTCTGTCTTGGTTGTTCTTTTGACTTTGGGGGAGATAAGTACAGCTTATTCTTCTAATTGGGGGGGTCCTGTTTTTATGAGTGTCCATTTTTCTGTCCAAAGAGAAGGGACTACTGTGTCTGACCCCTCCTTTCCCTGTAGAGAAGTGGACAAAAATTGACCTCTCCTCCATCTCTGGTCCGAATAGGGATGAGGATAGCTTTCAGGGAGCAGAGATGCTTTCAGAGGAGCAAAAAGCTTCTCTCCCCCTCCCTCCTCAAGATTATTAGTATTTTATCTCTGTGTAGTTGGCATGATTCCATATTCTTACACACTTTTATTCTTCTAAGCCCCAGCATAACTGTAGAACAAGCACCCTCCACCGCCACACCTCCTGGGACCCCACCTTCCTGCAGTACCAATCCCTTTTGGGGTATCTATTCTTTCTGTTTTTATCAGCCAGAAACAGGAAATGGTCCTTCCAGAGCCCCAAAAGCCTTGTGCTCTCAGCTCCTGACCCGCTGCTCAGCACAACATTTTGACTTCTAATTTTAGGGACACCTCAGGACTTCTTTGAGATTTCACAAAGCCCGGGTCTCTTGAACTCTTTTCCTTGAATGAGAAGAGAATAAGGACACCCTGATGGATGGGCACCAGGCGCTGGCAGGGAAGAGAAGTCAAGAGTGAGAGCCCACAGCCAGCTGCGGTGGGGGTGGGTCTGGGGAGGGAGGTCAGGCCTGCTGACAGGATCAATCAGAAAAGCAGTCTGGGGATGCTCTGTTCTGTGGAGGATTGGGGTCCCCGCAGGTCACCTGCCTTTTCAGTATCTTGGAGTTTGTCTGCTTCATTTCTCAGTCAAGACTTCACTAAGGAGCTAACTTCTAATGCTCTAAATACCTGCAGGTGGTTGGTGAAGTCATACTTGGAAGCCTGCACATATCTCTTAGTGCCTTTTCAAGGGTGGGTTTTCTGGGCACAGGAAGGCATGTTTTGGTGGAACCCAAGGTATTTTTTTTTTCTTCAGAGAAAACAAATTTGCCTAATCAAATACCATCTACCAAAGTTGTCTACAGCACATCAACTCTTTTGCTGGAATTTGTTCCTGTTTCCTAGCTTTGAAAAATCAGGACCAAATTTCCTGAGCCCTGGCGCTGATGCACCATGAAAATCACACCACCTTGTTTGATGTAAAAGAAAGACTTTAAATTATCCATAAATGCTGACACTCCTGTCAACACAGGGAGGGTATGTGGAGAAGTGGGGGAAGCCAGAGATAAAGTTCAGGAAACAGGATTGATGGCTGTCAGAAAACCAAATCTAGCCAGTATTCAGGTGTGCAATTTGGAGCCAAGAGGGGATAGAGGGAAGAAAAGTCAAGAGAACAAAACTTGAAAGAGAATCTAAGAAATAAGAAATCCAAGACACCAACCTAATCCCAAGATTTAGGGGAACAGAGCTCTCTGGGCCTCTTGGCCAGACATGGGTAGCACCTTCTGCCCTGAACCTCCATCTCAAGACATTCACTCTTCTCCACCAGAGGACTTCGGTAAAAGGCTGGGGTCTCAGTGCATGTGCATACAGGACCAGACTTTCCTAGGATATTGTGTTAGTCATCTATTGCTGCGTAACAAATTATCCCCCAAAGCACCCTTAAATAAGCATTTATTATCTCACAGTTTCTATGTTGGGAAATTTAGGGACAACTTAGCTGGGTGGCTCTGGCCCAGAGTCTCTCACAAACTGCTGGTCAGGATGTCAGCTGTGCTGAAGTCCCCTGAAGACTTGACTGGGATTAGGAAATATGACATCTCCACAGAGGCTCCTTCACAGGACTATTGGCAGGAAGGCTTGGTTACTTACTACTTGGGCCTTTCTATAGTGCTGAATATCCTCATGACACTGCAGCTGGCTTCCTCCAGAGCAAGTGACCCAAGAGAGTGAGAGAAGGAAGCCGCCATACCTACCTTTTATGACCTAGTCCCAGAAGTTACACACTCTCTTATCTGCCATATTCTATTCATTAGAGGTGAGTCACTCAATCCACTCTACAGCCAAGGAAGGAGAACTGGGTTCTACCTTTGGAAGGGAGGTAAAGAACTCTGAATATCTTAAGACCATGGCTACTGTGTTTGTGTCTCCTGCGTAATGTCTGTTCCTGCTCCAGCGGACAGAACAGAGAGGCAGTCAAACCCATGTCACTGCTGCCTCTCTGAAGACTACAGTTTCTGTGTTCAGAAAGTTGTGCCTGGTTCCAATAGACACCAAATTGAGACTCAGATCAGAACCCACAATCAGTGTGGGATGGGATCCATCCAGGGGGGCATCTGACTGGGCAGGCATTTGTCACATGCCCACTTGTGGACATGGGGTCAACCTCCCTGAACCATATGGATTGATAGGGGGTTTCCTATTTTAAAAGGATGTTTTTAATCATAAGGTAGGGGAGTGACTTTAGTCATACAAAAGAAACTGATTACCAATTCTGCTTCACCATCAGATACGGCTGCCATGTGGTGGAGGGATGGAGGAGGGGGCACAGTGAGCCCGTTCATTCCCTTACCAGGGGGCTCTTCCCCTTACTTCCAGCCTCCACCTGGTATGGGAAGCTTTCAGAGCAGAAAAAAGATACCCACGTGCCCAGAACAAAAATAAGATCCACTAGATCCCCATTCTAGACCTGGTAGAAGCCACTTGGTTTAACACCTTAGAAAACATCAACACCAGTTACAAGTTGATCCAAAGAAGGACCCAGTCCTGCATCAAGTTAGAGTAGGGTGACCTTGTTCAAGCAGTTTTCTCCTTCTCTGTGTGACCTTGACTAAGACACTTCCCCTCATTTCCTCCTTTGTAACTGGGCTAGACCATCCCTATGTCCTCATTCTACTCCTTCAATAAGATCCTGCCTGGTCCATTAAGGAGAAATGGAAGGAGGCATGTAGGTTTGATACATTGTTATGAACAGGCTGACATTCCCCTTGCAGGCTTGGCGGAAGTATGACACCGACAGAAGTGGCTACATCGAAGCCAATGAGCTCAAGGTAGGATGAGCCTTGGGGAAGGTATGGAGAATGTGGAGAATGAGCCAGAGGCTAGAGTGGCCATGGGTTTAAGGAACCTGGGAAGGGCGGGGACGTTGGACCAAGAGCATGGATTCATGGCCTGCTTAGGAGTACTTGAGCTTGGCACTGGATTGTTGGACTTGTTCGGAGAAGCCCTGTAAAATCAGTAACGTGGAGCTGTAGGGCCACAGAGTTCAACCACCCCATGCTCCTCTCCACCCTGGAACCCAGGACAGGCATCCTGGAGGCAATTCCAGAAAGATTGGTCTTCTGCCATGTAGTGGAGGGTACATCCATCCCTAAATTCCTCTGGGCAACCACTGATCTTGGGGCACTGGTGAGCCCTGTGTGACAGAGCCAGTCTCTACCACCTATTGCATGGGAAAAGGTTGCAGCCAAAAGCTACCTAAGGTCTTTAAGTTCACTGCACAAGTGTTAAAGATCAAGAAATTATGAGGGACATAAGCTACATAACTGGTAGACCTCAAAGAACAATGTGAACTGTCTGAATGAGGGACTAGAATAGTGAGTCAAGCTCTGAAGAGGCCTTTTGTGTTCCAGGGATTCCTGTCGGACCTGCTGAAGAAGGCCAACCGGCCGTATGATGAACCCAAGCTCCAGGAATACACCCAAACCATAGTGAGTGAACAGAAGTGTCCCCCCTCCCAGGGGTGAAGGCCACTAGAATCCTGGTGTGCAGGGTCTTTTGTTTGCTGGTTCTTCTGGCCTGGGTGAAGCAACTCACAGTGGCAGCTGTCAATAGGGATGTGAGTTCATGCCCCACACATCCTTCAAGATCCCCACTAAGCTGACTTCTGGGCCAGTGTGAGCTGGAGGGGTTGGGGTGGGAGCAATCTGTTTCCCTGACAAGCCCTGAGGCCCAGGAGAGGATAAACCTGGAGAGGTTGGGCCTTTGGTGTTGGCCGGTATCCCTCCACCACCCCTCTCCCTGAGAAGGGGAGAGAAGAGCAGGAACCAAGGCCCTGCTGTCCTTTCCAGTCACTGGTTGAGACCATGTTGGTCCCTAGCCTCCAGGTGACCTGAGAGGAGGCATGAGCACACTCTGCCTTCCTCCCCCTCTTCAGTGGAAGGAGGTGGCAGGTCAAGGCCCCATATGAGAGAAGGTCAAAGCAAATAACGCCAGCCCCTCTTTCTGTCCCCAACAGCTACGGATGTTTGACTTGAATGGGGATGGCAAACTGGGCCTCTCAGAGATGTCCCGGTAAGTGCCTACCCTCACCACTGTGACACCTTGAACAAGACTTCCTGTCTTCCATTCCCATTGCCAAGATGGCGGGGTGGAAAGAGTGGCAGGTCCAGGTATCATGAAGCCCAAAACAAAGCCAAAACTCACCTTGTCCCTCTCCCTCTTCAATTTTTCATCAACTCCTAATTACAAGGTGCTCAGACATCATTTCCACTGCTGCCCCTGTCTGCATGGTCCTTCCCTGCGTTTCATCTCCTAATCTCTGCTCTGACATTTTCCTTGCAGACTCTTGCCTGTCCAGGAAAACTTTCTGCTTAAATTTCAGGTAAAAAGAGCCACTTTTCCTTTCTTCCTTTCCTTCCTGCCCCTCATCTCTCTGAGCTCCGGGGCCTTCCACCCTCCTTTGCCCCGATCCAACACACACCTCATACCTCACGCCTCACGCGCATGCTCGTGTTCACACCCTCCAGGGCTTCGGCTCCTGTCTTTAATACCTTGGTCCTTACAGGGCATGAAGCTGACCTCAGAGGAGTTCAATGCCATCTTCACATTCTATGACAAGGTGAGAGAAGCAAATCCACACAGGATGGAAAAGCAGGGCCCTACCCCTGCCCCTAACCTCCCCCCACCCCACCCCCAAGCCCTGGCCAGAAGGGCTCAATTTCATCTGTGGGAAGAGATCAGCTCTCCAGAGGGGCACTGGGCCATGTGGTTCCTTCCTGCAGCATCTTCTGCTCTGTGATTACACAAGTGTCCTCCTCTATCCATGGCCTGAGGAGCCCAAGGGTTTGGCTTCTTTAAAGTGCAGCAAAGAATAGTTAGAAGAGGCTGGTGAAGCTAAATGTGATCACGTTGGAGACAGAGCCAGTTGGCTGCACTAGAATCAGTGCTGGGATTGTGATGACCTCCTCCACACACACCCCACACCACGCCCATGTGACTCTGTGGTCTTATCCATGACCAAAGGGTCGGAGGTAGACTTCATTTATTTATGTTTGCAGTGCCTGGGATGGAACCCAGGCCCTTGCACATGGTAGGCAAGCACTCTGCCACTAAGCTACATACCCAGCCTAGGAAATTGACTTGAAATAGCCCCCAGACTCAAGGAGCTAATTAGATGCTTCTGGAACCTCATTTATATGTATTCATGAGAAAAGGCTTGTCCTGAACTGCCTGGTTCCTTCACTGGCTGGTGGACAGAGTGACACATTATTCTATCATTACATGGTCTGAATGCCTCTTTTGTACAAAGTAACAGGAAGGATAGATCCTCGGGATAGACCCCTGGAATGGATCCGGGCTGCGGGAAGCAAAAGGCAAGGCCGGGTGCAGGGGCTTGGGTTTCAGAGCTCTGAGCTGACTCTCTGCTGCCACCTCCAGGATGGAAGTGGCTACATTGATGAGAATGAGCTGGACGCCCTTTTGAAGGATCTGTATGAGAAGAACAAGAAGGTAAGCAAGTGAACCAGAGGCCTGGGCCAGGTGCCCTGGGGAAGGTACCTCATAGAAGGGAGATCATGCAATCCCTCTGTGACTCACTTATTTCACTCAGGGTAATGTCCTCAAGGTTCATTCGTGTTGTAGTGTGTCAGAATCTCCGTCCTTTTGCGTATGGAAACTACATTTAGTCTGTCCATTTCTCACCTATGACACTTGCTTCCATTTGTGGGCTCTCACCAATAATGCTACAAAGCAATGACAGTTTTGACACAGCCCAGCTTGTGGCAGTGTTAGCCAAATTGCCCCCACACACACAAAAAAAAGACTTTTGACATAGAAATTTTGGAGGGCAGGGGCCACTGGGAAGGAGGGAGCAGCTATTCGGAATTGATTCAGTACAGAATCCAGAGCTGGGGAAGGAGTTAAAAGGAGCCACCGAGGAGTTTGTTCATCTCAAAGAAAAGGCTGAGAAGTGAAGTTCACTCTTTTGCCTGGGGTTGGCTCTTGGGCATCCTGCAGACACCCCCAGTGGGCTCACCCTGGTGCCCTGGTTGAGGGATCAGAGAAAACTGCAACTAGGAGACCAGGCCTTTGCAGTTGTCTTTCTTCACCCCCTGGAAAATGTCTTTCACAGAGCAAATGGTTTTTTTGCTTTCCTTAATTAGACGTTGCAAGCTCTATAATTCCTTGAGTTGTCTGACTGCCTTGGCTGCCAAGCAAGAGCTAAATTTAATGCTCAATTTCAGGAAAAAAATTTTTGCTGCAGCCTTTGAGTCTATCTGTCTTTCCAAGTGCTTTCTGATCTCTTTATCTTCATCTTGAATATCATCCTTCATTTATTTCATATTGCAGTGTGTGTGTGTGTGTGTGTGTCCTACAAGTCCTTTTAGAAAGAGGCAGAAAATATAAGGAATCAAAGACTTCCTAGGAAGAAGGAAATCCTTACCAGGTATGTGAACTGGTACCATAACCCAGTAGAAAATTAGGCACACCCTAGGTGTCCAAGGAATGCTGGCACCTTAATGGAAAATGTCTTTAACTATAATTGAATTAATGAGGCACAATTATTCTTCATAAGGCCCTGTCTGACACCTGAGGTTGATAAACCCTGAGGCATGCATTACATTTCAGAGTGACCTGAATTTCCTGGTCATCAACTTGCTAGGCTTTTTCTTGACTAAGAACCATGCATAGACTTGCACAGACCCCACATATGAAACAAAGACAAATATTTGGGTGTCAGGATTCAGAAACAACTCTGAAGGTTAGAGGATGGGATATTAATGAAGCTGTTTACCTGAGAGCCTTCCACCTGGACCAGGCCCTAGATTTGGCACCTGGGGATGGAGAGAATGAATCAGTAGAGCAAGCTGCATGACTAACGGAACAGCACCTGAGTTGGGAAAGGAAAGGCCATTTGTGGTGAGCTCACATGGTATACGCAATTCCATTTTGATGGTGCCTGCACAGACTATGATAAAGTTTCTGAGCTGATTAATGTTGGAGGCTCCTAAAGGGACAGGCTGATGGGATTGGACTTCAGTATTTTTTAGCATACCTAAGGCCATGGCAACTCACTAACGTCTTCCCCAGTGTCAAGCAAAACTTTGAGACATAGAAAGTAAGCAGCCCCTCCCTCTAGGACACAAGGTCTCTCCACTGCCACATTTCACCATGGGAGTTTTCTCAAGCATGGGGTTGATAATGCAGGGTCCCTTCCTTAGTTCCTGAGTGGCAGATAGCCAAGGCACACTCCAGTGTTATGAATCAGGTGACATTTCCAGGGACTTTACAACTTTAGGAAAGATGTCCCCCAGACTAGAGATGCTTGCAAAGTGCCCTTGGACGGGGTGGTGGTACAAAACCAGAAATCAGTTATGTGGGGGGATGTCCCTAAACAACAATGAATAAGACTGAACTTTGGGAACTGAAAAAGAGGTGATCAAGGACAGGTAAGCCAGGTAAATAATTAGGTAGACTTCAGGGCTCAGAAGACAAACTAAGGATATTTATGACAAGCTGGTCCAACCTTTTAGTGAGTATCTTAGTCTTTATGCCTCCGTTTTCTTATAGCAGAATGGAGAGAGGGTTTTTTTGTTTGTTTGTTTGTTTTATGTATCTGCCAATGTTTTCAATACGGAAAAAGAGAGAGAGAGAGAGAGAGAGAGAGAGAGAGAGAGAGAGAGAGAGAGAAATACCAGAAAGAGAAGGGAGGCAGGATCAGGAAGGAAGAGTAAAGGTAGTAAAAAGGAAGGAAGGGAAATCGAGTTTAAGTGATATTTCCAGTGTTGATGGTGACTTTGCTATATTTCAGACCCACTGGTTGTTTGTATTCAAAGCAATTATTTCACACACCATACATTCAACATAAGGCATTTCAGGTGTAGTATTGTTTAATTTTGGTCTCCGTTTTCCATGAGTGTATGTTCATGGATCACCTTAGAGGCCCACAAGAAGCCAGTGAACAAGAAGTGGGATGGTGAGTTTTGTTTGTGGTGGAGACATGGGGGAGACTTAGGGAATTATGGTCCAGACCACCTGGAAATAGACCAGGGAGCTTTCCTGGCCATCCCTCCATCACCTGTGGGGACCGAGATTTGTTCTGAGTAAATGCAGCCCCGTGAGATGGAGGGATGTTTACAAGTTATGCACAGATAGCAACCAGCATCGTGATGGATACCCTTTTTTGAAGTGCGTGGCACAGGTTCTGTACCAAGTGTTCACGTTCTCTCCTCCCTCTAATCATCTAACACCTCAATGAGGCACCCACTTCACAGGTGAAGCAGCTGAGCCTCAGAAAAATCTGACTCTCCCCAAAGGAATGCAGCCAGTGAGTGAGAGGGTTTTAACCCAGGTCTGTCTGGATCCAAAGCCTGGGCTTTGTGTCCCTGTGAGCCACTTGCCCTGGGATGGGAAGAAAGTCTCAGGCCAGTGTGTTTATGAATGCGCAGGAGGGCTCCTTGGGGTGGGGCCCTTCACCGAGCCTGCTCTCACCCTCTCCTTCCATCTCCTAGGAAATGAACATCCAACAACTCACTAACTACAGAAAGAGCGTCATGTCCTTGGCCGAGGCGGGGAAGCTCTACCGAAAGGACCTGGAGATTGTGCTCTGCAGCGAACCCCCCATGTAAAGGGGAGGCAGGGGCTGATTCCCCACCTCCCGCAAACCCTGCCCCTGCTGTCCTGATCCTTCTCCCCAGACCCAGAGATTGTGAGCGCCCCTCCCCCACCCCTGCAACCTGCACACCACCAGCCTGCAGAGCAGGACAGGAGAGATGGAGGCCGGGCGGGCGGCCAGGGGCCTCTTTGAGCCCGGCCAGGCACAGAGCGCTGCCCTCGCGGATCGCCAACTGCATGGAAGGTGGGTGGGGGCCGGGGTGGAGCTTCCCTCGTTCTCTCTGCTGTGATGCATGAGCTCATTCGCTGTACGATTTAGGCTTCTCGGTCCAACGGAGCGCGCGCCCCTCCCCCTCTCGCTGCCCCGCCTTTCCCTGGGCCACGCCCACCCCGGCTCCGGCTCCGCCCACCGCCTCGGTATTGGGGTCGCTGTCTCCCGGAGCTCCCGCTGCGGAGGGCCTCTGCCCTCTCCTCGCCTCCTATACGTGCGTGCTCCCTTTCTCTTGGGTTTCTGGTCTTCTGTTTACCAAAGAAGAGTTTACAGACAATAAAGTGCAAACATTCTGCGGTGGGAGCTCGTGTCCTGCCGAGGGGTCACCGCCTCTCAGCCGCTCTCCTCTGCCAAGGGCGGGGGGCTGCTCTCCAGCGGGTGGGCAAGGCCCCGGGACCACCGAACCGGCAGGCAGGACCCAAGGTTCACGGCCGCCACTCGCCATGCCCTGCCTGTCCCTGCGCCAACCTGAGTCACTTCTTTGTTCCCCGTTTGTTTTGACATCTCAGGTGACAGCAGCCACCAGTTCGCTGAAAGCTGATTAAGTCCGGGTTTTATGCCGAACAGCTGGCCTGGCTGCTGGTCTCAACCATTTAAGACTTACCTTGACTGTTCTCAGCACAGTCAAGGAAACTGAAGATTTTGTACAAAGGTTGAGCTATGGCCAGCTGGGGACAGGCCAGACTATGAATCCAGCAGACGGAATCCAGTTTCTAAACCATCGCCTCCCTTTGTAGTAGGGATACCAAGGGGATGTGGCCGTGCTGGGACTAATTGATCAACCGCAAACACAGGGAACTGCTAGCCAGGAGTTCCATGTGCAGATAATCCAGTAACACCTGATCAGAAGCTCCTTGGTTTAGGGCCAGGTTGAGCTTTGAGTTCACAGAGCTATTTAAGATCCTAGAATAGAAAAATAACTGATATTTTTTAAATACTCACTTATTGTCCACAAGATGCATTTTGACAGAATTACCTCATTTGATTTCACAACAATTCCATGAGATAGATGCCGCAGTCCGGCTGCACAAATTAACCGGGAGGTGACAAGCAACTTGTGAAGGTTGAAGCCGGAACTGCTTTATTGTGTCAGCGGGAACTCAGCCTGCACCCAAGGTAGCGGGAGCCGCTTTATTGCAGAACAGCAGAGGTATAAATACCTGATTACACACAGCTTGACTCAATTAGCATCATCTAGATACAGCAGTCAGCCAATAAGGAATCCCTATCATCTTAATGGCTCGGTGGCGTCGCCTCACAAACCACTCCTCCTGGCAAACTGCCAGGCGCCATCTTGACTTGATTTGTGGTCCCCAACAGATAGATACTATTTTCAGATGAAGAAACTAAGGCTCAAAAAACCATTAACTTGTTCAAGGTACTGTAACTCCTAAGTGACATAACTAGGCTTCAAATATGGGCTGGTGTGATTCCAAAGTCACCTGTGGGAATGTCACTTGATTTGATATCCTGGAACCCACCAAGAAACCACCAAGGATCCTGGCCCCTGAATCAGATTTAATCCCTATTTCTTTCCCAGCCACACCAGTTTCTGAAAGATCCCAGTCTACTCATGGGCTAGATGGTACAGCCCAGTGGGCCATGACCTTTGCCTGCCTGCCTAGCCTGCCCGCCCGCCCACCACTGACTGGGCAAGAGTAGATATATGATCCTAGATGGGGTGTGGTTGAGGCCTGGACTGTCAGGCAAGAGGTGTGGGGTTCAAATTTGGTGGAAACGTAGCTTGGAGACTAGAGGTAGTGATATGGCTAGCCAATGCTTGGATCTGGATGCTAGGAAGGACAGAAATACAGACCCTGGGAAGAGGGAGCCAGCCAGACAATAGTGGAGAAGATATGTAGGAGAAACACTGGTGGGAAGCCAAAAGCCAGAGAGAAAAAAAGAGGAGGAAGAGGAGAAGAGAAAGAGACTGGAACATAGAAGGAGTGGGTAGGGGAGCCGTCGGACAGAATCCAGGCTCCCTGGTCTTCAGCCAGTGCTCCCTGGAGGGGGGAAGAAGGGTAAGGCATTTCCATGGTGGGTGCAGAGCTGGGTCTGCCTGTTGTACCTCTGGGATGCAGTTTTGCTGGTGCCCACCTCCCAGCATGCTTTTCCCTTCAGAGGAGGGGAAACTCATGCTCTTAGGAAGAAACGGTCTTTTTAAATGAGCCATTTGGCTAATTCTGAGCACACACACATCAGGACAAAGGGACAGAGGAACAAACCCACAGGTCACCATGGTGCCATCTACAAACTAGTGGTCTGTAGTTAGTGGTCTACAGACTCTCTCCACACTAAGAGGACAAGGACTGAGGTGGCGGGGAGCATGGGTGGCACGGTTCATCTCTCTCAGATGCCCTAGGAGCTGGGGCACAGGCTTATCTGTTCCTTAACTCCAAGCACAACCCTTTGGAGGAAAATCCTCATCCAGCTCCTATCCCTTGAGAGGCCAGGATCCCAACATTTCCCACTCCAAATAGAAGCTTGGAAACTATACCAAAACTAAACAGCTACAGTAGCTAAAGGCGATACCTCCAGGCACATTCTAGATTCACTCAATTTCCTTTTGGTTGGAAGATTATTGAAATCCAGGCACAAATCCTTATAATCCTATATTTTGGAGTGGAGCCCCAATGTCTTGGCCCACCACAGGAATGGTCCAGACCCCAGGGCACAAAGGTTCTTTGACATTTTTTTAAGAGGTTACCCTTGGCTGTGGTTTGGGATACATGTGTTGGAAACACAACCCCCAAAGTCATATGTCAATGGTATTTGGAAGTAGATTCTTTGGGAGGTAATTAGGGTTAGATGAGCCCATGAGGGCAGGGCCTCCATGATTGCAATAGTAGCATTATAAGATGGTAAGAGACCCAAGCTAGCATGCTTGCTGTACCTCACCATCTGATGCTCATCTTATGATTCAGAAAGAAAGCCCTTGCCAGACGCCAGCATCTTGTGCATGGTCCTTTCTGCCTTCAGAACCATAAGTTAAATAAACCTCTGTTCTTTATAAAATTTCCCAGTCTGTGGTATGCAATTATAGCAACAGAAAATAGATTAAAGCTTTCTTCAGGCAACCCCATCAACTGTCTCAGCTTCTAACACAGAGAACGGCAGAAATATAGAAGTGCCCAGTGCTGATGAGGAAGACAGTCCACAGAACCTTGACTCGGTAAGCTGGAGTTAGTTGCATCCTCTGGAACCTAAGGCCAAGGTGGGATGATTCCTAGAAGAGGCTGGGCGGGGAATTCAGATTTTGAACATGCCGTCTCCATTGGGATGCTAACAGGAAACGGGTGGCACAATGGTCCTGGGATAATTCGAGGTGGGCTTGTTGACAGGGGAACTGTCAAGGTGTGAATGAGGAGTGAGGACAAAGAAGGTGGTACCATGCCCAGGGGTCATCAGCCCATGATCCAATGACTCACGTGCAGCCACTTCAAGGAGGGCAGGTTCCTACACAGGGGACAGTGGCCAGGAAAACTGGACAGGGAAGGGGCTTCCTCTGGGAGTAAAGTAGGAAGGTTCAGGACAAACGGAGGCTTCAAACCTCTGTCTTACCCACATCTGTCGAGACACTGCCACCCCGTCTCAGGTCCACGTGTTAGACACTCACCTCTGCAGGCATGCAGCACATGTCATGTCACCTGGGGTTGGTCCTCCACCACATTTGTCCTTCACCACTGGAGATGACTCTCCAAGAGCACCCCAGAGATCTGGTTCACGCACTCTCAAGTGTATGTTTGTGGTTTTGTGATTCTTTTCCCTGCGTGCTTTCTATAGAATCCAGGCAACTCCAAAATCTTTAAATCCCCTCTTATTGCCATAGAAACCAAGTGCCACAAACATTTGAAATCTCAGTGCTTTACCCTCTACCTGCCTATCATCCCTATCGCTACCACAGATAATTCTCTAGGATTTGGGATGTCACCGCCTGCTATGGAGAATCCATGTTCCATTTTCCCTCTGATGAGAAGGCTGTCTCAACCCCGCTTGAATAATGGATCAACCCAATCCCAGAATATCCAGGCTCTGTTTCCTAAGGCCATCTCTAGTGCCAATTACTAATCAGTCCAGGTCCCGGTAGAAAACAGACGGCAACTTCAAATGATCATTCAAGGAGGATCTGTTCACAAAGGTCTTTGACAAACACGTGGGTGAACCGGGAGGGACAGTGTTACAGTGTTACCACCTCAGGCCCAAAGGAAAGAGGAGAGTAAGAGGCAACCGGGATACCCCCCCACACCAGTCAAAATATCCCCGCACACCAGTCAAAGTGGCATTTTTACATGTTTTATTTCCATTTACCAAAGCAGAGTCCACTAAATCACTGTGGGTTACAAGGAGCTGAAGAAGAGAGCCTAAAAATAGAACATTGAACAACATTAACAAAAGTTTAAACCAATAACCACACGGCATTCCCACACCCCTTCCTGCAGCCTGGAGGGCTGTTCCATGGGATCTTGGGTGAGCAGTCTGTGCTCGGGAAGCTGTCCTCTTCTGGATTAAAAAGGGCCCCGACTCCATCCGCTGAAGTGGCACCATCTCAGGAGCCTGTACCCACAAGTCTGTTCAAATGGGTCAGTTTGAGGTGCCCCTGGCACCCGTTTACCATGAGACTCCAGTCATTTATTACTGAAGACACAGGCTGCAGCCGTAGCTCAGCAGAGCCTTATCAGAGTGGAGCACAGCAAATCCCCCTCTCAGTGTGTCCCCTGAGAGTAACAATATTATGGGCAGTCAGGGCCTCAACCAATCTCCAAGGATTTCCCGCAAAATATACAATTTCTAAAACACTTTAATATTATGGATCACGTTTTGTCTGTGTAAATGTAACCTTGGGCAGGCTGAGCATTTCTTTTGACAACTCTTCTCATGCAGATCTTACCACAGGAATATACTGAACAAACCTGATTGCTTCTAAACTGAAAGAACAAATCTTTGTGATTTTCCAAGACCCCACTGGGAAATCCCAAAGATCATTGCCAGTGTAAAAAGATACCCTGTTGTTTCCCCTTCATTTCTTTCTGATTTGAGAAGGCAGCATCTGAAGAGCTGTCATGGCTGCCTGGGAAATGGGCCTCGGTTACCCATTTGGTTGATAACAAAACATGTCAAAAGAAACAGACTCAAGGGGATTGAAGATACGTGTCCACATAACAACTTGCACACAAATGTTCATAGCATTCTTAAAAGGAGGCAGAAAAAGTGGAAACAACCCAAATGTGCATCAACTGATGGAGAAATACAACATGGTATATCCATACAATGGAATATTATTCATCCATAAATGGAACAAAGTGCTGATGCATGCACTGACATAGACGAACCTCGAAAACATTATGCTAAGAGGAACCACATACTGCATAAAATCTGTGGCATAAAAGGCCACGTGGTGCACAATTCCACTTATATGAAATGTTCAGAATAGGCAAACCCATAAAAGACAAAGTAGATTCGGGGATGCCACAGGCCGAGGAGGGAAGGGAGCATGAAGATTTCATTTTGGAAAATGTTCTGGAATTAAAATTAGATAGTGGTAATGTTTTCACAGCCCAACAATACACTAAAAACCACTGACTCTTCCAAACGGAAAATAATAGTCTTAAAAATAAAGGCCTATGGATACATGGACCGCAAAATAAGTAAACTTAGTAGAGAACTTATACATATAGTTTGCTCATATGTGAAGATTTTTTTCTTCTAGATGTTAAGTAATCTGTTCTAGGACATTATAAATTCCACATAAAGCACCAAAAAGTATTCTGGTAAGAAACAGAATCTCTGCCATCCAGAATGACCTTTCATATTATAGGCAACAGTATCAATAACCAAAGAGGCAATTCCACCAAACCTGAGCAGATTTTGCTACAATCGAATGCATTTCATAGCTTCTTGACACAGGTATTATAAAGCAACACAAATTAAATTTACTTTCTAAGTTTAGTCCTTCATGGTGCCCTTTCATATTGTGGAACAAAAAGCCACCTAACTGGGACAGGGAATCTGCAAGGTAAAAACTATTTTCATAATAATGCTAAATTATTATTTACCTTCGCTTGCAATGTTACCATCGTTGCTATATTCAAATGAATGGGGAAGTATTTTTAAGTGTTTCCGTTTTAATGTCTAATGCAGCAAATATCAATAGTTTTAACCCACATAAACAAAAGCTCTTTGGGCAATCTCAATAAGTTTTCAGTGTGCAGAGGGGAGGGGCAAATCTTAAAACACAATGCTGAGAAAGAAAAGAGAATAAGAACTGGTAAAATAATGCCATCTATGTGAATCACAAGCACCTAAACAAACAATGCTGTTTGTTAGGTCACTCAAGAAAAGCACCACTGACATACCTCAACGGTCGCCCACAGCGGCAAGAGAATGAGGAACCCAGCTTGAAGGGAATAAGAGGAGAGAGACCCTACCTGGACCATCAGTGGTGATCTGCCGGGACCCATGGAGCATGCTGAGCTCACCCCTCGGGGCACACCTTCTCCAAAGGAAAATTTCACTGGCCACCCTGCAACGTTGCCCAGGCCAGAGTTGCCACTGTTAAGAGTCCCTGTCCAGGGCTCCCAGCATCACCGCCTTCCCAAAGGTGCCTCAGCCTGGAGGATTTTCTCCAGCAAGTCACACAGAGTGAGGCACCAAGGATGAGGGTCAGCCCCACGGGGAGCAGCACCCCAGGAAGGCAGGTTGGTCATTTACAGACCACCTACACATTTGTTCAGTTGTGGGGACAGGGCAGGAATGCTAGCAGGGTGCGGAGCATCGTAGGTAATGAAAAATAGGGAAAAAGCAAGAAGCGGTGGGCTGCACCAGCAGTGCTCTCTCTGTTCAGGGGACATTTTAAAGGTGCCAACAGTGGGCAAGCCACAGAGCCCATGGTGCGGAAGATGGAGGAAAATGGGACTTGACAGGGTCCCAAAGACTGCAGAGTTGGGGGCCAGAAACCGAGAGAAGAAAGCTCTTCCACAAGCACAGAGTTAACCCAGAGGTGAGAGCCACCAGATCCCAACCTACTGCTCTTAGGTGCAGGCAGGCTCCGTCACTTAGAAGAAACTATCTCCAACACCACATGACCCACGGGTTTTTGCTTAACCCGTGCCCTTGACCAGAAACTCATTTGGTCCCGATGTGAAGGTGTGGCTGTTTAGCAACTTATTTATTGGAGCATTGCTAACAGGCCATGCACCGTGTTCCACGCACACTGAGGGCTAGCACGGTCCTATCTGGCAGATTGACAGGTCATGTGCCAGCATTCTTGACTTCTTGAATCCCAAATGAAATGCCCGTCCTCTCGCCCTGCTCCTCCTGTTTAGTAAGAAAACCCCCGAGTCTTTCCGTTCCTGCGGGCTCCACTCTCCCCTCCACTCCGGCCTTTTTGGACCACTGGTTCTCTTGGACACCAGCTGTTCTTCCCCTCACTGCCCTCAGTAATCTTCTAAGAGCACACTTCCCACTGATGCGGCTCCTCTTCAGATCCAGAAATTGATTTGTAGGGCCCAGGGCTAAAAGACACAGAGCCCACTGCTTCGAAAACCCCCAATCTCAAGATGGCAGCCACAGAGCATTAAGCCAAGCCTAAGGCCATGTGCATGGGACACAGGGTCCTCCAGCAGGCCCTGCCCCTTTTGAATATAAAGGAAGAAATGAACTTATCAACAGTCAGCCGAAGGCCGAGTCAGCCTGTGGCTGTCAGCATATCATGAGCAAGCGTGGGGACTCTCATCACCAACTGCTCTGAAAGTGACCCAGAATCTCACCACCTCCCTTCAAGGGGAAGAATACAATTTGACAGAGCAGAAAATCGCAAACTGAACTTAGAGTTAAGGAAAAGCAAGGTTTCTGAATATTAGTTTTAAAGTTTTGAAGAGTCCTTCCTGACCAAAAATCCCCCCTCCAGGGGTTCACTGCAGCTAGGATGGCTCTGAAGGTACAGAACCCCCTTCTTGCTGCTCCTCTGAGATGGGGACTGTGGGGACTTGGTGGATGTCACCCGAGGCTTCCTGTCAACAGACAGAAAGGAGAAGCCAAGAGGATGCGAGCTCCCAGGGAGGCAGCAGAGGAGACCCCTGTTAAGTCCTCAAAGGAAGGGGACTGCTCTGGACTCCCTTCCCAGTGTGACCTTTCTCAGGCTCTGGTTTCATAGTGAAGTCAGCAGACTCCCCTCCCAAGATAGGAAGTCTCATCAGAGACTGAGCAGTTAAAGCCACAACTGGTTCATGCTGAGGAGGCATAGGCAAAAGTGTAGACAGGGAAAGAAATGGCCCAACAGGCCCTAGGCCACAAGTTCCGGGGAGCTAACCCCCACCCAGGGCACCCCTCAACCAAAGAGAGACTGGAGGGGGGGAGGTCCATCCACCACCCACTTACACACCTTCCCCTAGCATCCAATGCGCCACAAGTCAGAAAGCAATTGAACACCAGGGTGACAAAATTCGAAGTCTGACAAGTCATATCATGATCCCAGGACAAAATACTGTCTGCCACGTTTCAAAATGGGCAGCCCCGTTCCCTTCCCAGTGGAGAGAAGAGCTCTCACTGTGCCATCAAGGAAGAAAAAGGAAGGCGGGCAGCCAATGTTCTATCAAAAAATCAAGAGGAACCTCACAACAAGCCTTCAGAAGGCCATCAGCAGCAAGTCATGGCTCTGCAACACAAACAAAGTCAAGAAGAAAGAGAGTGGTTGGAAAAAGATGCAGCCTTCCGTCCCCAATGAGAGGGGTCGGAGCAGGCAATTGATGGAGGAGGGAGGAAGGCGAGGAAGAGGCCCGGCGCGGCTTGCTGCTGGTCAGTGCTCATCTGGAAAATGAAGGTAAAACCATGAGGCCCCCCGAGGCCACAGGCAGCACGTCATGTTGGTGGACAGTTGGTCAGGAAGGAGAAAGAGAAGAAGCTGCTTGAGGAAGTGAAAATGCACAAACATCGAATCCCAGACCTGGATAAAATCGAGAGCAACAGAAAGGTCTTGTAGAATGCACAGTCCTGTCTACAAGGAACACCCGCAGACCCTCCTTCATGGCTCAGGAGGGTGAAAGAGCTCTGGCTACTCAGAACTGCCCACCTGAGGCATCTTGTAGGAAAAACCAAGACATTTCCACAAGCCATGCCCCTCATAGCAGCTCCCAGAAACAGCAGCCACCAGAGACTTCCTGGGAGATGCCCTCCATCTGCAGAGCATTCTCCAGGCCCAACTCCCCACCACCACCCACTGCCTGAACTGTGGAATCTCTCTTCCTGCTGGAGGAACCCTGTCTAGGCTGGAGGCCCCAACACCACTTCCTAGGGCTCAGCAGAGACCCCACCACAGGGGCAAGAAACCCTTCTCTTCTACAGAGCTAGACATCACAGGCTGCCCATCCTTTCCACGAGTTCCATGATCACCCCACCAGGGAGACCACCACCCCTGATATCAGGAGGACATCCTGTGCCTCCCCTTCCTTCCACCTGCTGTTCCCGTAGACCCTTTGAGAAATCACAGTCTTTCCCTAAATAAGAACTTCTGTTTCTCAAGAGGGTACAAGGCAGACCATAGTCTAAGGTCTGGGGTTCCAAATCACTGTTTTGACCAGTATAAGGACCGCCCCCCCACACACACACACACAATAAAACTACTGCTTTCTGCTGCTGACCAGTCAAGATGCAGTGTCCTCAACCCTCACTGGGAGCTTAGCCTAGACTGAGTCTGGCGCCTGCTGAGCAAGCCTGACACCCTGTCCCAGGGCTGTCTCTCCTGACCTCATATCTGTGCTTTGCTGAAACCCTTCACCTCTGCAGGTAAGTGCAGAAGAACCTCTGTGCCAAAGTGTCACAGAGGAACCAACTCTGTTCCCAAAAAAATGGCAGATCTGGGGCCAATCTGACCATCAACTCCCTCAGGTCCTCCGCATCTGCCCCTGACTCCCCTAAGTGAGAATCATGAGATTGGGGCCTCACCCACAGAGGATGAGATGTTTTCCTGCTGAAGACACAGCAAGCAAGAGACTGCACACTGTTCAAATTTAGACCACAGCGATCCTCGGGGGTGTGAGCACAATTTTAAGAGATGTAGTCTCAAGAGATGTCATTTGCAATGAATTCCAAACCTGATATCCAAGCCCTGTGGCTACCATGCTCAGATGGGAAGCCAGAATCTCCAATACCACACGTCAACGATGACCCGCAACACCAGTCTGCATTGTGCAGCACTCAACCTCCTAGCATCGTTGCAAAGGGAGTCCCAGGTTAACAGCCACACCTGCTCTGCAGAGAGCCTTGCAGGCAGCACTGCTGAGGGGCACATGCCTAACCCAACTCTAGATGCTCAGCATCCACTATATCTGCTGGGGCACAACCATTGCAAGGTGCTAGTTGGAATCCTAAGCACCAAGGACTCAGGATCAACTGCACAAATGATGACCCAGGTCTACAGGATCAAAAAGGAGGCTCAAATGATCATGCTCATTATTGAAGCATACCTTTGAGAGCTTCTCTCCATGTTGATTTTTACACCTCGGGTCATCAACCAACTCAAGACAAAAACTAGTACTTGGTCCCCTTATGCTAGGATCTAGTGGTGCTTCTTGTTGCACCAACAGCATGTCCAAAGCTTGCTTCCATTGCCCTGTGCCAGGCACCAGAGGCAAACCCAACAATGAGGAACCAATGTGCTGGCAAGCCCACAGCAAGAGGACCACCCCGGAGCAAGCTCCATGAGGGATTCAGGAAAAAAGCTTCCCAAGTCTGGGGAGACACTCTTCATTCCTGAGCAGCAACACATCCTTGAGATGGAAACTACGTGGAGATCTTAGAGCTGATGTTTAAGAAGTCAAACAAGAGAAGAAGAGCTGAGCCACATTTGTCTATGGAGGTTGACTAAGCATAACAACAGAAATTGCAGAGATACTCATCATGTGATGCCCCCAAATGATGCCCAGCCCTCCCACCCAGAGCATTTAGGCCCCCTCCTACAGAGTGGGGACATCAAAGGCTTCCACCTGTATCCTGTGAAGACTTCTCCTTAGGACCCACCTTTGGTGTCTGTCTGAATCCGGGTCCACCAACGCGCTGGTGTGCGATTAAACAAAAATGTATTCACCACAAAAGAAAATTACCTCAAGATCTTCTTCCCCACAGAATTCACGGGTTCATTTTAATCATTAGCTCTTATCTTACCCAACAGTAAAGGACTGCAAGTTTTATGTTGCATTTATGGCTGTAAAAAACCTTCAGGTTTGCACAACAAGAAATAGAAGACCTTGGTTTCAGTTGACTCAGCTGCCCAGCCCGGTGTAGGAACCAGTACTTTATTTCAAACAGGGCTGGGGTTTGCAAAGTCTGTAGTCCTTCAACTTTGAAAAACCCATTTCCTGGGACTGCAGTGAGCCGCTCAGTCAGTGCATAGAAGTAAGCAGAGATCAACAAGTTCAGAAAAGAAATCCCACTAAACTTCAACACAGCACCCGTAACCGCTCACAGAGAGCGCAGCACACGGGCAACGTGGTAAAGCGGCAGTTCTCCATCAGGGTGACTTTGTCCCCCTCACCCCTACCTGGGAACATTCAGCAAGGTCGAGAGACAGTTCTCATTGTCAAAACTAGGGAAGGAGAGGGGGGGAGGTGATAAAAGAGAGGGATACTGCCAATCATCCTACAATGCACAGGACATTTCCCTACACCAAAAAATAATAGGGCCCCTAATGTCAATAGTGCCAAGGCTGAGAAAGGCAGGCCCTTGAGATCCCCTGGACATCCAATCTTGAGTCATAACCCCTCTGAGTATCTTAGTTAAGCTGAGACTTCGTCCCTAGGGGGGAAATATGTGTACCGTACATCATACATTGAGAGGAGCTTTTGGGTGTGGGTGGATTCAACAGTTTCTTATGAGCAGTCATGAACACCTCTCAATCTCCAACACTCAAAGATATTGAGGTCAGGTACTTTTCAAAGGAAGTATGCCAACTATTTTTTTTTAATCTTTATAAATAAAAGGGACCCTGTTCAAAAGAGCTGTTTGCACATATTACCTCATTTAAACCTCACAGCCATCCAACTGAGTTGCGACTATTATGATCACCATGTGACAGAGAAGAAGGGGGTTACAGAGACGTTAAGGCAACCTTTCCAAGGTGACACTGCTAGTGACTGGCAGGGCTGCAGGAATGGCTCCAGTATTCCAGGTTCTGAGACATTCGTGAAACCCACTGGGCGGCCACCCTGGGAGTGCCCTGCCCGCCCCCTGCCCACCCCCCACACAACACTTGGCTTTCCATCCAGCTCACACAGTGAAATGCAAGGCTGAGCCCGGAGGATCACTGAAGATACCTGGTCGGTCCTCACATCCTGCCGCACAGCTACCAGCTACAGCTGCTCCCCCAGGCAGACATGGAGAGATGGACATGAACGTGGACGAGAGCAGGCGCCCAGCAGAGGCAGCACCCTCCACGGGCCTCAGGGCTTTGCGGGAAGCTGATCACTGCTCTGAATCTCTCACAGGTGCAGGTGTCCCCAGGTGCAGAGCTGGCTCACAGCTCCTGGTAGGAAGCCTCAAGGTCCCCGGTCAGCTCCTTCTCATCCCCAAACATACTCACAGGTGAAAGTGACCAGCACACCGGTGGTCGATTCATGGTGAGCGAATCAGCTCCGAGACCCACCTGGTGTATTTACCATCACCAACCTGCCTACTCAGAGCCTGCCAGGGGGCTTTCTGTGCTCCTCAGACAGATCAGCAATCTGAAAACACCTGGAAATGAATGAGAGTAATTCATGATGAATCCCTGAGGTTTCAGTATTTTTCCTCCATTAAATCTTCTCTTGGTTCCCCTCTGTCTCTGCACTTGTTTCCTAGTAAGTGACTACTCATGGGCCAGACAGGATCATACTCATGCAAGAACCAACCTGATTTTCCTCTGGCTGGACACTGCGGCCTGAGACTGACCCTAGGCGTGGGAATCCGAGCCCCAGAGGCCCATCCTCTTTCTTTGCACCCTGATGGCCTGGGAAAGACGCCGTCACATCTGTCAGAGGCCTGTGACAATCAAGAAACTGCATTCAACCAAACTGTGTTCAGAGGTGCTTTTTAAAAATAGTTTGAAAACACACATGTTCAAATCTTTTTAAGAAAACAACAGCCAGTCAGCTTTATAGATGTCCCCCATTTGCTAAACCGACTTTTTAAAATGGGTAAAACAGTATTGTGAAGTCAAACTCCCAGCACCCTGCTCCTCCTATCAGCACCCACGGCTGACGTTCATTCCTTCTTTGGGTATTTTTTACTGTTAGGGAGCAGTCATGTCATCAAAACCAGTTTGTCGTGCTGCCTGGTGCAATTCTGATACCTAGCAGAAGAGGTCTGCTTTCGGGTGTCTCTTAGGAGGACCCTAGCGCTTTATTGGGACTGGGAACCTCATCCCTACAGTTGAGCACAGGTGACTTTTGGAGAGGGGGATGGGAAATGCTTAACTTGGGACCAGGCCCAATAGTGAAAGAAGGTTGATCCTCTTGATTCTGGTCCCTTTCAGGGCAACATGGGCCTCCAAATGCACAGGTCCAACACCTGCATCCCATTGCCTGACAGCAGCACCACAGCCCAGGATGACTGAGGTCACTCTGCATCCCAAAACAGGCTGGAATAGATAAGCCCCACCCTTTGATGGGAGAGAAGCAGGCGGGCGTGGGCGATAGGCAGGGGCAGAGGCACTGAGGTGGGGACTAGCTAGTTCTCTTGGCCCATGCCACTTTACCTCATATCAGACCCTTCCAGATCCTCATCCCATGGAGGGCAGGTTGCACAGAGAGGCATCTGCCTGTCCCTGCACCCTGTGCAGAGAGGAGCCAGCTGGCTTCCAGAATTCCACATCCTATCATCAGGACTTGTGGGATGGCTAGGAAAGCCAAGGCAGGTGGCACCAGAGTGCCCTCTGCTGGCTAATTGCTGAGTGACCCATACCTTAGGTGTGTTAAGATTTCTGTGGATGCTGCTCAGGAGAGCTGTGGGTTGGGCTCCAGGCATATTCTTTCCTTCCACTCCACATCACCCCTTAGGACTCCCTGGGACTCCCGCCACAAGCCAGGCATGCTCCCCCTACTGCCTCCCCAAACTTATCTACTCAGCATCACCGATTATGGCTTTCTGCATACCAACCACTGGGACCTGCAGTTTGGGGACCAGAAATGAGCAGACACTGTTCAGGCCCCCGAGAGGTTTCCTGAATGAGGCTGATGGCCCAAGAAACCTCAAGGCAAAGGTTTGATGGAAATGAGTGCAACGGGCAGGGCTGAGGCAGGTGCAGAAGAGAGAAGGCATTTCACTTTCCCCCTTGTCCCAGCTGCTTCCTCTTCCCCACTTCCTAACTCACCGTGAGCCACAGCACCTCTCCACCTTGAGAACGTGACTGTCTCACCATACCAGACCTCCCTCTGGCCAGGTCCACATCTGGTGGGATTCCTATGATTCCCTCAGCACTCATTTTTTTTTTTTTTGTGCCAGGTATTGAACCCAGGGTCACTTAATCACTGAGCCACATCCCCAGCACCCCGCCTTTTTGAGACAGGGTCTCACTAAATTGCTTAGGGCCTTGCTAAGTTGCTGTAGTTGGTCTCCAACTTGCAATCCTCCTGCCTCAGCCTTCAGAGTCGCTGGGATTACAGAAGTGCACCCAACAGCACTCATATCTTCATCCTGCCAAAAAACACTTCTTGGTTTCCTGGATCCTACATAAGGCTGTCCCCAGTCTGGACATTTGAGAATTCAACACATGGGAAACATCTTATGCACCAGCTTCAGGGGACTCAGCAAACTCTAAACCACCCTTTCCCCCTAAGAAAGAGAAATTGTCTCTGGAGGTAGGGGTGGGGGAAGAAACAGTGCAAAGGGGTTGTAACTGGTGAAGTTGCCTGGGGGGATCCAGGGGACAGAGCAAGTTCATTCTGTGCCATTATGGCAAGAGGAGATGGGGGTGGGGAGAAAAAAGCCCATAGGCAATGGCATTGGATTTGCCTCAGTGGGATGGGAAGGAGTATTTAGAGCAAAGGTTTGGAGCAGGAGGCTCAGCACTGTCTGTGGGACAGTACACAGTAGGTGTGATCAGGATGGGAGGAGGGTTGGGGCGCTCCCATTAATGGCGAAGTCAAGACTGAGAACAGGACAGGGATGTGATTTTAAAAAGAATTTAAGTGTTCTTATAGACACTCCTGGAGCAAAATTGTCTCTGCTCCTCTGTGGTGTCTGGTATCAACCAACCAAGGGCAAGAAGGGGTGGCCAGGGTAGCCCCGGCACCATGGCTTCTGGGGGGCCCCTCCCAGCTGGGCTCACCTCCCCTGCTCTTAGGGCTCACTAGTTCTTTAGGCAGAACTCCTCCCCCCTCCGCCCCCCTGCAGGTGAGCAGGCAGACAGAGCCTGCTGACCCAAGGCCCCAGGGAACTTCATCAGGGCTCCTGAGAATGAACTCACAGCTTCAAAAAAAGGGCAGCAGCAATGGAGAATCATGGGTCCAGGGGCTGGGTCTTCACCATGACTTCACGCTCATCCATTAAAGGACTTTTTAGAAAGACTTTTTTCTCAGTCTCCAAAGGCCTCTGACAGCCACCCCAGCCCCTCAAGTCAACGCTGTGGTCAACTCCACAGGCTTCAGGATGAGATTCAAAACTGAAACAGACCCGTCTGGCCCTGGACAGTGTGGATGCTGGGGTCTGGAGTCCAGCCAGCCACCCTTCCAAGGCCCCTTTTTTCCTGGATCATCCCTGTACATGATGGAATTTTCCTCACTCATTTGCGACATCCCAGGAAAACAGGACTGAAGCTCTTTTAAAGAATTATATTCAGTTCCAGTGCAGAGGAGGCACTCATGCGTGGCAAGGTGGGTCCAGGGGTCACGAGGAAGCCCATTCACCATGGGCAGCAGCATTATTTTCTTTATTGTTTTGATATTCTTGTCTCTAATGGAAAATGAACTTTTTGTTTTAAATGTGTGCACAAGGTGACCACAAGGGGGCAACAGAGACAAAAAAACCGTTCTCCTTGAAAACAACTAATTGGTCTTCAATTCTCTGTCAGCAAATTCAGATTAAATGTGCCTTGGATGCAACCCTAACATCAGGTTCCTTACAGTCTCCTCCAGGTGAACTTTTCTTTAGAAATGGAGAAGGGGAGGGGAAGGAGCTACTCCTCAGACCATTCTAATATTCAGCTAGGGCTGAGAACCACTGAGCTAGACCTTTGTTAACTCCAAGTTCAGTTCCCAGGCAACCAACATCACCTCACCCAGGATTCAGTTAGAAATGCAAACTCCTAGGACCCATGCCAAATGCACTAACCAGAATCTGCATTTTAACAGTGTGCACATTCAAGTTTGAGAAACTTCTGGTCCTAGTCACTGAAGAGGAAGTCAGGACAGTCTGGTCCAATACCACGTCTACACTGTATGAATGCAGAGATCAAAACCCAGAGGAATCCATTTGCTGATGGCCATTGTCTATGTAATGGAAGACTCAAGACCCTGACTCCCAGTCCAGTGCTCTTTCTCCCACACCACTTCTGCCCCTCCAACCCCAGAACTGGACTTGGGCACAAGATGGTATCAAATGGTGACGGGAGCTTGGCAGCGTCTTGGAATCTCCCCAGAGCAGTCAGTGCGTGGCCTGTATCGATCCCAGGGATAGCTATGATCCCGGCCCTGGCTCAAGGAGTTTCTGTTATTTATAACTTAGGACAGACATACATGGTCTCAGCCAAGTGCAGCCCCTCACCTTGAGCCGTGCTGTGGAATCATCTCTAAACCTAGGAAAACAGAAGGGAGGAGAGCATCAGTGTGGATTCATGGCTGGGGAGAATTCCTGCAGGTGGGGCTTGTGCAGGAGGGTGGGTTAGAATACCCCTGGTGGAGGGACGGGCCTCATTTTGAACCAAAAGAAAAAGATGGATGAAGGGTATTAAAAGAAAGGAAAGGGATCTGCATGGCCAGGGCACCAGGGACAGGTTGGAAAGTAGGAGGAGACAAAGCTGGGGTGGGGGTGGGGGGCTCAAAGCACAAACAAGGCCCTGAAATCAGGCAGAGAACTTTGGCCAGGGACATCTGATTCACACCCTGGGCTGGAGGCCACAGGGATCCATGGAAAATGTTGGAACTGGAGAGGAGTCTGGGCTGGAGACCTTCTAGGATTGGTTCTATCCTGGATTAGACACGGCATAATAATGGAGGAATAGGATGCAGGAATCCTCTTGTACTGGAGCCCAAGAGGAGTGTGAATCAGGTGACTGGCTCAAGTGTCTCTCTCCTCCAATGGCTTCCAGTGTGACCCTACCCAAGACTCTCCTGTGTCCACTCCATGACCCTCAGGCCACATTCTCCCCTCCAGAATCCATTCTCAGACAGTTGTGGGAGCAAATGCCAAGTTTTTGTTCCAAGTCTTCTCTATTGATCAACAGACCCACATTTCCAAAGGTCAGTGGGCTAGGTCCATACGGATGTCTGTCTTTCCCCAAAACTCAACCAGCCCCAATCTCTGGACCCCGAGTCTAACCCGAGCCTTGGGCGGTTCATCCCTACTCCCTCCATTAGGGCACTAAGTTCCTTCTATCCAGAAGTCCGGCCCTGGACTGTGGGATTCTGGAGAGCAGGAATCTGAACTGTGTCTCTCACAGACCCGAACACAGCAGATATAGGACTTACTTCTTTCTCCACCTGGCATCCCCTCCCAATGACCCTTGGTCTGCTCACAGCACTATCAGTCACATCCCTTGGCCGATCTCTCTCCAACTGTCTCCTCACTCCAACGGTCCTCTCTGCTTACAGCCACCCCCAACTGCCTCCTAGATTTTTCCCTCCCCCACATTCCAACAGACCAACCGCTCACCCCGCCCTTCAGTAAGCCTGGTCCAGTCTCTCCATCTCAACTGCCCTCTGCCTCCTACTAGTCACACGAGACACACTGTGTGTCCTTCCAAATGAACCACAGACTCCAAGGGGGCAGGACCTGTGTCTCCCTACTTTTTATCCCCACAACACGAATCCCAGTACTTGGCACCAAAAATAATTTAAAACATATTCTGAAGGAAGGAATTTGGGCATTTAGTTTAAAGCAAAAAGCATCTGATTCGTAGGGAGCATTTGGTTTTAAAACATATCGTGCTGGGCACAGTGGCGCATGCCTATAATCCCAGCAACTCAGAGGCTGAGTTCAAAGCCAGCCTCAGCAACTTAGTGAGGCTCTAAGCAATTTAGGGAGACCCTGTCTCAATAAAAGAAAGAGATGGGGTGTTGCTCAGTGGTTAAGCACTCCTGGGTTCCACCCCTGGTACCAAATAAATAGAAAAAGCATTTAACACAGACGTATCTCCTGTCATGGAAACCCTCACACCCTCAGCCTAGCCCCTTGCCAAGCTCAAGTCACTTTGCCATGTTTTTATTTATTTATTCCATTTCCATGAAATGTGTTTATTCATTCAAATATTTCTTGAGTAGAAGAGATGTGAAAGGTCACCTAATCCAAGAGAGTTTATACCTGAATGCTGGAAATGCCTAGAGTGTGTTGAGAGCATCATCTCTGCCCATTTCCAACACTTACTGAATCCGAATCTCAGGAGTAAGGGCGGCAGACTTCTATTTTATTCTTTTGTTTTTTAATTTTTAACTTTTCCTTTCAAAATAATTTTCAGCCTTACAAAACAGTTATGAAAATAGTAAAGTTCCCATAGACTCTTCACCCAACTTACCTGTAACACGCGACACTAATGCAATGATTGAAACCAGAAAATGAACACTGATAAGCTACCTAATCTACAGACTCCATTCAAATTCATCCAGTTGCTTGTCAGTGTCTTTCCATGTCCCAAAGCCCCCCTGAGCTTTTGAGTTCTGTGTAATGTCTGATGTCTGGCAGGGCTAGTCCTCTTGTATTTCTTATTAAACGAGATAATGCCTTGAATAGACAGATCTAGATCAATCTCAATATCTCATTATAGAGGTATTGATCAATTCATTTTCTTTAATTTTTAAAAATTAAAAACAGGTGTTAAGTTTTGTTAAAAACTATTGATATGAGACCTTATGAACACATTTCCTAGTATTAGTCCAACATTACATCCCTGGAATATTCCACTTACTCATGGTATGTTGTTTTCTTAATATAGTGTTGGATTCTGTTTGGTAATGTTTTATTTGGCATTTTGCCTTGATATACAAAAGTGATACTGATTTTTAATTTTTTTATTGTATTATCATCATCAGGTTTAGGTCTTAATATTATTCTTGCCTCACAAGAGTTAGAAAGTTTTACTTCATTGTTTAAATAATAATAATAGCCAGGCTCGGTTGCACATACCTGTAATCCCAGCAGTGCAGGAGGCTGAGGTAGGAGGACTACAAGTTCAAAACCAGCCTCATCAATTTAGCAGGACTCTAAGCAACTCAGCAAGAACCTGTCTCAAAATAAAAATTTTAAAAAGGCGTGGGCATGTGGCTCAGTGATTAAGCACCCGTGGGTTCAATCCCTGGTACCCACTCACTGAAAAAAATAATAATAATCTGAAACAATTGGTAGATCACTGGAACTATCTGGTCTTTGAAGTTCACATAGAATTTCATTATGAGGCACTTCAAACAGAGACAGTATAAACAATCTCTTGTCACCCTCATCCTACTTCACCAAATATCAATATACTGCCAAACTGGTTTATTTATACTTCCTTACCCCTCTCTCTTACTGATTATTTTAAATGGTTTTGTATTAATATAATAATGCAATAGAATATGATTTTTCCATAAAAATAATGAAGTTTTGACACATGCTACAACCTGTATGGACCTTAAACACTTTATGCTGAATGAAAGAAACCAGTCACAGAAGACCACATACTGTATGACTCCATTTATATCAAGTGGATTGAAGAGGCCAACCTATAGGAACAGGAAGTAGATTGGTGGGGCCTAGGGGTGCAGGGAGAGAAATGAAGACTGACTGCTACTCAGTATGTTTTCCTTTGGGGGGGGGGTGAAGAAAACATTCTAAAACTTATGGTGGTGATGCTGCATTAGACTTTACATATATAAAAACCACTGAGGTGTATGTGGTAATGGGTGAACTCTATATGAATTATGTCTCAATATGCTTTTCTAAGGTGGGGCACACTGGGAACAATTAACATGGAATATGAATCAGGGAGAAAGAAGAGTGTCTCAAATGAAAAAAAAAATATATGTAGAACTATGTGGCTGCACCTTTAGCAGTACCACCCCCACCTGGCATTGCTACAAGCTGACTCTGGGTCTTTAGGACACAGGTTCCAACACCCAAGTATCTGAAGAAGAAACCATAGCTCTGCAGGGCTCTAAAACCGTCCACTGTCACCCCAAATAACATTGTCCATGATTCCTTCTTCCCATGGAAATCAGTACTAACAGGGCTAAAAGAAATCCAGTTTTCCTTGACTGGTTCTCTTGCTATTTGGATTATGTAACACTTTTGACAAGCTTATAAATTATTCATGCAAGATTTGATTTAGTGGTGGTACTAATCATGCCCATCTACTATGTCCCAACCTCATCCTATGTCCTTTGTATAGGTCACTCCACTGAACCCTGTAAAGTCAGTGCCATTATTATGCCCATGTTTTGAATTTAAAAAAAAAAAAAAAGGAAGCACAGAGATATCAAATTCCCAAGCCCATACAATGAGGGATGGATTCAGGAGATCTTGACTCTAGCCTATCTGGCCTCAGAACCCACACTGCCTTCACACCTTGAACCACCCAAGAATAGACACTGTACTTGGAAGCTAAAAAAGAATAAACCAGGAAGCCTGTACAAAGAGGTGAGAACCAGGCTGGGCCAGACATCTCCACAGCAATATAGGACTGGGGGTAGGAGGCTCAAGGAAACCACCCTGACCCTAGGATTTGATATCCAGCCAAGTCAGCCCTCAAGAATAAAGTCCACATACCAGTGCTTTTGATCATGCCCAAACACAAACAATGCTGTTCCTCTGCTGCTGAGCCTCAGGGAGTGCTAACTGCGGGGCACTGGGGGGGGGGGGGGGGCGGAGCGGAATATGCTATCAACAGATCTGCAGACAAAAACCAAGTTCTCCATGCCTCCATTCTGCAGAAAGGTAATTTTTCCAGGTCAATACCTGCATCTTTCAGAGGTGACATGAACAGTGGGGTTCAGGTGGCCTAGGAGTTGGGTGGCAGAGACAGAGGAAGAGTGTGAGGGATGAGGAGTCCAGGGCTGGCAGGCAGAGAGGCAGGCTCCCCCTGGGATGGGCTCCTCTACCTAAGGGGGTCCACAGATGAGCTACAAGCAGAGCTCTCTGTGACCTGCAAGGGGCACAGGCTGAACTGGGTAGCTTGGAAGGCCTGATCCAAAGTGAGACGGTATGGGCCTGAGCACATCTGGAAGGTGGTCCCGGACACATCGAACCTCAGCTTCCTCTGCTCTCTTTGTCCTCTTCTCTTCAATCACCACCCCAGCCATGAGAAGGGGTCACTTGGACCCCAAACTGGCCTCCCAGGGCTCCCATTTCACCCAGCTTGGGACCCCACGCCTAGCCCCTGCACGCTCCCCTCCCATTTTCCCCAGGATCCCTGGTCCCACCAGCCCCAGTCCCAGCAGCCCCCTCTTCAGTGGCCACTCGCCCTGCTCTATGCCAGGGTAGAGCTCATCAAGGTCCAGGGGAGCCTGGAAGAGGTCAGTGCTCCCATATCTTCCTGGCAACACAGAGAAATGCAGAATGCCACAACGGAAGGGCACAAGATCCCCACAACCCAGCATCTGAGAGCACTGCACTTTGCCACTGGAAGCTGAGCTCCCAGGGAGAAAGACTGGGGACACAGGACACTGCCTCCAAACTCTTCTGCTGTGTCCAAGTAGTTGGAGAGAGTGCCTGGAGCTAAGGCTGGCAGAAGGGACCTATATCCTCTTTCACCTGTCCATTAGAATGCCCCAGGTGACCCCTGTTGTTTGCACCCCCTGGTGCCTGGCTTTAGCTAACAGGAAAAAAGTGGGGGAAGCAATTTTCCTTCCTCACCCAGAGACTGGTCCCCAGAACGAAGTGTCTTCAAGGCATCCTAAATTCATTGGCATATTGTGAACAAAAATTTAAGGGCATCTTTTGAGCTCATCAGGGTGCAAAACAGGAATCAGCCTGAGGAAATGTCTGGGCTTGAATAAATCAAACCGAACTCTAGTAGGGAATCTGCATGTTCATTTGGAATCAGAGGAACAAGGAAAAATAGCAAAGATGTCAAAAAACCCAGAATCTATAGAAATATTACAAGACTTCACACGAGATTAATAAAGCATTCCAAGGTGAGAAGAGCTTTAAAGAATTTAAATGGAGAGAAGAGACACGCAGATCCAAACTGTCAGAATCCAATAGGAAAAGAACGCTGCAGAAAGCAGTGAGCCAACTTAAAGACTCCATCAAATGCCCTGAGCCATCTCAGAAAGTTCCAGAAGTCCATTCTGGCAAGACACAAGAAGATGCCTTCTGAAAGATCACACTATGCCCGGGGAAGAGCGGAAAGGCCCGCAAAGTGATAAGAACAGTATGTAAAATAATGGTGGATGACTTTGACCAAGTCTCTGTTTACCCACGGCGGGAAACACCAAGAATACTTCCAGGGAAAACACAGAGGTTACATCAGCCAGGCAACACCAGGAAGAACTGGCAAGGCAAATGAACAGCACTCACTAGGCAAGGTCAACACTCTTCTGAAAAATGAATGTAGATCCCAGCTGTGCAGAGCAAAGTGATCCTAGCAGCAAAAGAAACACGGGCTCTTTAAAATGACACCGAGGGAGCACACCAGTGAAGCACGGGCTAGAATAAAACCCAAGTATTGAAAGACATTTATTGACTTCATAGGGACAATGCTTTCCTGGAAAATCAACATTAAGAGTCTTAATTAAGGGTCTTAGTGAAGACCATCAGCAAATATACTGTCCCCAAAACAAGTTTATTCAGTGAGGCAAAAACCAGGAAGTAAGGCAGCAAAATCTTTCCCCAAAAGAAATTAACCCAAATCCTTAGACCTGGGTAAAATCGAGAGCAACAGAAAGGTCTTGTAGAATGCACAGTCCTGTCTACAAGGAACACCCGCAGACCCTCCTTCATGGCTCAGGAGGGTGAAAGAGCTCTGGCTACTCAGAACTGCCCACCTGAGGCATCTTGTAGGAAAAACCAAGACATTTCCACAAGCCATGCCCCTCATAGCAGCTCCCAGAAACAGCAGCCACCAGAGACTTCCTGGGAGATGCCCTCCATCTCCAGAGCATTCTCCAGGCCCAACTCCCCACCACCACCCACTGCCTGAACTGTGGAATCTCTCTTCCTGCTGGAGGAACCCTGTCTAGGCTGGAGGCCCCAACACCACTTCCTAGGGCTCAGCAGAGACCCCACCACAGGGGCAAGAAACCCTTCTCTTCTACAGAGCTAGACATCACAGGCTGCCCATCCTTTCCACGAGTTCCATGATCACCCCACCAGGGAGACCACCACCCCTGATATCAGGAGGACATCCTGTGCCTCCCCTTCCTTCCACCTGCTGTTCCTGTAGACCCTTCGAGAAAACACAATCTTTCCCTAAATAAGAACTTCTGTTTGCCCAAAAGGGCACACTTGGACAGAGGTTTTGGGTTCTAAAAACCGGTTTTGACCAGCATAAAATCTACCCTTATTCCTCAAACTGTTTCCTCCAATAGGCTAACTAACTGTTCCTTAGTTCAACTGTTACAAGCTCTAAAAGTATAGATGGAATGATGACAGCTGTCCCACGGCTCTGCTGGGCAGAATTTGTACCCCCTCAAGACGGGTGGCAAGGGAAGCCACTCTCTGGACCTGCAGGGGTCAGTGCCCTTTCCTCACTGAACACCTGCCTTCCCCCACTGAGTCTATCCCAGAAGATGGCAGCAGAGTGTGGTTTAAAGGAAGGACCAAGAACCTTCCCTTAGGCATCCTTCTGAGAGGGTGGAATGTGGGGTGGTGAGGCTGGCTCAGATCCTGTCCCTCCACAAAGGTCCCAGTCTAATGCCTCCGCGAACAATGGAGCACCACCTGAAGCCACAGCATGTGCTAGTTAGACACTACATGCCCTGGAAGACCAATGAAGAGAGAACCACAGTGAAATAAGGGAGCCCCAGAACCCAGAAAAGAAATTGGAGAGGATTAGCCCTACCAGGTATATTAAAATATAGTATTACTCTAATAAAAACAAAAGGAAAAATTCACAAGTGTTTGGAGAGTGAAAGAGAAGGTGCATCTCAGGTAGTCATCTTACCCCATAGTGATTGGGGGTAAATGGGATGGGTGAAGATTCCTTGGGCATCCATCCCTCTGGGCATCGCTAGCAGAACTGTCCCTGAAGGAGCAAGGAGGGAATGACACCACAATTTCTGCATTCGTTATTCTTATTGCCTTTTCTTAGAATTTTTAAACTCTACTCAGACAACGTTCCAGGGCGACTCTTTCGCCCTTCAAGACGAGATGCCCGTATAGATATATGGAGGAAACTAAATCATTATTTGAAAGAAAAGAGATTTAAAAAAAAAAAAATGGAGATGAGTTAGCAAGCCCAAGATAATCATTTCTACTTAAGTCACATCCAAGAGTCTCCTAGACCATCCCTTGTCATCTCTAACTCACCCCCATTCCCATCTCGACCCCTACCCCCGGGCCTGGGCGTGGAGACTCCGGGTCGCCGCACCCCGGCCCCCCCCCAGCCTTCCTCCACCAGGACACCCACCGTTCGTGGAAGGTGGGGTGCCGAGGCTGAGCTCCCGGGCGACCTGCCCTAGCGACCACCGCGGCCAAGGCTGAGCTCCCCAGCTGGGCCGGCCACTCGCACGTGCCTCCTCCGCGCGCTCCCGCTCCCAGCCCGCGACCCTTTCCCGAAGCCGGGCGCGAGTTCCCGGCGCCCCCGCGGCTCACTGGGAGCCGCCGCCGCCGCCGCGCTCGCCCCTCCCCAGCCTGACCCCACTCGGCCGCGCCGGGTCTGCGCGCCCGGCGTCCCCGGTAACCCAGAGACCCCCTCCTCCCGGGTGACCCGCGGCGCGCCGGGAGGGTCCCCTCGGCCGTGCGCCCGGCAGGTGCAGAGCAGCCCGGGACGCAGCTCTCGGGAGGCCCTAACCCGAGCAGGTTCCCCCCGCCCAGGGCGCTCCGTTCCGGAAAGAGACCCTCCTTCCCCACGTGCCTCCCTCGTCCTCCCTCCTGCGGCCGGAGTCCTCTCCCGAGGCCGATTCGCGGGCGGAAGGTGCTACTACATTTTCTCTTTAGTAATAAAGAACGCCCTCCTGCCAGCAGCCCTCTTGGCGCAGTGGGCAGCGCGTCAGTCTCATAATCTGAAGGTCCTGAGTTCGAGCCTCAGAGAGGGCATGGTTGTTTTGCCTTCCTAGAATCTTAAATTTGGAGAAAATAATAACATTAACATGCGATGCCACCCAGTAAGGAAGTCTTAAGAGAGAACTCAGACTTCCAAATCCCGCGGCCCCCAAGAGCCAATCTGTGAGCCGCGGGTGTATAGAGACCCTTTGCAGAGCTGAGCGTTAGTACACACCCCCAATGACTGTCCACCCTCCCGCCAACCAGCTTCCAGTCCAAAAGATCCGGTGGTAGGCGTTGTCCCTAGGTGGGTTGTGTCATTGATGTCCAAGCTCTAAGCCTTGCTGTTGTTGACCTTTTCATTTTTGATAGTTTACAATTAGATCTAATTGTTGTGACATTCTTTATTAGTATTTAGAAGTACGTTTCTTAATTTCCAAAACAGGGAAATTCTTAAGTTTTCTTATTTATTTCTATCTCAATTGCATTGTGTTAAAAAACATGTATTCTATAAGAATTAAATCTGAATTTCTGTCAATATGAGGTCGTTTGGTAAATGTTCTGTGGGGTGGACTATGTATGAACTCTGTAGTGGTTGTGTGCATTGTTCTGAATTTTCTAATCGGTTATTCAACTCTCTATCCTCATGAAATTTTGTTTGTTTCTGTGAGAGGTACATTTGTCTATTTTGTCAACTTTTCTTTTATGTATTTTGAGGCTCCATCAAGAGTATTCTTCAAACCCAGGGCTAAAGTCATGCTAGGCAAGTGCTCTACCATTGAGCTGCAACCCCAGCCTGAAAGCAGAGTTCTTGTATCTTCCTGCTGAATTAAAACCTGAATTAAACACATATAAAGTGTTCATCTATATCTCAAATACTGGTTTTTGTTTTATATATATGTTGTCTAGTATAATACAGTGACATTGGTTTTCTTTTAGTGTACACATGAAGTATTTTTCATAGTCTTTTTTTTGTTATTCTTTCTGTACCTTTATGTTGTCTCATTTAAATAGTTATTTTAATTCATTCATACAACCTCTATCGATTAATTGAAATATTTGCTCATTTACATTTAATGTAATTGCAGATATATTTAAATCTACCTAAGTTTCTCCTTTTTTGTTCTGCCTGTTCTTTGTTGATTTTCTTACTTTTGTGTTTTTATTAGTTTGGATACTGATCACTTGTTTAATATTCTTTTTGTAATTAGCCTAGAGATTATAATACTACTCTTTGACTTATCAACACTACTGTTAATTGGGGCTTTTACTTTTTTCTTTTTTCCAGAAAGGAGTTTATTAGAATTTCTTAGTCACTCAAAATTATTTCCCTTCAAACTTATGTGACTTTGTTTTCAATTTCAGTTCTTCTGGACATAGGCCTAGGAGCAGAATGGCAGGTCACATGATAACAATATGTTTAACATTCTGAAGACTGCCAAACCATTTTTCAATGTGGCTGCACCATGTTGTTTATTCTTTCATCCCTTGATAGACATTATAAATTTTGGAGTCCTTTGTTGCTATGGCCCAGAAGAATAGATTTACTGATGGCCTCTACCCACTGTTTATTTTTAAATGGATGCTAATTGCTTATATTAGTTTGAGGAATACCAGTAACAGCAGAGGTAGGCAAACTACCCAGAAGGACAAATCTGTCCCACCGCTTCTTTTTACATATGAAGTTTTATTTATAAAACTCTTACTCATTCATTTATGTATTATCTGTGACTGCTTTCATGCTACAGCAACAGAATTAAGCAGTTGCAACAGAAAGTCACACAGCACAGACTGAAATATTTTCTACCTGGCCCTTTAAGAAAAAGTTTAGTGTTTCTAACACTAGAGTAACATACAGACCTCAAAACTAGTAACAGTTCAAATACAGGTTTATTTTCCTCCCATGTAATAGTCCAAAGTGGGCCTCTCTGTCCTGCCTTCGATGTACGAAAGCATCCTGCACAGGATGCTTCTGCCTTATGATTGTAATGCCCTGGGGTCTTCACCTCATTTACTTTGAGCTGGTAGAATGAGAAAGTCTCTGGAGGGGACAGGACATTCTGCCTCTTTAGGCCTGGCCCAGAAATGGTACATATTATTCATTCATGTTCCCCTGGCAAGAACTGGGGACATGACCATGTCTAGAAGCTGCAAAGAATGAGACAGTTGGTCCCAGGCTGTGAGGATTCCTTGAAGTGACAACTCCAAGCTGCAGATTTCAATGGGTGGCTGCTACCTCAGCCATGCAAAGAGGCAGATGGAAGAGGACCAGAGAGCAGGACTATATCCCTTTACTTTAGGAGCTGGAGCTTTTTCAAGGAAATACTGCGTGCTCAAGTAGGAGGAAGGTGTCCTGAAATAATGAGACAGGCAAATTTGACTGGTACCAAATTCCAGGATGAGGACCAGGGCTTATATACAGAGTGAGGTACAAAGAGGTAGCTTGAAGTAGGAAGTTCCTACATTACCCAAGTGAGACCCACAAAGGGAGCCAGCCTCAGGACATGGGGAGACCATCTCCTGGGTTTCTAACTCAGGTAGTGACTGAGCATCGTGGGTCTAGCCACTTCCTGATACCATCTGAAAGTTTGTACATGTACAGTCATCTTTTGGTATCTGTGGGGTACTTGTTCCAGAAGCTCCCATGGATAGCAAGATCCCTTTTATAAAATAGTATAGTATTTATATATCATCTGCACACATCCCCCACATCCTTTAAGCCATCTCTAGATTACTTACAACACATAATACAACCTAAGTGCTATGTAAATTGTTGTTATACTGTATTGTTTAGGGAATAAAGAAAAAAACCTATATATGTTCAGTATAAAAGCAATTTTTTTCTGAATATTTTCAATCCATTGTTGGTTGAATCCAAGGACACAGATAGAACCCACAAAGGCCTAACTATACATATTTTTTTCTTGAGCTTTTTGAAGATTCTAGTAAATCTTTGACCTCGCAGAAAAAGGTTACAAACAGAAGTAAGTCTGGTCTATAATCCCTGTCCCACCTGCAAGGAAGTTAAGAGAGTACGCTTCCATTTACTAAAGACAGGTATAAGCAAGCTATTACAATGACTGACACATATCCAGGCCATTTTGGATTATGCTTTGCTCTTTTATTAATTAAAGGCCATATCTCATAACATTTCCTGCCCAAACCCAGAAATCAGAGGCAGAAAAATAATATAGGAAAAGCCTCAAGGCATATAATTTAAAACCCGAAGTGCAGGCTGGAGGTGTGGGAGAGGGCAGAAGATGGGCCATGAGGGCTGAGGCAAGAGGGTGACAGCTGTTGAATTTGCCCAGCATGCTAAGTCACACTGGCCTTCTCGGGGTCTTCACTGGAAGGACCATGGCGCATGATCTTCAGTACATGAGCTGGTAAACCGTGGCACTGTTCTTGGAGCCCGTGACCAGATACCGGTTGTCAGAGGACATGTCACAACACAAGATATCTGAGGACTCCTTTACCTAGAAGGAAAGAGGGGGTGGAAAGAGGGATGGTAAGCAGGGGCAAAGCTTGAGCCAGGCATGGGAGGTTTCATTTAGGACTATTTCGAGGCTCGCACAGCCCAGAGGTTTGGTCTGGAGACAGGGCCAGGTCTTGGGGCTCGAGGTAGAAGCCGTGAGTCCATGGGATCTTAATTCTCAGTGCTCTCCTTGTGTAATGTCCTGGATCGCTGTCTTAGAGGCACTGCCCGGCACTCCTCTCTCTGGGTCCAACATCTGGATCTAGGGCCATGAGCTCCAAGTACCTGGTTTGCACATCCCTCCTCCAGTACCTGAAACAGCCTTTGTAGAGAAGGTGCCGCTAAACAATGGATCGACTCGTCCAGTGTGGTCACAAAATAGCTGCCTGGAAAAGGAAAGAACAGAGGGGGAGCGAGAGGCTGAGCCCACACCCCAGTCCCAACTCTGTCCTCAACTAGATGGGGGGAGGGGTGACTCTCTTTCTCTGCCTCAGTTTTCCTGTCTGTAAAAATCAGAGACATGACCCAAACCATTGCCTTATCTGCCTCCAGCCTCCCATCACACACAGGATGGTGACATGTACCAGTGAATGGGACCATCAGGTGGCTTCGTGCCACCTCTGTCTGCCTGTCTTTGGGCTGTCTGTCATTCTATATAGGAAGCTCCCGCAAAGAGGCAGCCAGAACAGAAACAGGGGTGGGTAGAGAAAGAAGATGGGAAAGTGGGTTCCAAACAGGAAGCGGAGGGGCCACCTGCTTCTCCCTCACCACAGGAGGAGAACTTGAGGCTGTGGTGGTGGGTGTATTTTTGTAGGACAGCCTTGAACTTCTCCTTCCGATGAGTGTGTAGGATTATGATATCACTCGTTCTCAAGCCCACTAGCATCCATTCCTCGCTAGGATCGTGGGTAATGCTGAGGATCTGTTTGGAAAAAGTTTTGTGATCAGCATTCAGCTTTGCCAAGGCCATGGTGCATGCTGCCTCTTCCAACCTGGACTCCCCCCCACACACACACCGGCCGCCACTGCCTGCATCCAACCCCCATGGCAGAAGCACACAGCCCCAACAGTGGCTGACCAGGTACCTCATTCTGTAAATTGAATTGCTGAAGCCTCTGGTAGCTCCGCAGGTCCCAGGAATACAAGCTGGTGTCTTCACCTCCCGTCCAGAATTTATTGCCTGCGATGTCAACACAGCGGGACCCGTATATAGGGACTTCGTGTTTCCTGGTGAGAAAGCCAACTCAGAGGTCCAGGGGTAGGATGGGGCCTCCGGCAGTTTCAGGGCCAGGGAGTCCCAGATATATCTTCCACACTGCCTCGAATTACCCTACTGCCAAGAGGGGAAGGTGAGGTGTCCCAGCCAAGCCCTCCCCCAGGGGCACCTAAGTAGCTCCGGAGAGAGGTCATACCTGATCAAGATTTGGTTCTGTAAATCCCAGATCTCCACAAATCCTCTGAAACAAGCCAGGCAGATATGAGCATCAGAGGAGATGGCCAGAGAATAGCACATGGGGCCTGTGGAGGCCAACTGTGCCCTGACGCGGGGTGTGGGCGCCAGGTCCCAGAGAGTCAGGGTCTGGGACACGCCTCCCGTGATCAGGCTCTGCTCATCGGGGAACAGCTTGCAGGTAAGGACACAGTTCTGAGGGTTCTGCAGGGACAGAGCACACTCGTGTCACCTTGCCTCGCCGAAATAGAGGCCTTCTTTGGGTTCCCCATCCCTATTAGAACACCCTGACCTGCAGGTCCAGCTGGGCCTCAGGGGCCTTGTCCCAGGCGTGCAGAGCACTCTCGTCCCACACCCTGATGTAGCCGGAGCCACATGTGTACACGTGGCGGGTTGCACCACCGACGGCCACCGCGTAGACTCTCTTCCCGTGGCGGAGCATGCCAACCTTCCAGGAATCCCGTGGGGGCCTCTGCCTGACCACCACTTCACCTGGAATGGGAGGCTGGGAAGAGTACAGGGTGGGAGGCAATGAGAGGGTCATGGCCTTGATCTGCTGCCACCCACGGGGACAGCATGGTCCTGTCCACTAAGCAAATTCCTAACCATCAATCCATCCAACAGCAGAGTGTGGCTCCAGGCTCCCGGGCCACATCCCTTGAAGGAGTGTCACTATGAGCTGAAAGGCCTACTGTGGGGCTGGTGGGAAGAGGAGGGCAGCTTCCTTCAGGACACCACCACACGCAGGGGAGGGAGGGAGAGCGCAGACGCACTGTTTCTCAACTAGCAGGCAGGTGGGAAAGGGAGGCTCCCGGGGGTCAGAGACCAGGACAAGAAGGTACTTACGACCCCTCTGAGGAGTGACCAGACTTCTCTACTGGGGGAAAGTGAAGAAGAGGGCTGGCCTGCGGGAAGACAGGACAGCGACACCCACCCGCTGGTGGAGAGGGTGTCAGCACCGAGAGCTGCACATCTCGGGGAGAGGGATGCTCTCCTGACGCCAGGCCCCCGTTCCTCGTCGCCTTCCTGCCCACACTGTCACAGCCAGTACTTACCAAGCGCAGATCCTGGTAGGAAGCTGTGACAAATGAGAGGAGGAGGCATGAAGACAGGGCTTCCTGCAGGAATCCCCTCTCCCCGGGACACGGGGCCGCCCCACCCGGTCTTGCTGAAAGAGCCCCACCTGGGGCCAGCCTCTGCTGCCTCTCCTGGTTCTGCCCCCGAGAACCACATGGCCCGGAGCTCAGATGTGTCTAGGGTCTGCAGGTCCCACTGCTGCTGGGTCATACCGCTCATCTCCTGATAAACAGGGCCATGCTGCATGGGGGGACATGGAGGGATCTGGAGCATTTCACAAGGACTGTCCGGTTGGTACTGCACTTGTTCATGCTGAGAAGAAATACCAGAGCTTTCTGGCATATTCCTTCTCTCCTCTGGTTCATCATAAATCCTGAGTATACTGAAAGAGTCCTCTTCCTTCTCTCTACTCATGTCCTGGATCAATGAAGTGCCTGAGCCACCTGGCTCTAGGGCTTCAGAAATAGACCCACCAAACAGATCCTGATCCCCTGTAACAGGAAACAGAACAGAGGCAGGAATGCAGATGTGCCGCGCGGGATCTATCTGGAAGGGTCTGATATTCCTTTTTCAGGGCGAGACCTCAAAGTGGTTGCCGGCTGACTTTTGTACTAAACATTGGCAGCAACAGAGTCCAGGCTGAGAGTTTCACACAGGCACCCTGAGATGGAAGGACCAGGTAGGTTTGTTCCTTTTCCATGCGTGGCCTGCATTTCTGGTCATATAAAATCAAACTCACCCTTTCATCTGAACGCACACATTCTAAATGAGGGTCCATCCCAGGGTAAATAAAATACAAGCAACAGGAAACCCCACACTCCAGTCATCTTGCCCCTGGGAGGGGGCAGGGTGAAGGAGATGAAGGCCATGCAGACTCAAAGCAACCCATATGGATGGACAAGAATGCATAATGATAAAGAGGTTGGCTCGGAGGTAGTGTTTTCTATCCTCTGGAATCGTTCTAAATGGAATCGTCTGTGTAGAATACTTGTCGTTGTATAAGGTTAGTGGCAAATAATGAACGTAACACAGGGTGTTTGGTCGTGAATTATGCCAGGAACCAGGGCTCTAAGGACTTAAGGCAGACCCGGTAACTTCCTTCAGGAAGATTCCATTATAGTCTGTCCAAAAACTAGTCCTAGAAAGGCCCTGGAGAGACCCAGAGCTCTATTCACAGATCATCAGGAGCTACAAGGCACCACAGTCCTCCAGTTAGGAGTGTAGGCTGACAGGTGGGCTCAGTCCTTGGCCCCAGCGGGCACAGGGAGAACCCAGGACACCTGCCTTTGGGAAGCTATATTGCTCTGTGTTTGACTCTGAACTAAAGGTTTCATGTAGCTGATCTCATATTATCCTCACAACCGTGTGGGCCACATTTTATTGTTTTTTCATCCATTTATTTGCAGAGCCGAGGATCAACCCCAGGGCCTCCAGCATGCCAAGAAATGCTCTCCCACGGAGCTACACCCCCAGCCTGTGTGGGCCACACTTTGTAAATTTAAAAACTGAAGCTCAGAGCAGGTGAGCAACAGGTTCTGGATCAAACAGCTAGAAAACCTAGAAAAGAAACTCAAATGCTGTCTTTTCTACCTAACCATTAGAAGAAATATCCACCATAATTACCAAAGCAGTTACCCTTTGACCTAGCTGTTCATTTTCATGAATTTATTCTGTGGATGCAATTGGGTCTATACAAAAATATATATACACAAGGTGGAGTATTATAGCACTGTTTGTGACAACGATGACTGGACAAAACCCAAATGGCCATATGAGGGGATTGGTGAAATCAATTATAGCATATCCACATACCAGAATACTACACATTTGTTAAAAATAACAAGGACACATAAATTGACATGGAAAATTCCAAGGCTGTTAATAAGTGGGGGGAAATGCAAAGTTAAGAACAATGTGCAAAATAAGTAACCTTTGTGTGAAAGGATGGAAATGAGAATTTATCCTTATATATGTTTGTATGCACACAAAAAATTAGGAAGAATGGTTGCCTTTGAGGGATGGAAGTTGGTAAACTGGAAAGAAGAATGGGAGGGAGATTAATTACCATGTAGCTTGGTAGAAATTTTGCATATTTGCAGCTACTTCAGCCTAAATTTAAAAATTGTGGAAGTTAAAGCCTCTTTCTCAGCTAATGGCCATCCCCCCCACACACAATGGTAATCCCCATGATTCTCAAGTAGTTGTTCGGTTAATTTAACACATCCTCCCAGAGATGTGGCAGGCTTCCTTTAACTGGAGACACCAGGGCTGAGGCGGCACGGAGCATGGGCACTCCCCAACTAGAGGGACAGACCTCCTGTCCAGGCCCCCTGTGGGAAGCTGGGTAAAGCTTAAAGACAGTGAAGCTATTTAACCAGCACTTCTGACTTCAAATTAACCTGAATTTCATCCTATGAATTAAGGCAAGGTTTTCTGAAAAGAGTAGAAGAAAGGATCAATCTCACTGGGGAGCTCACCCTGCCAGCCAGAGAAGCACCCACACATCCCCCACCACAGGAAGCTCACCTCAGAAGACAGGGCAAACCCTAGGAGGTGCGAAGTCAGCAGAATGCAGGCCCAGCCAGGCCCTCCCCCATCTCCCGGCCCTCCCTCATCCCTAGACCCTCCCCTCCAGACTCAGGCACTGCCAGGGCTGCTATTTGTAAACATTAGCCTAACAGATAAGGAAGCCCTGGGTCAGAACCCGGGTCAGCTGTAGGGCCTCTGCATGAGTGGTCAATTACTAGGCCCATATTTCCAATTAACACTTGTGTCTTTGGGTGGGGGAAAGACAGGGACTTCCCCCCAAGAAAGTTCATGGCAGGAAGCAAGATGGGGTGATAAACTTGGGGGGCATAAGCCTTTGAACTGGGTTCCAGCTGCCCTTCAAGAACTAGTGTTTGAGCAAAGGCCAATTGGGTGCCAACTCTTATCTCTAGAGGAATCCCTCCCTCTGCTCCCGAAGGCTGACCTTGGGCTGAAGCCTACAGGGCAACCAGGAGAGGGAGGAGGAGCTTTCCCTTTTCTTCTACCTGCTCTGCCTGAACAGGATGGCTCTGTGCTTGCTGCCTTTTTACCAGAGTCTCTCAAAGTGAGGACCAGGGAAACCCTGCACCTCTGTAGTGGTTCTTCAATATGAGCATCAAAATCCCTGGAGGGCTGGTTCAGAGCGAGTGCTCCGCCGGCCCCTACAAACTCTCATTCAGGTCTGGGTGGGGCCCAGACTTTGTGTTTCTATCAAGTTGAATGAAGGGGTGAAGCTGGACACCTGTCCTGCCCAGCTCCCCTCATCTGCTTCCTGCCCACCATCTACACCAAAACTACTCTCTACTCTGATTTCTTTCTCACTCATTGGCTTCCTTCCTTTGAAGCAGAAGTCCTAATATGGCTGCTTCTTGGAAATCTTTTACCACCCCTGACCTCGGCTCTCCAAAGCTCTCTGTCTCTCCCCTCCTCCTCACATCCCCTTTTCCCTCAAAACTTTTGTAGCCACCTATTGTCTTTAAGATAACTCTAGACTCCCTAGCTTGGCATTTAATATTGGTCTCTCTCCATCTCCCCCTCCTTCTTCCCTGTTTCTGCCTTACCTGACCCCCAGGGTACGTAAGGGAGCATTTCCACACCTGGGCTTTGCCAGCAGCTGGGGAACACAGATCAGGCTCGGCCAGGCCCAAATCATCAAATTTAAGAGGGGGGCGGAGGAGACCTTGATATACACATAAATCCACACCCTGACTCATGAACCATTTATTTATTCTCACAGGAAACACAACAAAGAAGTAGAGCTTGGATTTTACTCCTAATCTGGAAATATGAGAATTAATTTGGGGAGTAAGAACCTCACATATACTCATCCAAGATCCCAAACAGGCAGAAGAGCTACAATGCAAATCCATATCTCTACGACTTTTTAAAATGTTTTTGAGGGACTAAGGCTATAGCTCAGGGGTAGAGTACTTGCCTCCCATGAAGGAGACACTGCACCCCAAAAAACTGTTTGAGAAAAACTGACTGGATCATAGGAGTTCTTTATATATTGTAGATATGCATCCTTTGTTAGATATGTGCGAGACCAATGTCTTTAAGCAATCTGTGGCTACCTTTTAACTCTCTTAATGGTGACTTTAGATAAACAGAAGGTTCCCACATTTAGTTGTCTCATTTACATTTTTTTTAATATTAATTTGTTGTTGTTGTTTGTTGTTGGTTGGTTGGTTGTTGTTTTGTTTTTCAGTGATGGGGACTGAACCCAGGAACAGTCTACCTCTAAGTTTCTTCCCCGACCTTTTTTTCTTTTTCTTTTTCTTTCTTTTTTTTCAAATTTGAGATAGGGTCTCACTAACTTGTCAAGGCTGGCCTCAAACTTGTAGTCCTCCTGCCTCAGCCTCCAAGCTTCTGGTATTATAGGTGGGCACCATCACTCCTAGCAAGGCTAATTCTTTTTGATTCTTGTTTGGAAAATGCTTGCTGACCCCAGTATCATGAAGATATATGCACCTTCATGCTTTTCAAAAAGCTACATATTTGACCTTTCCTATTTTTGTCTATGAAATTTATGATCTTGGTAATATCTAGAAGGGGTTTTAGAGAAAATAGAAGGCCCAGAACAGAGCCTGGGCCTTTCTCAGGGAGGTGGAATGTTGGAATGATTTTCATTAGGCTAAATAAAGAAGCGACACATGAAAGTCCATATATTGTTTGATTCTTTTCATATGAAATATCTAGAAAACATCAATCCATAAAATCAGAAAGCAGGTTAGCAGTGGCTGGAGGACATGGACCAGGGGACTGAGGCACAAGTGCTTGCTTACTAGGTATGGAGCTCCTTTTGGGGCAATGAAAAGTTTAGAAACTAGATGGTAGTGATGAGTGTTAAACACTGTGAATGTACCCAAGTCACCAAATGGTACACATAAAAGGAGTTAAAGTGGTAAATTCCATGTTATATGCATTTTGCCACGAGAAAAAAATAAGTAAAACCAGAGACTGGGTCATGAGTTAGAGGAACTGCAAATCCCAACAGCATTTTCCCTCTTCACCCAGCCAACTCCAGGCAGTTTTGCCTGTGCTTTTCTCACCTTGGCTCCCCTAGAAGAGCCAGGCAGCTGCAGGTGCCTCTTCCCAGAAGCTCTTGGCGGTCACAGTCAAATGGGCAGAGGAACCTCAACCCCAGATGGGCCAACACCCCGGCCAGTGTGGGTCATCTGGATAAAACTGCAGACATCTGCCTCCAGATCTTTATTTTGGGGCTGGGTGCCCTTTAGTGAGCAAATGGAGAACAGGCCAACTCTCCTTTCACCTGTAAGGCTGAGTTCCTAGCAGGGTTCACTGGGTGGTTGTGTTCACAAGTAGCCTCCCCAACCCTGGGAATGTCTCTTTCTGTGCACTGTCCAGTGGGATTCAGCTGGACGCCTGCCAATGAAAATATATAAGCCATATATCCTCAGGCACAAACTCCTCTTCCTTTTCTGATTCACAGTCATCACGCATTCAACTGGGTACTGTGAACAAGGTCTGGGACTATCTGGCCCACTAAGCCTGTTGTCTACTAGGTTGGAACACCAGCAGCTCCCAGGGGACAGGATGTGGTGAGCAGGGAATCCAATGCTGACCAAAGAAACCAGGGAGGCCAGCCAGGGGCAGGTGGCATTTGAGCCCAGTTCAGTGTGGAGAAGAGCCTTCCAGATGGAAGGGAGGAAGCTGGGCCAGAGGGCTCCTCATTGTTCACCTGGTCCTTCGCTGTCAAGGGGAGCCTCCCAACTCACCATGCCTAACCAAGTTCCTTTTCCATGAGATCACTGTGGTGTTCCCCTGTCCAGCAGGGTGCATTGTTCTGCCCACCCTGCACTGATTTCTTAGAACACTTGAGTTCTGAACCCTGCACTGATTTCCGTCCAGGATTACCTCTTACTTCCTGAGGGATCTTTAGGCACTGCCCAGGCCTCTATTCTGGCCTCCATCAACAACATCCCTTCCCCCCTCCACAGGGGAAGCTCTATTTATGCAGGGGGGGGGGGGGGTCCGCTACTTTTAAGAAGGGTCGCAGTGTCTGGGCCAATCACAAGGGTGATTGGTCTGCAGCTGCAGGGGCCCCAGCTGGGCTCTGTTAAGTCCTGGGGCCCCTCCAGGCCTCGCCTCCCGCCCAGGGCGCGCCCCAGGAGATCCTTCCACGGAAAGCTCAGTCCTTGGGGGGCCTGGGCCTGGGCCAGGGCAGGGGCTGAAGGGCCACCCTCGAAACAGGCACACGGGCCGGCCTTCGCCTGGCCGAGGGACCTGGAGGCCTGCGGCTGGTGACCCTCCTCTCACCCGCTGGGCCCGCGGCTTGCGCCGGCCGCGAGGGGGAGCGGAGGGCAGGTGGGGAAGGGAACCTAATGGCTTCCTGCGCCGGGCTCAGGCTCCCCGACACGGGCCCGTCTCCGCCCACTTCCACTAGGAGGCCAGCACGAGGCCGGGCACTAGCCGCCTCCGCCGAGGTCCCAAGCCAGGAGCGGCCCCTCGGCGGCCCCTTCCTGGCAGCACGTGGCCTGCGGGCTCCAGGCCAGCGGAGCGCTGGGAGTGGCAGATACGCGGGGGGCGAGGGCAAAACTGCCCCTTACCGTGGCCCAGGGGACCTGGCGGCCTCGGGCTGGCGACTTTTTGCCACCCTGCTGGAGGCGGCTGGGTGGCAGCCGGAGGAGGCAGGTTCAGCGCGCCATGCAATCGGGAACTCTTCCTGGAGGCTGGGCTTGGCCTGAGGGTGGGTGGGATTTCGGTGGCCGGTAGGGGGTGGGTGCCACACCTCGGGAACATGGCAGCCACTCGTGGACCGGCGTGGGCAGCGGGAGAGGAATCCGGAGCGGGAGGTGCAGGCCCCAGAGGCGAAGAGCAGGCAGCGGACCTGGGACCCTCGAGCTGGCTGCGACGCTGCGGAAGCCTGGGAGCCGTGGAAGGTGCTGGATGTGCCGAGGACCAACTTGTGTGGAGCATGAGTGCGGCCTAGTGGAGGAAGGGGCTGCCAGAACCCTGCCTGCCCCTGGGCTGGGGCGCTAGCTCCCTCTGGAGCAGGCCCAGGCCGCTCATCTGCAGTTGCCCGGCTCTTGGCCTGTGCTGGCTTGTGGAAGCGGCTGGTAAACATTCTGAAATGGAATGGAATGAGTGAAGGGGACAGATGTCCTTGGTTCCTGGTCAGGCCAGAGAATAACAAACAAAAGTGGAGACGGTCTGGAGGGAGTGGAGACTTCAGAGAGGACAGGAGGCAATCTAGAACCTTCTTCTCAGAACCCTGAGCCCCACTGCAGAGAGGGCCACCAAAAACGGGCAGGGAGCAGTGTGATGACATTGGAGCCCTGCTCCTGCCACATGGACCCTCCCAGCCCTGACCCTTGTGGGCCTCTCTCCACGCTCTCCCCTGCTTACTCACTGGTGCCCTTCAGGAGCCATGTTTTCCTTTGAGCTTCCATTTCCCTTTCTGACCAGGAAAGGGCAGGCCAAGGTGTTCCTGAAGGTCAAAGGGTAGAGGGTTCCCTGAGCTGCAGGAACAGACACACTGATATGGACTGAAGGAGAAGAACTTTAATCCCAGCCTGTGGGGGCCCAGGCTTTAGTTGAAAAAACAAATGCTTTAGTGTAGGACAGGTGTCTCTGGTTCTGAGGCTCCTTGTTGTCCTCATAGGCCTCGGCTGGACTCAAGCAGTTCAGCTGGGGATAGTGACTGCCAAGACAGGATATTAGGATTCCTGGGTATTCAGACCATGTGACTTCATGAGGCTGCAGGTATCTGACTGCTTTCTTCACCTTCCCCAAGCTTAGGGTCTAAACAGATGTATCTTCCCTGGGCAGAAACAAACGTACAGAGGGAGAGAAACATCAGGGACTATCAGGTCAGGGAAGGTCTTCCAGAGTCCTGGAAGCAGCCCTCACCCTGTGTTGACCAAGGAACCTGAGGCTCAGGGAGGCTCACGTGGACATTGGTGGTAGATCTGAGACATCGGATTCTGTCACTAGTAATTCTCCATCTTCTTGGAGTCCCTGCCTCAGTCCTACCACAGCAGAGAACCTGTGGGCCCTGCAGAAAGCCAGGCTACAGGACACACTGTTCCCCTACCCTGACCACCTCATCCGTGATCTGAAGAGGCTGCTCATGAGCTGAGAAAGTTGCAGTGAGCTCTGACCATCCGACCTCTCCCATGACCAGGTTAAGAGATAACATGAATTGCTGCTTTGCCATGTGACCAGGGGATGTCCCACCATCCCTGGGCCTCAGCTTGAACCCCATGACCTGGAACCCTTCTGGGTCTCACAATGCATGGTCTGGATCAGTCCTTATGAGCAAAGCAGGTGGTCCAGGTCCTGTCTTCTCCTCTCTGTATAAGTGTGTTCTGGGGGCTCCAGGGTCTTCTTCTACACATAGCCAGCTCCTGGGAGTGCCAGGATGGGTCAGACTTACATGACAGCATCCCTGGGACACAGTAAAGGTCCTATACCACATCACCGCTTTCTGATAGGAGGGACTCCACTTTGAAGCACTCAAGACACACTCCTTGCCAACACTTGATGCTCAAGCTATACATAGCCAGAGTGGGCATGCCTGTGAGAAGGGATGACCTTTGGGGTGTCCCATGTGTGCCTCTATGTGCCTGTTTTGTGGGAGTTCTGGGGGACATTATATGTGGCTGCATGTCTATCAGAGGGTCTGTGAAAGATACCTTTGGGGACCTCCTATGTGAGTCTGTGTGCATGCATGATTGGACAGCTGGTAATTCATCAGCCACACTGGGAAGGTAGGTTCTGTGATTACTCCATTTTTCAGATGATAAAATGGAGGCTTGGAGATAGAGGCACTTCTCCAGACCTCAGTTTTCTCACTGACATGCAGGGAAAATACAAAGATATCCAAAACCTGGAAACAGGTAAAATGATGACAGTGTGGCTTTAAAACAAACCAACAAAAATCATGCATTTCCTAAGCAATTCCCCTCAACTGTCTTTTGACTCTCCCAGGAATCCAATTTGGTTGAATTAACTCTGTAGAACCAATTGGGACTCCGCCCTTTCACAGCCAGTGAACTTGGCACAAATGTTAGAGTAGGACCATGTCTTCTGCCTGGTTGAGAAGATGACCCTACATGAGTACAGTCTGGTGGCAATGCAAGACCAACCCATCCAGTCTGCAAGTCTAACCCATTCAGTTTCCAAAGTAGCAATCTGGCTTTGACTTTCCTTTTCCAACTGAGTATGTAAATCTCTTAGTTTTAATATCCTTGGAACCAATTACCTTGTCTTCCTGCTGATCCTCTCATCATAAGTACAAAATTCATGAATTAAACAGATACTAACATCCCACCCACATCCCGTGTAAGCGGTAGAAATAGGTTCCTCTCAGTGGAGTGGGATGGCTGCGAAATAAAGACTAAGAAAAATAGAGCAGGGGGGAAAACCACAGAACACAGGAAGTAATTTTAAAATGGGGGGCAGGACAGGCTGGCTGATCGGGCTTCCACACTGAAAAGACAAAATGGAGCCCGTGCTTGCTTTACTTATATCGGGGAACATCATAGGTTTTCCGTGGAATGTTCTTTGCCAAATAAAGTAGGAAGTGGGCTGTCCAGTTCCCAGAGGGTTAAGCCCAAAACCAGAGCTACAAGAGGGGTCTTCTAGTAAAGTGGAGATAGAGGTCCTGGGCCTTGGGCAACCCAATGCGCGTTGGGGAGCCTGTGATATTCCCAAGGATAAATTAAACCTCCATGGCTCCATACCAAGAGAAGACCCTCAAGCAATTCACAGGTGGCTCCCCGCATTAAAAAAGGGTTCTAAGAATTTTTCTCTTACAAACATGAAACCAGTATCAGTCACCCTCTTTGCCACCATTGGGCAGGCCTCAATCACAGTGTGAAATGTGCAAAATTTTGAATTCACCAAGCTGATCCTGTGTGCTGAGAGGTATTGTTGTTATTTTTCTTTGGATTGCTTTCCTCAAAAACTCCTTTGCTACTGCCTTCTTAAAAGACTTAATGGATGAATCCACTGAAAGAGAAATTAGGAAAACTATTCCATTCACAACAGCCTCAAAAAAAAAAAAACCTGGGAATCAATCTAACAAAAGAGGTGAAAGACCTCTACAATGAAAACTACAGAACACTAAAGAAAGAAATTGAAGAAAACCTCAGAAGATGGAAAGATCTCCCATGCTCATGCTCCTGGATAAGCAGAATTAATATTGTTAAAATGGCCATACTACCAAAAGCATTATACAGATTTAATGCAATTCCTATTAAAATCTCAATGACACTCTTCATAGAAATAGAAAAAGCAATTATGAAATTTATTTGGGAAAATAAGAGACCCAGAATAGCTAAAGCAATCCTTAGCAAGAAAAGTGAAGCAGGAGGCATCACAATACCAGACCTTAAACTATACTACAGAGCTATAGTAACAAAAACTGCATGGTATTGGCCCAAAATAGATTTGTAGACCAATGGTACAAAATAGAGGACACAGAGACAAATCCACATAAATATGGTTATCTCATACTAGATAAGGGTGCCAAAAACATTCACTGGAGAAAAGGTAGCCTATTCAACAAATGGTGCTGGGAAAACTGGAAATCCATATGTTGCAAAATGAAATTAAACCTCTATCTATCACCCTGCATGAAAATCAACTCAAAGTGGATCAAAGACTTAGGTACTAGAACAGACACCCTGTGGCTAATAGAAGAAAAAATAGGCCCAAATCTTCCACCACATCGGCCTAGGATCTGACTTCCTTAACAAGATTCCTAAAGCACAAGAAGTAAAATCAAGAATCAATAAATGGGATGGGTTTAAATTAAAAAGCTTCTTCTTAGCAAAAGGAAACAATAACACGAGGAGAGAGCCTACAGATTCGGAGAAAATCTTTACCACATGCACCTCCAATAAAGCATTAATTTCTTGGATATATAAAAAACTCAAAAAACTTAACACCAAAAAACCACAAATAACTCAATCAATAAAATGGGCTAAGGAACTGAACAGACACTTCACAGAAGAAGAAATACAATTGATCAACAAATATATGAAAGAGTGTTCAACATCTCTATAATTAGAGAAATGCAAATCAAAACTACTCTAAGATTTTATCTCACTCCTGTCAGAATGGCAATCATCAAGGATACAGACAACAACAAATGTTGGTGAGGGTGTGGTGAAAAAGGCACACTCATAAATTGCTAGTGGGACTGCAAATTGGTGCAACATAGAAAGCAGTATGGAGATTCCTCAGAAAACTGGGAATGGAACCACCATTTGACCCAGCTATCCCACTCCTTGATTTATACCCAAAAAACTTAAAATCAGCATACTATAGTGATACAGCCACATCAATGTTTATAGCAGCTCAATTCACAATAACTAGATTATGGAACCAACTTAGGTGTCCCTCAATAGATGAATGGATAAAGAAAAGGTGATATATATATATATATATATATATATATATATATATATATATATACTCAATGGAATATTACTCAGCTTTAAAAAGCCAATCCCACAAAACCAAAGGCCAAATGTTTTATCTAATATGCAGATACTAATTCACAATAAGGCAGGAGGGGGCACTAGGGAAGAATAGTGTTATCTTAGATTAAGTAGAGGGAAGTGATGGAAGGGGAGGGGAAAGATAGTAGAATGAACCAGACATTATTACTGTATGTATATATGTAACTACATGATCAATATGATGCTGCAACATGTACACTCAGAAATTATATCTCATCTATGTATGATATATCAAAGTGCATAAATGCATTCTACTGTCATGTATAACTAATTAAAACAATAAATTTTTTAAAAGCCTTATTAAAATTATAAAAATGAAAAAAAAAAAAGCCTTAGTGGGAACAGGTGGAAATTAACAAACATGCCTATATCATGTTATGGTCAGGTACCTGGGGGACACCTTCAGACTGCCCCTCCCTATACTCACCTGTATGAGCATGCTGTGGAGAAGACCCCAGGAGGCACGTGACCAGAAGCAGCATCTTCAGGTGAGTCATGGTTCCAGAAGCCCAGGAGAGGCCCTCAGTGCTGGTGAGAAGTGATCTCTTTAGGTCCACCTCCTCCTACCTCCCCCACTCCCTCCTGGTCCTTCACACAATGGAGAATCTGGGTGATTCTATAGGAGTCCAATCTTTAAATGATCTTGGATTTCCAGAGAATGAACACTCAACTGGGGACAGAAGCGGATATATGTCCCAAGCCAGGAGGGAGGGGGCTCTTGATGACAACAATGACACATGGCTCCTTCAAGGGGGATGTTTCTCAACTTCTCTATTATCCAAAATGTCTATCTTGAACTGGGCTGCATCTCAGAGGCTGGGGAGCTCCCACTGAGCTTGGTGCTGAGCCATGAGAAGGTGGGGGATGGGCAAGCAGGCAGGGCAGGGTAGAAGAGAGGGTCTCGACCAAGTACCATGGACAAGCCGCAGTGCTAGGGATTCGAAATTGGTAGAGACTGCTGAACATGGGTACATGGGCATGTCTTGGGAGGGTCCACAACTTCATCTGAGTTGGAAACCAGAATGGTTAAGAACCGATTATACGTCCTCTGAGCTAGCTGCTAAACACAGATCGCCAGAGCCAATGGAATTTAGTCTCTATCTTGTCTACATTGCTGAGGGGCATCATGGGCTGTGTGTGGACTATATTGCACATCACAACCTAGTGAATAGGAGAATCTGGTGTCTGGGAACTTCCAGTGGACACTTGCTCTGGTTGACTGCCCAGATACATCGTGAGCCCTATTCAAGCTCTGCCTGGTCCCACACAGCAGGGAAGATGGGATGACCTGCTGTAGCCACACAGCCCCTCTGTGATGGATGTGACCTGCCAAGATGCTAATTAACCTGCTGACTGAAAAATATCATGAAGCAAGACTCCCCCCGTAACCTGTCCCTGCCTTGGGTATACTCCGATGTTGCCCCACGGGAGCCATTTCCTGTTGTCTAGCCCCAGCTCCTATGTGGACTGGATCCATCAGGTGCTCCATCTTTTAAACCTAATTCTGACTTTGTCTTTTGTTCTTCACTAATTATTTTAAACTTTAATTTCTTAGGTGGCTTACACCATCCTTGGCAGGAAGAAGAACCCCCTAACAAAGGACTGGCTGCCTCCCCATAATAAATGTTCTGTTCCATAGACCAGGAAGCCATAGAACAGGAGGACATTGTGCCCAAGGTCACAGAACACAAAGAAAGGATTGGTGGTAAAAGGACACTGTGCTTCCAACACAGCCAACACACCTGGTCAGTGTCCGCACTCAGCTGGACCCCGATCAGTTTCCACAAGCTCCATATGGAGTCCTTCCCACCCCTAGACACAGCATCACTGCATACAGGTCATCCCGCCAGCCACCAGAGAAATGACCCACTGACTACTTAGGTCTTTCATGGGGCCTCAGGAAGACCAAGGAAGATGGATGCCCTCTCAGTGTCCGCTCTCAGACAGCTCAGACACCCAAGAACTATGGAAGTGAGAGAGCAAGGAGGGCTGAGGTGAGAGCACGCATGAGAGGGAAATTTGGGGAAGAGGGAGGAAGAACAGAGAGGGATGGAGAGAGCAGGCCAAGATGCCCTGGGAGGAAGAGGGGGTGGCACCGTGAGGCGCCACTGGCATTGGGAGGCCCTGTGGAGAAGGAATCAGGCCCTGTGGCACTCTCAAGATGAGACTATGAGGCAAGAGAAGGTACAGCACCTGCCCAGTGCCACCCACGAAGCCTCTTGGGCCCCAGAACCTGGGTCTGTTTGCTATCTGAGTCCAAGCCCTTGTGCCAGAGTACCCTTCTCAGTGAAGTGGGAGTGATGGCCCTCTCAGGCCTATGTCATGGGGGGCATGACACGCCAGTAGGGGGGGATGGGAAAAGCTCTGCTGTCCTCTCCTGCAGGCCTTGACTATATAGAACCCAGGAGGCCAGGGCTGCATCAGTGCCTCTCCGAGGGTCCCCTGTGCACACACCACGCCCACCTGCTTATGTGGCACCACACTTCCTCCTCTGCTACCTGGCAGCCCACCCCTGGGCCCTGATGCTCTGCTGTGTAGGTGTGCAGCCTGCCCATCTGGCCTGGTCTTTCCTCAGGGCAAGATCTTGTCAGGTCTCAGAGATTTCCCTTATGGAGTCTAGTTGGTTGTTCTGGAAGGCCTGGCCAGGACTATGGGTGTGGCATAAATGACTTAGGTCCTCCCTTGGATCTGCCTCATATCTGCAGGTCTATGCTTCTCTTGGGGTCACATCACCTGCCAAAGCCTCCCAACTCTGTCCTCACTTGTCCCCACGGGGACCCAGACTCTCTGAGCAGGAGGGGAGGCAGGTAAGAAAGGAACAAGAGAGGAAAGGAGGAAGGGACAGAGGAGTGGGAAGGGGAGTGGCAGGGGAGTGCGGAGAAGGCAGAGGCCAAAGGAAAGGAGGAAAGGAATCAGGAGTGGGGACAGGGCAGGCCGCTTCTGCTGGAGGTGTCTGCTCAGATTCCCACAGCCAGTATGTGTGCAGGGCCTGCATGGGTACCTGTACGGGTAAGTGTGTGTCTGATTGCTGGTTGTGTTCGGGACTGGGGATCTGGCTGGCCCTTGCCCCACCTGGGGGTTGTGCAAGTGTGTGAGGGTAGTCTGCACAGTTTGGGAACCAGACTCTGTGTTCAGGTGTGTTGGGAGCATCCTGTGTGGCAAACCAGTGTTGCACCTTCTGAACTGGCAGGACCTCCACTCTCCTTCAGAGGAGCAGCCCATGGGTTCCTTATCTGTCAGGTCAGAGGAGGCCAAGCTCTTCTGGGAGGGAGTGCTGGTGCCCTTGGTACCCTTACTCTGGGTCAAGGAGAAGGAAGCTTGTGCCTGGATGGGAAGCAAAAATCACTGTATGTGAAATAAAAATGCTTTTTAAGCTACATAAACCCACACAAGTGCATTCTAACCATGTGGACTGGAGTAGGTGCAAGAAGGATGACCCTTGGTAGGAGCAGAGAGCTTCAGGACACTGATGACAGGACTCTCCAGGACTCCTGCCCACCCACCAAGTCCTTGCCTCACAGTGTATCTAGGGGCCCAGAGTGGGGATCATATGTGGAGTCACTGACCTACTCCCTGCAGCAGTGGCTGCTGCGGTCCCTGATCGTGCCAACTCTCAGCTGCTGTCAGGCTTGTGTCCAGGCTGCAGCACCTGGCTTGGTCTTTCTTCAGGGTGAGATCTTGTCCCAAAAGGCCCTCAACCCCATTTAAATAGGCCACTAGAGACTCCTCTCTCCAAGCCATGAGACATGCCCATGCAAATTCTAATAGAGATAGAGCATGAATTTCTCTGGAAAGACCCACATTACAATAAAAGAACCCTTGTTAGGGCTGCCCTGTCTGTCCCACTTCCTTTTCTGCAAAGGAGATTCCATGGTGTCATACCACACTTGTCAACATGTGTATTTTCCCACCACTCTTAACAAAGATGTGGTCTGAGAGTCATCTGTCACCTGACCTGTCAAATCTGCATCCTATGACTCTATTGACCTTTCAGCTCTTCACACTACATAATGTAATCTTTACAAAATGAGTTTTCTTTTGCCTTGTATGTTAGTTGATTTTCTGGAACAAATACATGAGATGAAAAGCTTAAAAAGCAGAAAGGTTTAGGGGCTGGGGTTGTGGCTCAGCGGTAGAACACTCACCTAGCATGTGCAAGATGCTGGGTTCACTCCTCAGCACCACATAAAAATAAATAAAAGTATTGTGTCCAACTACAACTAAAAATATTATTTTAAAAAAAGTGGAAAGGTTTATTTTGGCTCCATTTTGGAAGTGTCAGCCCATGATGGATTGGCCCTGATGCTTTGGGGCTATGCAGCATGACACAACATGACGGAAATACATAGTGGTGGAAGCTGCTCACCTCATTAATAGCAGTTAGCCAAAGAGAGAATAAAAGAAAGAGACTGGAGTCCCACAATCCCTTGGAAGGACATGGCTCCAATGACCTAGGCTCCCACAAGGCCCCACCTCTGAAGGATTTGTATCACCTTCCAATAGATGAGGACCAAGCCTCACATGAGCCTTTTGGGAGACATTCCAGATCTAAACTATAGCATATTGTAAGCAAGGACTTTTAGAACAAATTTCTCATAAAAAATTGACCAGGGGCTGGGTATGTGGCTCAAGCGGTAGCGCGCTCGCCTGGCATGCACACGGCACTGGGTTCGATCCTCAGCACCACATAAAAATAAAATAAAGATGTTGTGTCCACCGAAAACTAAAAAATAAATATTAAAAATTCTCTCTTAAAAAAAATTGACCAGGTAATATAACTTTGGTGTGTGGCTTTCTCCAGTCTTCTTCTCCCTGAGGAACTGCACCTGAGTTTCCAAAACCTGCTATGTTACAGTCTACTCCAGCTCAGCAGAGGTCAGAGCTGCACTTCTCTCTTCTTAGTTAAAATTCTTAAATAATTCTTTTCCTTCAATAGTCTTTTTTAAATTTCATGTAAAGTTTCATAAGATTTCTAAGATTTCTGAATTTTGTTGTCATCTTTATTTTCTTTTTCCCTTGGGTCCAAATTAAGGATTAATCTTATAGCAAATGAGGTAAAAGTAAAAGGAAAGACAAAGATATTCCATGGAAACCATAACCAAAAGGGAGCTGAGGTGGCTATATTAATAACAGTCAAATCAGACTTCAGGTCAAAAATTGTTACAAGAGAAAGATAAAGACCTTACATATTGATAAAAGGCTTGATTCATCAAGAAAGCATAGCAGATTACTAATGTTGAATGGACACAACATCTTTATTTTATTTTTATGTGGTGCTGAGGATCGAACCCAGTGCCGTGTGCATGCCAGGCGAGCGCGCTACCGCTTGAGCCACATCCCCAGCCCCTGGTCAATTTTTTATGAGAAATTTGTTCTAAAACATGAATGTTTTCTGTTCCCTCAAAATTCACATGTTGAAGCCTTATCACCAGTGTGCTGATCTTAGGAGGAAGGGCCTATCAGAGGTGATTTTTTAGGCTCTGCGCATACAAATGGGATTAATTCTCTTTTAGAAGAGAGTCCAGAATGCTGCTTTGTCTCTTGGTCCATCATGTGAGACAATAAAAACCATCTATGAATCAAGAAACCAGCCTGCATTGGACACTGAATCTTCCAGCACCTTATTCTTGGACTTACCAGCACCCAGAACAGTGATAGATATTTTTGTTTATAAGCTACTACATTTATGGCATTTTGTTATAGTACCCTGAATGGACTATATCAAATATTAGACCTCCAAAATACATGGGGCAAAAATTGACAGAATTTAAAAGATCGGACAATTGTTCTACAATAGTAGAAGACCTCAATACCCCCACCTTCAATATGGATAGAACCAGAAAAAAAGATCAATAAGGAAAAAGAGGATTTGGACATTACAGACTAACTGGACTTAACAAGCATATACAGAAAATTCCACCCAAAACAGCAGTGTACTCCCTGAATACATACAAAACATTCTCTAGGATAATCCAATGCACAAAAACTAATGATATCCTATATGCTAGTAACAAACAATATAAAAAGGTATTTAATAAAACAATTCTATAATAGCATTGAAAAGAAAAAATACTTAGGAATAAATTCAACTAAAGAGGTATACAACTTATAAACTGAAAATTACAAAGCAAATCCTGAAAGATTAAAGAAGACCTACATAAATAGAGATATCCTGTGTTCTTGGATTAGAAGACTTAATATTGTTAAGATGGCAATACTTGGGGCTGTGGCTGTGGCTGAGTGGCAGGGTGATTGCCTAGCATGTGTGAGGCACTGGGTTCGATCCTTAGCATCATATACACATACAAAAATAAGCACATAAAGGCATTCTGACCATCTACAACTACAAAAAAAAATGTTTAAAAAGAAGCTTTAAAAAGATACTTTAAAAAGATACTTCCCAAATCAATACATAGAGTTCATGTAATTTTTTTCAAAATTCCAAGGGCCTTTTTGCAAAGAGAGAAAAGCTAATCTAAAATTTATACGGAATTGCATTGCAAGAGACCCTGTATAAGCGTTTGATATCCGAAATTTAGGAAGAACTTAAACCTAACAAACAAGAGACAAGCAAACCAATATAAAAACTTGCAAAGAACTTCAGTAGAATTTTCCTAAAGATACACAAGTGGGCAACAAAGTACACAAAAAGCTCCTCAACATCTTTCATCATTAGTAAAATGCAAATAAATTAAAACTAGAATGAGATAACAACTTATGCCCACTGGGATGGCTATGAGAAAAAACATTAGAAAATAACAAGTGTTAGTGAGATTATGAAGAAATTGGAACTTTCATAAACACTTAAGGAAATATAAAATGTTGCAGTGTCACCAAGCATACAGGCCCTGGGTTCAATTCCCAGTACTAAAACCAAACAAAAATAAAACACACATTTATTCAACATACGTATATCAACTGATGTATGGATAAACAAAGATGTAATCTATCCATCAATGGAATATCAATACACAGTATTAATTACTATAATATGAATGAACCTATAAAAAAATTACACTAAGTATGAGAATCCAAGTAACATATCGTATGCTCCCATTAATATGAAATATCCAGAATGGGAAAGTCCATAAAGACAGAGAGCAGATTAGTGGTTGCCAAGGTTTGGGATGTGGGGGAAAAGAGTGACTGTTTCATAAGTATGGGATTTCCTTTTGGGGTGGTAAAAGAGTTCAAGACCTAGGTAGTGATGATGGTTGCACAACATTGAGTATATTAAATGTCACTGAATTGTACACCTTAAAAAGGTCAAAAGGATCACTTTTATGTGCATTTTATCACAATTTTTACTTTTTCACCTTTTAAATTTTTGAGTGAATGGGATTTGGTGTTACATATTTGTACATGCCCAAAATATCACAATATAATTTGGTCAATATCATTCCCCAGTATTTCCCCTTCCCCTAGTTCCTTTCCTCTGTTCTACTGATCTCCCCAGCCTTTGTCCTTTTTCCTCTCTAGCTTCCACCTATGACAGAAAACATACATCCCTTGACCTTCCAAGTTTGGTTTGTTTTGCTTAATATAATATTTACAAGCTCCATCCATTTTCTTGCAAATGATATAACTAAAAATCAAGAGCAATAACAAAAAAAATCATGTAAACCAAGTCATTTGATTTTTGCCTGTGGCATAATAAGAAATACATTTGATATTTTTTCCCCATTTCTGGCATAAGAGCTCCTAAAACCATTGGAATTTCCTGGTTTGTGTGAAAGAAGAATCTTGTTATTCATAATGAGCTCTCTTCAATCACTGAGTTTATGTTAATAAAGTGACCTTAGTGGCCCCCTAGTAGCTTCAAGACTGGTTGCCAGAGGAATCAACCATAGGCTTAAAAGGATAGGGACTTTCAGCCCCACCCTCTGACCTGTGGGAAGGAGAGACTGAATTATTCACCAGTGGCCAAGTATCTAGTTAATCATAGGCACATAATGAAATCTCCATAAAAACCCCAAATGAGTTGTTTCTGGAATGGAGAATGTGTTCATGTGCCAGTAGTGGTATACCCCAACCTATGAGGACAAAAGCTCCCACACCTGAGACCCCTATAGACCTTGCCCTAAGTACCTCATCATCTGGCTGTTCACATGATACCCTTTATGATGTCCTTTATAACTGGAAATTGTCAAGTGTTTCCCTCAGTTCTGTGAGCTGTAGTAGGAACGTGAGCAAAGGATCATGGGAACCCTCAATTTGTAGTCAAGTCAGTCAGAAGTGGGGTAACTTGGGGACCCCCTTCATAAGATGGGTACCTAAAGTAGGAACAGTCTAAGGCTTTATTCCAGGCAGTGTCAAAATTGATTTACATTGTAGAACACCCAGTTGGTGTCCACAGGGAACTGAATTGCCTAGTGTGGAAACCCACACACTGGGCATCAGATTTATTACACAAAACCACCATCTAGAAATGGACTTTTGATAAGTGTGTTCAAGGATTCTGGAACATTAAATTCTGAGAGATATCAAGATTTCAGATTTTTGAAAATTCTATTTCCTTTTTTGAAAATTCATCATTTGGCATTCTCTCATCTGCTTTCCTGCCCAGCCACAACTTGTCATAGCTGAGAAGAGGGTGATCTCCCAGGTAGGGCAGCCCTTTTCAGTTTTCCACCCTCCCCACTACTCATTGTTACTGAGTATCTTCACTCTTTATCTCACCCTTGTAGGTAAGGAACTTTGCCTACAGAACTTTTGAGGAGTTGGCAGTCTCACTGACCAGCAATTGCTTATCCTCATGTAGCCACGGAGGACACCCAAACATGAATATCTGAAGAAACAGAAATACTTCCAGTTTAAGTATCTAAATAATTGTTCTGCATTGTTTTGCATGGGGGGGGGGAGTTCTCTTGTCCTTGCATCTTGCTTGAGTTTTTCCTAGTTGAGCCTCTTACTCTTCAGCTTCCTGAAAGCTTGAGTATTCTTTTAATTGCTTAGAAATTTTTAAAGGGGTGGGAGATTATCTTCAAAAGAATATCTTTGGACTTCCAAGATTTTCATGGAGTCAGAGACCTTAAAATGCACTAATAAGAATGGGAATCCAAGGCAGACAACCTTCCTTCGGGACCTCAAGAACCATGTTTGTAGAGAAGTACCTGTAACAGAAGTAACAGGAACCCTTTAATATGATTTTGCTGAATAACAACTTGTTGCTTTTTATTTCTATTAAGGGCATCTATAGTAAACCTCATTTTTGAGGGCTGCAGGATATTTGAGACATGTGTGTGTGTGTGTGTGCACGCGCGCATATGATAAGCAAATACTAATCTCTCCTTAGAGTACTACTGACAAAACAGCTTTTCTTGCTTTAATAGTCATTTTTATGTTTTTAAAAGCTGCCTGCTAATGTCATTTGCAGGTTTTTATTGTTACTTATCTTTCAATTGTAAAACTTCCCTATATATTAGATATTACACTTTCTTATCACAAATTTTACAAATGTATTTCCACATTTTGTGTTTTATCTTTTAGCCTTATTTGGGATTATTTAAAACAAAAATGTACAGAAAACTTTAATTCTGAATGATCAGTTTACCAATATTTTCCTTATTGCTGGCTTTTAGCTTTCATTTGAAGCTTTGAAATGCTGCCTCTATTTCATAAAAATATTCACTCGTTTTCCTTTCAAAAGGAAATTTTTATTGTTTTTCCTCTTTACAAAAGTAATGCATGCTTGTTGCCAAAAATTAAACAGAAATTAATTAATTTAGGTACAGTGAACATCTTTAAAAAATGGGTTTTCCTATGCAAGAACAAGGCTTCTCTTCTCCACTTATTCAAGTTTCTTCTGGTGGCCCTCAGTGGATAATTATAATTTTCTCCATACAGGTCCTACAAAATAATTATTTATACCTAGAAAATCACTTTTCTTGATGTTGCTAGGAGTGAGATATTTTCTTTAATCATGTTTCCTGATTGGCTGTCAACACAAAACAATGTTATACATTTTTTTAGATATTACTTTTTAACTGACTATACACTCCTGATTAAAAACTGAATAAAACAGGAGATGTTTCCATGAGAAGACTGCTATATTCATTTCTTTTTCAGGGTATTTCCCCAGGGTGAAGCTGATGATACATAATCCATTTCAATATTAGTCTTCAGTTTTCTACATCATTCTCACTATTAGGATTTTCCTTCATTATGGACACTCTGATGTTGCCTCAGTTGGAAGCTAAATCTGAAGGCTTTCCCACACACATTACACACATAATGTTTCTTCCAAGTGTGGACAGTCTGGTGTATAATATAGTCAGAACTAAAGCTGAAGCCTTTGCCACACTCCTCACATCGGAAAGGTTTCTCCCCAGTGTGGCTTCTCTGATGCCGAATTAGATAGGCATTAACATGAAAGGCTTTTCCACATTCTTTGCATTGAAAGGGTTTCTCCCCAGTATGGATTCTCTGGTGGACAATATAGTAATAACTACAGCTGAATGATTTCTCACATTCCATACATTTAAAAGGTTTCTCCCCAGTATGTATTCGCAGATGCCTCGTTAACTTGGCATTGACACTGAAGGCTTTTCCACATTCCTTACATTGATAAGGCTTTTCTCCAGTATGGATTCGATGATGATCAAGTAGCTTTCTTTTAGAGGTAAAGCATTTCCCACATTCATTACATTCAAAGGGTTTCTCCCCAGTGTGAATTCTCTGATGCTGCACTAGTTTTGCACTAACATTGAAGGCCTTTCCACACTCATTACACTCATAGGGTTTCTCCCCAGTGTGGATTCTCAGATGCTGCCGAAGTTGGTAATTACACCTGAAGGCTTTCCCACATTCATTACATTCATAGGGCTTCTCACCAGTATGGATTCTCTGGTGCTGAATTAACCTCCCTTTGATATTAAAGGCTTTTCCACATTCATTGCACTGATAGGGTTTCTCACCTGTGTGTATTCTCTGATGCTGAATGAGTTTTGCATTATTATTGAAGGCTTTCCCACACTCTTTACACTGAAAGGGCTTCTCTCCAGTATGGACACTGTGATGCTGTCTAAGCTGGGAGCTGCACCTGAAGTTTTTCCCACACTCACTACATTCATAAGGTTTCTCTCCAGTGTGGATTCTCTGATGTTGAATTAACTTTGCATTAGCATTGAAAGCCTTCCCACAGTCATTACACTGATAAGGTTTCTCCCCGGTGTGGACTCTCTGATGTGTGATATATGCAGAACTACAGCTGAAGCCATTTCCACACTCCTGGCACTGATAGGGCTTCTCTCCTGAATGGATCCTCTGGTGCCTACTTAGATTCCCATTAACACTGAAGGCTTTCCCACACACCTTACACTGATAGGGTTTCTCTCCACTGTGGATTCTTTGGTGTGTAATATAATGTGAACTGTAGCTGAAGCATTTCCCACACTCCACACATTTGAAAGGTTTGTCCACACTAGTGTGGCTTTCTAGTTGCTGATTAAGTTGAGAGTCACACTTTAAAGTTTCCACTAATTCTTCACATTTCAAAGGTCTTTCTTCAGTATCAATTATTTCATGCTTAACAAGTTTTGTGTCAAAGCTGAAGACTTTCTCTTGTCCTATAGAACCAGGGTGTTGCTCTCCAGTGGACGTGGTATGATATTGAAATGAGTTTGAACTCTGACTATAGAGACACTCCTCCATAGGACTTGTCTCATTTTTCACTGTACCATCAGTGACACTGCTGTTTTCCTCCTTCATACTTCCTGCTAAGTGGACTTCCTGTTGTTGCTCAAGCATAAAGGCTTCTGAAAAATCTGTTTCCTGGGAAGAGTCCTTGTGAAGTTCAAATGATGTACTAACTTTTTCTTCACACATTTCTTTGGACAAATTACTGCCAGTCTGGATATCAAGATCTACTATAAAAAACAGAAAATAGAAAATTTCATACAAGAAGCATGTTAGAAAAAAAAACACTTGTGCTATATAAAGGATCATAGTAATCAGAGGGATTTTTTAAATCACCAGATTAAGTCAAAGAACTTAAGGTTCATTCATAAGCTGAAATACCATATAACTAAGAGTTAAATAAATCCATATATGCTGACATGAAAAGTCTAGGTATACTGCTGAATGAATAAATAAGTCCAGAAACAGTACACAGAGGTGATTCCACTCATGTAAAGAAAAAAAAATGCATGCCTATTCCTAGAACACTACTTCTGGAAGAATACACAAGAAACTGAGCAAACTGGTATAGGAAATTTAGTAGACTTTCTTTTTCTACTTTATATAATTTCTGTACTGATTTGAGCATACCAATATTATGAATTTTAAAGTAATAATTATAAAAGATCACTATCATGCTCTGCCTAAGAAAAAGCCATTATCATTAACATGAATTTTAAAACTGACAACACTGAAAAAACTGTAGGTCTTGTCCACCATATCAGCATTTTCCCCATCATACTATGCTTTTCTATACTCTGCAATCTTAGTCATCTCCATGACACCGAGTTCCTTATTAATAAAAGAAGAAAATGCTTGGGAAAGAAAAGAAATCCAGCAATATGTGGTAATACTGGCAATGACACATCATGGCAAAAGGAAGTAAAAGGGAAAGAATTTTCTTTCCTCAGAACTTAAATTCTAGGCTTTTCAAAATTCCTTCTTTAACTTCTTTTTCTTCCACTTCAGAAAAGCCCTTATTTGATCCACTTCTTCCCATCCCTCCAGAATACTACTGTATTAGCCTTGCCTTTTCCTTCCACCTTTTCCCCTAATCCTAAAATTGATCATTTCCTAAAATTCTTTTATAATTTCAATAATCTTTAGAGCTACTGAATCCTGCATTTGTTCCCAAACTTCTCAAAACGTTGGTCCAAAAAGAGTGCCTCTATATTTTTCATCTTCCATACCTGTTGAACCACATGGAATATGCCCCTTAATAAACCCAAATAAGCTGGATTTCCTAGAAAGCATTTTCAAAAATAACACTGGTCTTTTCCTAATTAAAAAATAATTCCCATCTGATGCTACAGAATGTTCTCCCCCGACCTTCAATTCATATGCTAAAACCATAACCTTCAATAAACTTGTATTAGAAGGTGAGGCCTTTGGCAAAATCCTCAAGAATGGGATTAGCATGCTTTTCAAAGAGATCCTAGAAAGCTCTCTTCCCTTCCACCATGTGAGGATACAGTGAGAAGACAGTTGCCTTAATAGGAAACAGGCCCTTGCCAGGCACAGAATCTGCCTGCACCTTGATCTTAAACTTCCAGCCTCCAGAAATGTAAAAGTAAATTTCTGTTGTTTATAAATCACCCCATCTATGGTATTCTGTTACAGTAGTTCAAACTGATTGAGACAGCTATAATATCAGTAACTTATAAAGAAGGAAATTCAAATTACCTGAAATGTGGCCACCTAAAAATAACTACTGCTAATTTGAAGCATCTCTTTCCCTAACCATTTTCATTTTCTTCTAAAAACAAATACATACTATATCAAAACTGAATATTTTTTTCTTCTTTTATTCATGATGATCATTTTCCAATGTCTAGATAGACTGCAAAAATAGGTTTCTGAAATTGCTAAATACTCTTCTCACCTCCAGAGGTACCTCAATTTAACCATTCTCCTTACACTGAAAATTGAACCCCCCCCCCCCATATATTGTTACTATATAAATGTGTGGTAAACTTTTATACATACACATGTTTGCCTATAACTTTGATTATTTTATTAGGGTACAGTCAGGTTACCAAGTATAAACTTTTATTCTAGAAAGACTACTAATTCATAATGGATTCACTTAAGGAGTTTCTTCCTGTTTTGATGCACTTTTATCAACACTTAATATAATTGCTCTCACTGATGATATAGGTTCTCTGATAGGTGAAATCTCATTATGATGATCATGATTGGTTTTTTTGTGTGTATGATGCTAGGGATCAAATCTGGGGCCTTGCACATACTAGGAAAGCATTCTACCATTGAGTTAAATTCCCAACTCATCTATCATTATTTTAAGTAATATTTCTCTGGCTTCTGCTGAGGGTGGACTTTCACACAGATTAACATTTAAACTCTGTATGTGGATCAACCACTTTTATTCTTTGCCAATATTTCCACACTTGGCACCCTTCCGTTTTCCAATTCTATGGTGTGGCAGATGTCAATATCTATTCTCCACTTCATTTTTTATAGCATATTTTCCATTTTTTTAAAGTAGGAATATACACATTTTTTAAAAAAACTACATTTTCAACCTCTTTTTGTAGAATGGACATTTATACAGTTTCAGTATAAGAGATTTAAGTGGAAGGTACTGGATGGGGATTGTGAAAAAGATTTTTAAAAGAGGGTCAACTCTGCTGACATGGGCCTTGTGCCTCCTTCTCCTTCCCTTAGAGCTCCTGCCTAGAACCCATTTTATTCCTCACCTTAATTAACCTACACAAATAGGTGAGGCATGAGATTAATGTTAAATCATGTTAATCCTCAGTTAAATCATGATGGGCTGATTAGAGACAAGATTTCAGAACCATTTGTTGTTTATAGAATCAGATCCAAACACCTTTGATTAAGGACCTCAAAATATGAATGAAAATGCAAACTCTTGACTCCATCCCAAGACTGACTCCCTGACAATATGCATATTTGTAAGACACCTGAAGTGTTTCAGCCACATATCAACATTTGAAAAGGAACCTCTTTACTTCTGTTATGTATAGTTCTCTCCCCCAAAGCCCCAAAATAAAAATATTTAATTAAACACACACTATACTAGGTACTTGATGTGTCTTAACACATTTAATCCTCAACCCACAAGACTAGCAATCCTACCTCCTTTTATTATTATGTTTTCAGAGATGAGATCAGTGAATCTTAGAGATCTCAAATAAATGGACTTCTCAAAGTCACACTACTAGGAAATAGTACAATGAGGAGGGGACCTTGGGGAAGCCTACTCTAAGCCCACTATGCTTTTTAGCAGCTTCTGCCTTTCTGTGTGAAAAATCTGTTAATTTTATATCCACCACATTAAGTGGAAAATATTTAATGGCAAGGACTCTCAAAATTAATTAATTTTGTCCGAGAAAGATGGGATTCCAAAATTAGGACTGAAAAGAAAACAAGGCACTTGAAAAAATATCCGTTGTTAGAATTAGGGAAATTTATGAAAACAGAATAGGCCTAGCTCTATAAATCATCAAAATTTATATCCAAGACTCTGGATTCAATCCTCAGCACTAAAATAAAATAAGAAAAAACAAAAAATAAAAACTATTTAAACTTTACTCTGTAGGGCTGGCCAATAAATGTGGCATGTTTATATGTTGCTGGGCAACATGTGCCTCCTTTATCAGTGCAGAGGCCCTGGCCTGTTCTACTTCCAGTGGCCAGTGGAGAAGGGCCCACCAACTTACCTCCTCCTTCCAGTCGTGAGATCACAGCAGGTTTGAGAAGTGAAAATCCTGGTTTGGAAGAAGGAAATAGGAGTGACATAAATTATTTCCCATACATAAGTTCCTAAACCTCTTCTCACATTGCCTCTGCAATGAGGAAGATAGAACTCTGGGAATGGTGGAGGGCAGAGGAGGGGAGGGGGATAAGAATGGCCAGAACTTTGGAAGGGATGTGGGAAGACTTGGGAAAGGCCCAGACTATTGGGATTACCACTTTTTGACCTTGGACTGAAATATTCAGAGCACAGAAATCCTTAAAAAGATTCAAAATAAGTAAGATGAGGGAAATCCTGAAGATGCCACCATGGAACAGGAAGTAACTATTTTTTTGCTGTGTACAAAACACAATTTCCATAGGGTGAATCAAAGTGTATACAAAACCTAAAAATCCTATGTTGGTCTAAAGAGAACTTGAGGTTTGCTCTTCCCAGCAATCCCCAGGAGACTAGAAATAGCCCGGAGGTACCCACTCAGTAAAAGAGTACCAGGTGCTCCACCTGCAACCTGTCAGGGACAAGGGAGCCAGGAATCCCCAAATGGCAGAGTTTGAATCCAAGGGAGAGAGGCCTTACCCAGGGAGGCCACATTCCCATAATTCTCCAGCATCACATCCCTGTACAGGGCCCTCTGCGCAGGGGACAGGCCATCCCATTCCGTCTGGGTGAAGTACACAGCCACATCCTCAAAGGTCACCGACTTCTGAAACAACAGGTTCCTGCTGCCCTAGGGCCAATTGCATGGCTCAGGCCCTAAGTGAGGGGCAGAGGGCAGTATAAAGGTCTGGGGAGGGAGCTTGTTAAGAATACACTATTAATAACAAGGAAGATTTGAGAAAAAGCACCAGGAAAGTAAACCATGGACTATCCATCTACTCTCACAGCACAGAAACCTTATGCCATTTTTTTATGCTTATAAAAGATAACATAAGCTAGGCTAAAAGAAAATGTTTCTCATAAACAAATTCCCCCAAAACAACTCTGCTCTTTTAGAATAGTTTTGGCTTCCATCTCATCTGCCAGGTACTCCTATCACAGACCCCCTAACCAGGGACTCTGTGACATTTTCTCTGGCACTGCCAGCAGGGAGGCTCAGTGCTGCCTGGGCCAGTGGTTTCACTGGCATTTTCTGGTACCCTCTCCCTTTCAAGTTCCATCCTTTCCAACTTCTATCTAAAATTCAGTGTTTCTCCAAAAATGTTCGGGAAAGAAGGAAGACCACCATTCCTGTTTGCCAGCTGCTCTGCCACCCTTCTGGTCTCTATTTTTGCCACTAAGCTATGTGGTCAGCACAAGCTGCTGCTAGGGCTGATGTAACTCCCAAGTCCCTTCTAAGCAGCTGCAGTCCCCCGTTGGCTCTCCCTCCTCCTACTTCAGCTTTCTGTTATAACCTTGAGGACTTGATATCTGCCTCCCAACTCCTCTCTGCTCGGATCTGTCTTCTTGATCCTGCGGACCTCCATCTACCAACAATTCTAGTCCAATTTCTAAGTGTGTCTGTGAGTCCTGTATGTGTGACCTCAAATAGGTCAAGTAACTTCTCTGCACAAAATTAAAGGCCCTCCTAGGGGCTGGGGTTGTGGCTCAGTGGTAGAGCGCATGCCTGGCAAATGCGAGGCCCTGGGTTCAATCCTCAGCCCCACATAAAAATAAATAAATAAAATAATGGTGTTGTGTCCAACTACAACTAAAAAAATAAAAATAAAAAAAAAAGAGCCTTCCTATATGATACCACCACCCTTTCCCCAAGCAAGTTGGCAGCTCCTCCTGAACTCATTCTTAATGTCAGCACCATCTACAAAGGAAATGTCAGGTAGAAACATGGGGTTGTTCTTGACTCTTCCTCTTCTCTATTCATTTTCCAATCCTTTGACTTTCTACATCCTAAAGACTTTTAGGTCTCTAGCAGTACTATTTAAACAACTCCTCTTAAACAACTTTCCTTGATAAAGCCCATATCTCCTGGGCCATATCTCCAGGAATTTGTTCTGGAATGGTCACCTTGCTTTTGAATCTCCTCTGAAAATTATTTCATACATGGCTGTCACATATCTGATTAAGTTAACATGACTGGTTCCACAGCTGTCATGTGGCTGGACAGTTTCAAATCACACAATAATTCTGTGACCTAGGGCACATCACTCCCCTTTGCCTCCATGTCTTTTTGGTAGAATGAATACAACACAGCACCGAGCACAGGGTGTTTTGTCCAACTACAACTAAAAAAAATTAAAAAAAAAAACACGCTGTCCAAATGGTCCATGCAAGGGGGCACCATTTGGATCTTGCAACATAGTAAGCCTCAAATATGTTACTGGGACTATGGAATTCTAGAGTCTACAGAAGTCCATGGATAAGCTTCAGGAGATCTGCAAAGTCCCTGAAAAGTGTTTAGACATTTGGTTTGCAAGCTTGTTCGTTCGTTCATTCATTCATTTAGCAGGGAGAAGGTCAAGAACTCTTTTCAAAAATCTTAAGTCTGAATCATTGTACCCCAAGCCCTGAAAGCTTCACAAGGACATAAAGGGACACTCTGTTCCACAAGACTCCCTGTCTTTCCCCTCCCTTTATCCCACTCCCATCATCACCTCCTTTCCCCCCTAATTAGAGGCATAGCATCCTTCTCATTGATCTGGTCCTGCTCCTCCTCTTCCTTGATACCCCTGCCATTGGGAATCCCAAACCTGTGTAATTCTCCTCCACTCACATCAGTGCATAGAGCATCCCACATGTGCAGCTTCCATAGCCCCATTCACCCAGAGCCCCCTGCTGGGGATGCTCCTGTATGAAGAAACAGGGACCCCTGGAATGCAAAGGACCACATTTGCCTTATGGGCTTCCCTGTTGCCTCCACTGGTCACCATCCCAGTCTCTGCTGCCCCACTCCTGAACCACCTTTCCCAGAAGTTCCTGTCTTACAGGCAGAAGCTGTTTTCATGCCAAGGCTCACCAGCTCCCTTCTCAGTTCTCCTCAATGAAACTGCCAGAAGAGTTAAAGAACCCACAGCTCACCTGGGGCCAGGCTGTCAGGAGCATGGCTGCTGCCATCACCTGGTATCCCTCTCAGAGAAGGGCTGCAGCTGAGGAGAAACAGAGAAAATGTGAGGAGAGTCACCATCCACCAGGATCAACACAGCCCTTCAGAGAAGATCTAAGGCATAGGTAGCCAGCATCCAGACAGGAGCATGAATAGGAGTTATCATGGAACAGGAAAAAGGAAGTGATCTGTTCCCTGGCTCAGTGCCCAGGATTCCTCCCAGCTAGGACACTGATGCTCACTTCCAGAAACCCTAGGACTTCTATATGACAAAAATCATATAGAAAAGTATATAAAAGTGCATGCAGTCTAAAAGAATAATAAAAAAAATTCATCTATCAACAATTCAGACAGAACATTACTACGATATTTGACTCATTTCTCTTTCTCTGAACAAACACCATCTTGATTATACTGTAAGAGAATCAAAGATGGCTGGGCTACAGTCCCAGCACACAGGCCTAGGGAGTCAGGCTCTGGGAAGGCACCTGGAGAAAGGAACAGCTGCTCCCTGACAGCTGCCTGTTTCCTGAGAGATCTGAGGGTCCTCCAGAATCCTAGTGCTTCCACAGAGGTCTTGACAGTTAGCTTTCTGCATAGCCCAGGATTCCTTAAGGAAGTTGGGCTGGAAGGGAGGTACCAGACTGCGTCCTCACACTATCCGGCATTTTGATTGCAAAGTCATGGACTTCTGAAGTTCCATGGAAGCACTGACCACCTTTGGGAAGCTACAACCAACAATGCCTCTGAAAGAATCTATACCATTTAACCTGGTTCCTGCCCTGAGGTCCTCTGATGCCTCTATGGGACACCTGTTGGGACATGAAGTACAGGGGAGATAACACCTGAAGAGTCACATGAGGCTCCTCAAAGACGGAGCTTCTCTGCAAGACAGCCTGTGAAGACTTTGACAATGCGTCCTTGTATTGGTATGTTCAATTAATTTGGCTGAAGAAAGCCCTCTACTCACATATTTGAGTCTTTGTGTGTATAAAGCTGCAACCTAACTTAGAACATAAACTGAAAAATCCCAATGTAACTTACAAATTTGTCTTTGTAATATACAGCTGAGTCCTTTTTTTTTTTTTTTTTTAAAGTACCAAGGCTTGAACCCAGGACACTTAACAATTGAGCCATATCCCCAGCCCTTTTTTATTTTGTGACAGGGTCTCACTAAGTTCCTTAGAACCTCACTCAATTGTTAAAGCTGGCCTTGAACTTTCAATCCTCCTGCCTTAGCTTTAAATTGGATTATAGTGGTGCACCACCATACCCAGCTATAGCTAAAGTCTTGGTCAATGGCTGAGCTTCAGTCAAGCCAGGTTCAAATAAGGCAAACTCCAGGTATTAACCAACTGAACTTCTGATTTCTGGATGGCACTTCCCCTTTTCTGTTTGAAAGTGCTCTCTAGCCACATGAAGACCCCAGAGTATTCCTGAACTTGCCCTGGTTCTAGGGTGTGTCTAATTATCAAAACATAAGTGAACTTGGTTAAATTTATCTAAAGTTTTTCTTTTATTTATTTTTTCCTATTTATTTATTTGGTACTGGAAATAGAACCCAAGGTTGCTTTTAACTGAACTACATGCTCAGCCCTTTTCATCTTTCCATTTTGTGACAGGGTCTTGCTGAGTTGCTAAGACTGGTCTCAAACTTAAGATCTTCCTGCCTCAGCCTTCCAAGCTGTTGAGATCACAGGTGTGTGCCACCGCACCTAAAGTTTTTCTTTTAACAGGCTTTCCCTTCTGTTTATTCCTCTTGTTATACACTGTCCCTCTGACAATATTCCTCAATAAATTCCTAAATAAATTCCTACACACAAATCTTTGTTCCATGTTCTGCTTTTGGAAGAAGCTTTCCCCACCTTCCTGAAGTTCCATGATTTATTCATTATTTTCATTCTTTCTTATTTGGCAAGTAAGGTCTATAAGGCCACAAATTTTCCTCTGGACTATTAGCCACATTCCAAAGATTTTTAAATTTCACATATTAATTACTATTTTGTAGCCAATCAGCAACTCTGTTTTGTCTCTGATCTAACAATAATATTGCTTATTTTTTCCTCTGTTCATAAGTTCTAGATTTATTGCATGTTTTAAATAACCTTATCTATTAATTTTTACTTCACGGATTGTTAAGAATGGCTCAAGTGTCCATTTTTTTTTAATGTATTTTATGGTGTTCAAAAGGAAAACTAGGGCTGAGTTTGTGGCTCTGTGGTGGAGCGCCTGTCTAACATGTGTGAGGCACTGGGTTTGCTCCTCAACACCACATTAAGATAAATAAATAAATAAATAAAGTTATTTTTTTTTTAAAAGGAAAGCTTATTCTATGACTAAAGAATATGTAACTCCATTTGAATCTAATAAGTCAACTCTACCATTTCTTTTCCACATTAATAAGCCAAAGAAAGACAAACATACTGTTCATTACAAAGGTATGTAAAAAATTCCAATACTCATGCCTCATTTTAAAAACATATGCCCTAGAGACACTTATATGTAGGAGATGTGTTGAAAATATTCACTATAAGCACTACTTCATTAAAAAAAAAAAAACCTGAAAAGAACCCACGTGACCACTGACACTAACAAGTTTTCATATCATTTTCACAATGGAACATTACCTAACAGCTACACATAACATGAATGGATTTAGGGACATAATACTGATTATGCAAGTACGAGATGAATACAGACACTATGATGTCATTTATATAAAGCTTGCAAATAATAATACACACACACACACACGGGTGATACATTTTTTAAAACAGGCTATGATAACACAAAATTCAAGATAGATGTTATCTCTGAAATGAGAGGCTGGAAGATGAGTGAGAACAACACTGATAGATGTAGCAGCACCAGCACTGTTCTTTTTTAATCAGGTGATATGTCCATAGGTGCTCATTTTGCGACTATATATACTCATATGTAAGTATATTCTTTAATTTTTAAAAAATTTTTGTTAGTTGTAGTTGGACACAATACCTTTATTTTTGTTTTTATTTTTATGTGGTGCTGAGAATCAACTCCTGCACCTTGCACATGCTAGGCGAGTGCTCTACCGCTCAGCCACAACCTCAGCCCCATGTAAATATATTCTTGAAGACAGACACACACCAACCTGAATGGGGTGAAGGTAAAGTCCCAAAATGGAATGCAAACAATAGCAAATGAGCCTAACTGTACGACAACTGAATAACATAACCATGGTGAAGAAGTGGGAAAGACAAGAGCTAGCAACTCTGGAAAATAGTATTTTGACTAAATACTATAAAGCTAAAGACAAAAACAGCTGTATTCAAATACTGTGCTATAGGAAGTAAATTTGTTTTCACTGGGGTTATAGATTAGCAATTCTGTAACTATTTTATTCGTATTCTAGAACTGAGTAAATTCGTAATTACAGTGTAGAAGTCATGCCCAGGTCACTGTTATTCCGTAGCCTAAGAGAAGTAGCGTCATGTTACCTTTGGAAACCGACGTAGCTCTAGGAGACGGTGCCCTCCTAAAGGCTGCTTCGGCTGCCGGGTGGCTGGGAGAAGTTCTGTTTTTTTCTGTTCCCTCTCGGTCCTAATTCATGACCCCATGGCAGGAGCCGGGGAGCACGCGGTCCAAATTTGAAACTCATAGAAGCAGAAGTCCCTGCCCGACCTCCTTGAGACCTGTGATATCACCTCGGGCCGCTTCAACCCGCAAGTATTCCCCCCGCTGGATGTACCCACACTGGATGTACCCCGAGCAGATCAAGCGCTACTGCTCGGCCACCAACTCCAAAGCAGGAGTCGAGGAGGAAGAGGACCCCTGGCCGCCGTCCGGCTCCTTCTCCCAGGATCCGCCTCCAGGGCCCTGCTGGCTGCGGAAACCCAATTCCACCCACGATGTAAGGGCGCCCCTCCAGCGCTGCGAACCTTGGATTAGGGCAGCGCCCACCGCACCTGCGGGCCCACTCTCACCTCCGCAGCGGGCTGCTCCACGGCGCGACCGGAAATGCGTCACCAAGCGCGCCCAGCCTCTCTAGCGGGTACCGGCTCTACTGCTTGGTGGTGCTTTCGCCCAGCCCCGCCTCGCTGGAATCCTGTCTGCACAGAGCAGGCCATTGCCCCTTACCCCGTGACAGCTCGATTGTGACCCGCGAGGGTGGTTACTCCTTAAGGGTCCGGGTCCTGGGAGGGGCGTCAAGAACCTGTATGGGGGCTGAGGATGTGGCTCAAGCGATAACGCGCTCGCCTGGCATGCGTGGGGCGCTGGGTTCAATCCTCAGCACCACATAAAATAAAGATGTTGTGTCTGCTGAAAAATGAATGTTAAGAGATTCATATTCTCTATCTCTCTCTCAAAAAAAAAAAAAAAAACAAAACAAAACAAACAAAAAAAAAAAACCTGTATTGTAGTAAAGCTGCAGGTGCAACCAGATGGGATGGACCAGTGCATTACATGCTGTCATGTAGATTTTTCACTGACGTGAATGCCCAGCAAGACATTTGAAATTCTGAAAAAAATTTTCAATAGGCAAGAGTGCCCTATGCATTGCAGAATTTGGTACTCCTGGCTCCCGTTCACAACGCCGGCAGTAACCTCACCAGTTTCCCCAAATGTAACAACATACATCTCCCATGAAATTATAAGTCTTGGAGGAGGAGGAGGGAAAGTTCTAAAATCCGCTGGATTGAACCACCTTTAAAATTCTCTCTCCCCAACCCTAAGGGTGTAGGCCTTTCTTCCTTCCAATTCTGCTCCCTCCAATGCTGCAGCACTGGATGGTGTTGGCCCCCACTCACCTTCCCAGCATTTTCATCACTCCCATGTTCTCCCTTGTCTCAACTTTTGCCCCACTTGCTAAGCCCTGCTGTTCTCTAAACCTAGAATACCTTCCTGTTCTTACCTTCCATCTTGACTACTACTGGAAGTGTCAGCTGGACTCCCATAGAAAGCAATCCTTCCCTGACCATCCAGAATAAGGTAGGCAGCCCACTACATGCCAATGAAGCCAGATTTAAAATTAGGTAGTCAGTATAGTTAGGTAAATCAGGTCTAATATCGAGTGAAATCTAAAATGGAGGCCATGCTGACAATGATTCCGGAAACGCAGGACAACTCATGGAATGTTAATGAAGTCCCAGAAAGGCCCTAGGCCAAAGTTCACCCCAAAGAAATGTTAATGGAGCCCAGGAAACAGCCCCCAACAGATTTGGAGATAGCCCATCCCAGAGAAGTGATAAGCCCATCCCAAAAAGTGATAATTAAGTCCTTCCTGCCCAATTACTTGTTTGGCCCACCTGTGTCCTAACCCTTCCCCCTCGCATTCCATCACCAAACCTATAAAAAGGGGAACACATTTGCCCGCCAACTGATTCCACCTCTTGGGTCCCCTTCTTCCTCAGGGAGAAGTCTTTTCTGATGTCCTTTAATAAACTTCTAATTTCTACTCTGACCTTGCCTTGGCGTGCTTCTTTGGTGTTATTCTTCAACATTGGGGAAGCAAGGACTCGTCACTGGTCAACAGCGGTGACACCATCACTGCACCCTGTACTTCTCAGTACTTGGCACGTTTTTATCCATTTAGTGGTGATAGTTACTTCAATATCTGCTTCTCTGGTAGCTCCAAGGAGCAGGGACTATATCTTGTTCAACACCATTATCATCAGGTATAAAAACCAAACCTGGCCCAAAGGAAGAGAACAATAGGTGTTTTGTTGTTGTTGTTGTTGAATGACCCAAAAGATCTAGCCCCCCAAACCTGGGTAGAACCTGTCTTTATTTCTATTGTAAGATATGGAAAATGACAAACCCCCAAATAGTGTGGTCTGGGAAGAGGGAGTGAGGAAGAAGCCAACACACTGATAACATTGATTCTTTCCCAGTATGTCTTTTCCCAGTGACAGGACAATCCCTGGGAAGGAGATATCCATCAAGCCTAAAATGGCAGTCTCTGGGAAGAAGTCAAATTTGATCCTTCCCCCAAATAAATCCTTTCCCAAAGACAGTACAATGTACAATGGGACCCCAGAGAGAAAGGGATAAGTACTGAATGCTGACTCCAGACCTTCCATTCTTCCCCAAGTAAAAATATTGCCCAGTAAAAACAAATTTCAAATTCTCACAAACCTGTTTCCTGAGTGCCCAAACTGACACACTCTGTCAATAATTAAGTCACCTCTCAGTGGAATATGTATAAGCACAGATTCCCGCTTTGGGCAGTGGCTCATTTTCCATCAGAAAAGTGGCCAGATGCATGACTCCACTACTGAATAAAGGCTTTGCTGATCCATGAAGTTTGCACCCAGCTCAGTCATTTTGTGTGAACATCTATGCCACCAAGATTAGGATATGTCTTGTGCCTGGGATGGTGTTAGTAATCATGGTCAGAATCCCTTCTCCACCTTGCCCTGATCCCATCTTCACTGTTTTACCATAAGCACTTTGCATGGTTTTTCTCATTCAGACAGAAAAATGTCTCCAATAGTTAGGCAGAGCAATACTGGGGATCACACTGCTATCGGCAATAGGTACAGGTCTTCACTTCTTCTTAGACTCAGAAATCAGACCTTTAGATAGGAGTGAAGGCTTGTTGAAAAGAAATAGGAAATCACAACATAAAAAAACACTGTCCCTAAAGAGTTGGATTATAAACCAGTCACCTAATTTTACAGATAATATGATAAGTTCCCCTAAATAACCATAAGAGTCATACTCCTAAGAATGATAGAACAGATGCAATCTGAGTTACAAATATCTGTGGTAGGTCTGGAGAGGTGGAAACTGCTGTCTGTCAACCTCCATTCTTCCCTTCTTATGTAATAATAGAGTCTCTAGTAAAGCACATGACAACCCCCCCCCCAAAAAAGCACCTATTCCCCAGCATTCTTGAAAGCAAAGTGTGTCCATATGGCTGACTCAATCAAATAAACTGAAGAAAAACTGATGTTATGTCTGTAAATACAAGGACATGGCCCTTCCTTGTTTCATATCTCCACCAACTAGATGGAATTTGTTAAGGGTGAGCATCTTGGACCAGGAGGATGAGGGCATGTCCTCTGTGAATGACAGAGATGCTATATTGACCTTAGACTACTTAACTTCAGATAACATATGATAATATACAAGAGAGAAATAAACTTTCATCAGATTTAAAACACATTTACTTGGGTCCTTCAAATTAATTCCCAATATCATATCCTAACTAGTACCACTGGAATGAGGAATGATGGAAAATTATATACCTAACAGTTAAAAATTTAAGCTGGCCTTCATGCTTGGAGCATTCTGCAAGTCCATCTCTATGCAGTCATGTTTGTTCAGTTCTCTCCTGCTGAGGACCACCTTTTCCTTCTTCTTTTATACCTTTGTCCCACAGCCCCAAGGCCTCCAGAAAACCCTTCCTTCCCAACCACTAGAGAAAACTGACAATTTTCTCACATTTAAAAATCTTTATCTGTGCTTTCAGTTTTAATATGACAAAGTGAAGATAGTTATGCTTGCTTCTTCCTCTTGAAAATTATGGAAAAATAATAAATCTGATTGGAGTGCATTCCAGGAGTTCAAAGTTTCAGTATGAAGAAAAAATCAGTTACTTATTAATAAAGGATCAATTGACTCTAGTTTGTAGAAATCATTCATCTATTATGTGGAGAAATATACTAGGGTAGGCAAGGTCTTATTCACAAAGCAACAAAAGATACATAGGAATAATTTTAAAAATTAATATTTAAGACATATATGAAGAAAATTTAAATAAAAATGGAAAGGCGTGATAATTTTTCAATAGGAAGGGTATATTTATTGATTATATAAGTCCAATATTATATTAAATAAAACCCTAATTTGTTTTAGAACTTAAAAAAATTATTTTAAAGTTTGTCTAGAAAAAAAGTTAGGTGTTTATAAGGTATGAATAAAATTTAGGAATGATACAAATTGGCATAAGTTATAATATACATTATAACTTAGAGTTAATATATAATAACTCTAGTATAAGTTATACATTATTTTAAATACTTAGCTCACAGGAAAGTATAGCCAGACACAAAAAATGAACAAGAAACTAAAATCAGCTGATCAGGTATTTTGATCAATATAAATGTGGGTGGTGAAGATTTCTAAGTTTTTCTCTCTGCAGAAGCTGACTTATAACTTCTGGAAGGCCTGAATGAAGCAAGGAGTAGTAATTGAGGTCTCTCACAGACGTATGACCATCTGGATGCCTGGACTCATAAAAGGATAAATTACAAGAAAATCTTCTCATGATCAAAGAAACATAACAAAGAAGTCTGTGGTCCTTGCTTAAGCTCTTTAGTAGTCATGTAAATATCCTCCAAGATTGTGTAATCATAGTCTTGTCACTGAGTACACAGTTCAAGTTAATATTACCTACTTGGACCAGCAACACATAATCAAAAAATTAAATTAAAAATGAATCCTGATACATTCTGAAATAGTCACTACAGAATTAGGTCATGATGGTGTTTAAATTATTATAACTGCATTTCATATATTCAAAATATAAATGGAGACTTGGAAGATATATAAAAAAGACCTAAATAAAATTTATAGAGATAAAAAACTAGGATACAATGAAAAATTTGCTGGATGGGATTAAGAACATATAAGATATTATAGTATAAAAAGTTAGTGAATGGGAAGACATAGCAATAGAAAATATGAAAAATATAAACGAAAAGAAGTTAAAAACAAATGTGCAGAACTATCAAGTCCTGGATTCTTTAGTTACTAGCTGAGAGACTTTGGGCAACACTTAGCTTTTCTGAAACTCCATTTGTTCATCCAAAAAATGAGGAAGTAGTGCATAGTTGTAAGTACTGCATAGATAGATAGATAGATCAATCTTTAGTATTGGGGATTGGACCCAGGGTCATTTAACCACTGAGCCACATCCCCAGCCATTTTTTAAATTTTTTATTTTGAGACAGGGTCTTGCTAAGTTGCTTAGGGCCTCACTAAGTTGATGAGGCTGGCTTTGAACTCACGATCCTCGTGCCTCAGCATCCTGAGCCACTGGAATTACAGGCATCTGCTATGTCTTGTCATCAGACTTTCAAAGTCTGATCCCCAAACATACAACAAAACTACCTGTAGACACTCCACCTGTACGGAAAGGGAAGAACCCAGTTTAAGACACACAAAGACTGCAGAGTATCCTTTCTCATATTAGCCAAAGGGAGACAAACAACAGCCCACAAAATGGTGTTTGTGTTCCTAAAGTTTGGATGACCTTTTAGCCCAAAGTCAATCTATTGTTATGAAATGTTGGACTAACTTAATTTTAGAATTAAGTGAGGTGATCTGGGACAAGTCTTGGTTAATCAGTTCTCCTGGGACTGTGAGTTAACAAGTAAGGGATCCAAAAAGGAGTATATTGGGAGAGGAGAAATTCAAGACTAACATAAGCCTGGTGACCAAGAGTCTGAAAGAGAATGATCAAGGCAACTTAGAGCCTATAGTCTATTGTCACACCCCTCCTTTTTCTTGCTTCTAGGCAGTTTGGTGTCATAAAATCAGGACTGAGCCATCAACTTATTTCCCTGCTACCCTTTATTCTACCACCCATTTTGATCACTATCCCCATGATAGTTCTTCTAAGCAATAACCGCTTGTCCTCTACCCCAAATTAAGCCTACCTCCCTATTCTCCTGGCCGTGTCACCTCCTTCCTGCCGAAAGAAATAAAGGCTGCCCAGGTGAAGTTCTCTACTTCTTTACCTTCCATTTCCACATCCTCCCACCCAGAACTTGCCTCCAAGTCGCATACTTCCCAACCATCCTGATGCTACCTCCTCCCACTTCCTTTGAAACATTGCTCTATCAGCTCCATCTCTTTTCTTCATCTTCAAGCTTCTTCTTTAGACCCCCAAATCCACTTGGGTTTAATGATCATCCTTTCATGATCAAATTTTTCTTACGGGGTCTTTTAAACTGCCTAATCATTAGTCATAAATTGATATAGTGAACCACTATCAATTTTTAAAATGAAATATGCTGGTCTACATTAGAATAAAAAAATAATAAAACATTTTTCATACATGGCAATGGTAAGGGTGAATTTTGTTTTCTAACACGCTGGTTTCATAGCATAGGGTTTTGCTGTCAAGTGTAAAGCCTACTGAGAATCATAATGAAAATAATTAGAAAATTAGTACTGTTTATTTTCTTTCATTACTAAACCACCAAAATTAGAGGCTAAAATGCTACCTAGCCTTTTCCCTCTCCCATTCATTCCCCTTCTACAAACCACCCACCCTGAAACTCTCACCCTTGCTTTCAATTTCACTGTTCCCTCTGGTGGCACTCTTCTGACTGCCTGACTACTTTCTCTTCCCTCTAAAATTCAATTTTCTCTACTATGTAAGACTTAGCTCTTTATTCTGTCTGGAGGAAAGTTCAACCCCACTGTGATACAGTACACTTCCATCTTTACTTTCAGACTTGGCATTTATCCCAGATTCCACACCTGCCTTCCCAATGGCCTGCTACAGCCATCCTCTAGAGGAACCTCACATTCTGTACTCAGATCTGAAGTCTGTGAATTTAAAAAGCTTCCCCTATGTCATGTTCCCCAGTGTTATCTAAACTCTCCCATTTTATGGCAACATTTTGGTAAGATGCAGTCAATTTTACTCCAACTTAGCTTTCCATTCCATGTTTGGGTCATCACTAAATTCCTACACAATTTACTCACTCAAAAATTAATGCCTAATAAATAATAGTGAAATGGGACATTATGCCTTCATTTCCGATCAGTCCAATCAAACCACATCCTACATCAAGTTAGTATTTTGAAAAACAGCCCTGGCAGGCCCATGGAAATAATGGCAAAGTCACTGTAGAGGTCACTGCTCCCACTCCATGCTATTTTGCCTGTACACTAATTTCCTGTTCCCTGTCCTGGTTTTGCCAGCTTCACTGCTTGCATGAGTTCTTCAGGATAGAGCCCTTCAGGTGCACCACAAACTCTGCATTCTATGTTTTCCACATGAGTCTGAGTGGATAAGACACACTAACTGTACTCACCTATACCACTGGCCATGTGTAAAGGGGCTCAGGGTATGCTGCAGACTCTGCCAGCTCCAGTTTCTAAGAAGTAAAGAACAGAAAGACCCATTCAGGCTCTGAGGCTAGGTCTCATGTTCTTGCAAGGATAACTAGAAACCACAGAAAATACTCACAGATGGGCTCCAAAAATAACTATCTATGTGTTTACCAAGTGGCTCTCTTGTACGTTGAGCTGCAAAGTTCTTTGCAATGATTTACTGGCTCTTTTTTTCCCTTCCTCTAGCCAGATAATCTAAATTATCCCCACCACCATCCGAGAATCACAATAATCCATCAAATTTGGGACATGTGGTCCTGCAACTGAAGGAGTATTACATACCTTCTACTCTGGAATTGCCCCAACCCTCCTTTTGCTGTGCTCCCACAGCTCACTGCCTGTATACTAACATCAACTCTTACTATATTTAGCTCTTTACAACTATCTTCAGAACATGTATCCTCCAGAGCTTGTTAAACAAAGCTTGGTAAATGGCAAGTGCTCAAAAACTTCTCTTGAATAAATCCAACCCATATTAAGAAGGAAGACCACTGAGGTGGGCAATGTGGAAACTTAGAAATAATTCAAGAATTGTAGGTGAGATACAATGAATAGTAATATGTTGATAAGGGTTAAGATTGGTGGGAAAGGTTTACCTAATGAAATCTATTTCCAGCATGGTTTATTTTAAAATAGATTGCTCCACAAAATTCTATAGTCGTTGGTTCTAAATCTGCCTCACTTAACTTTACAGAAGTCTTTGGTCCTCCCCGCACGGGGATCATCCTGTGCTGCCAGCCTGCAAGGCAAATCCCCTCTTTCCAGAAGTAAGATCAGGTAAAGTTTGGGTACGGGGTATCCTAATAAAGGAAATAAAATGGCACCTTTCAGCCCTGAATCTGCATGCCAAAAGAAAGAAAACTCCAGGTATCTCAGTAAGATTAATACCCACAGAAGTGGGGCTCAGGACTGGAGAAGGCCAAAGAGATTCTGATCAATAGGAAAAAGCACTTGTGACCTCTTTTTAAAATACACAAGAGCAGCAGGTAAGTTGGTGAGATCCTGCAGAAACCTGCAAACACAGAGAAGGGATCACACCTTTCCCCAGCCAACAGCAATTACTTACTGCTTATTGCACAGCTCCTTGGAAAATGGACATACTATTAACTAGGGACAGCAATTCCCTACACTGGTACCAAGCTGACCCAAGACCTCTCCCTATCCAGTAATCTCTGAAGGTGGTCACTAAACTCAGCCTCACTTAAAAGAGAAAACCAGAGTCAATCCCTCCTTAACCACACCATATCCCCAGCCTGTAAGGAAAAAATAAAATAGGAATCTGACTCCAAGGAGGAAAATCATCTTACCCAGGGAAGTCAAGTTCCCACAATTCATCAGCACCACTTCCCTGTACAGGGCCCTCTGGGCAGGAGAAAGGTGAACCTATTCTGTCTGCATGAAGTACATGGTCACATCCTCAAAGGTCACCACCTTCTAAAACAACAGATTCGGTTACTCCAGAGTCAATCCTCTGCCAGGCTAGAATATGGGGCAAAAGGGAAAGTAATGAGGGCTTGAATGAAAGCCCTGTAAGGATGGATAATGAAAAAAGGTGAAAGAACTGAGTATAAGGCCATTAAATGACGTCTACAGCCAAATATCTGAAACTTCTCTCAATACCAGAAGAGCTTCCATTAGGACACAAAATTTACCATAATAAAATATGTTTTACATTTTTTTTTAAATAAAGAGTCTTCCATGAATAATCTAGAGCAAAATTTCTTTGACTCGGTAAATACTTTATCTTTGGCTGTTGTACCAACAAGTAGACAATTAGCCCCAGTCTGTCCAGACACTCGTTCACAAGCGCTCTCTGCTCCCATTTTACTGCTCCTTATGCCCATGAGCCTTTAGAGTCAGGGTTTGTCCTGATAAACTCACTCCTAACCCTCCATCTGAGCTAGCAAAAGTGGCCCCACTGCCTGTGCTCAAGAACGACCAGCAGAGGGAGCTCCTGCTGACAGGGCTGGGGCAGTCTATTCTGCTTGCCTCTGGAATGGAGCTTTTGCGGCTGTGGAACTATTTTACACCTCCAAAATAATCTGTAATAGATTCTCCAATCAAGCCTCATGCTCTTTTAGTATCCACCTTTTACCCTCCCTACCTTCCAAACTCTACTTTCCCAGATGGTAGAGAGCCTCTGATCACTCCTTAGACTTTGGTATCAAACTGTTACCTGACCGTGCAGCAAACAACTTCCCACCCTCCAACACCTCAACTGACTCTGCAAACCCTCACTGTCCCACTTGTCTCAGCTCTTCCTCAGACTCTGGATGACCCGATATATCAGAATCCCCATCCAATACCATACACACCTTCCCCCCTAAACTCGTGTTCTTTCTAATGCATATGAATTAGAAAAAAATTGCACAGTGACAATTTTTTCCCCTTCTCTCACTTAATAAAACCAACCTAGCCAGGTCTCCTATGCTAGAAACTTGAGATTCATCCTGGACAATCTTGTCCCAGTAACTGCTCATTTATGACAAACTGTCAGTAGTCAAATCCTGTCAATGTTATCATCTAAATATTTCTGGAATCTGACTCTTCTACACCATGATATAATTAGCACTAGTTTAACAGCTGGGGACATTTAATATCTCCAATCTCAGATTATTCTGCACTGAATCCATCTCTGCCCAGTAGACAGGCTGGCCCTATCAACTTCTGAAAAAATCCCCTGAATGAATCACCACTTACTAGACAGTAGTTCCCAAAATGTGGTACCAGACCACCACCAGTAACAGTGGCATCAACTAGGAAAACCCATTAGAAAGGCAAATTCTCAGGTCCCTCTCTGAGAAGAATCTGTGTTTTAATGAGTGATCCTGGTGTACACTAAAGTCAATCTTATACTCATAAGATTGTATCTTATAAATTACTAGAAAAATATGAGTATAAATTACTGGAAAAATGAGTATAAATTACTAGAAAAATAAGTCAAAAAATAAGGAAGAAATAAGTGATAAAGCAACACCCACAAACTCATCAGTCTCAAAAAGTGAAGTAAAATTCAAGAAATCAGTTTTCCTATCTCCAAAATTTAAGGCACTAATGTTCACTTTACAAATGAAGCCAAGTAAGATGCAAAGGGGCTGAGTGACTGGCTCAGGCCACAATGCCACTGAAGCTTGATGAGATCCCTAATGTCAGGTGTCCTGTCCTAATATAGATTTTCCTATCATAGCCCACTGTCTTGCTTAGCCACGGTACTAACCACATGAAGGATATATATGCCCTAATTCTGAAATCCATACTTCTTCCATTCCTTTAGAGGAGGACAAATGGCATAGGTTTCCTTTTTCTTTTCTTCTTGCCTTCTCTTTGCTGTCACTTCCCAAGAACCTTGTGACCTTGCTGATCTTGATCATTCCCACTCTAGACTAGAACCCTGCCTTACCTCATTCTCACAGCTCCCTCTGGAGGGTAGGGAGAGCTGCTTAACCTAATAAAGTGATTCCAAGGTTGATATGGAATAACAGTTAAGAATAGCCATCAAGGGCTGGGGCTGTAGTTTAGTGGCAGAGCACTTGCCTTGCATGAGTGAGGCACTGGGGTCGATTCTCAGCACCACATGAAAATAAAACAAATAAAATAAAGAAGCTCAGTAGAGATCCCCAACATGCCAGAGGCTCTCTTCAACACTCCCTCCTGTCTCTATCTTTGATGGCTCTGGAGCCTGGCTGTGCAGCCCTTCACCATTAGCTCTTTCCCCAGCATCTAGTCCTACTGGAGGGAATTAACAAGCTCTATCTTCTACTGCTCTGGCTATAAGACTTTCCAGAATCACCCCTATCATCCCCCACTTCCTACAAGTCAGATATTCCTATGGCTGACCTGAGAAAACCACGGCTCACCTGTGCCAGGATTTCAAGATATCACCTGGGCTCCCTCTCAGGGACAGGCAGGGACTAAGGGAGGAAACAAAAAGAACTAAAAGTAAGCTACATCCAATTGAAGGCTCTCTTTTTAAAAATATCCAACAAATATGTCAATAGCAGCAGCAGTCATTTGCCAATGGCCACTGGGTAGGTGGTGTATAAATATTTTTTTTCTTCAGGGTTGCCAGTATAACTCAGTGGTAGAGAGCTTACTTAGCATGCATGAGGTCCTAGGTTCAATTCCCAGCATCTCCCTGTCCCCCACTCTCTTAAACTAGACTATATCATAAGGTGCATAATTCTGAGGAAACTGGGAAAAGTCAGTAATTTGCCCAAGGTTACCAGAGCCTGAACTCACCAATGTCAAGCAAAAGCTAAGCGCAAAACAGGCAAATAACACACACAAACACACACACACACACACACACACAAAATCAAAGCAAAACCTAACGAGAAGGGCACAGGATCTAAGAGGAAGAAGCAACTACTAATGGGCTACAAGAGCTGAGTGTATATCCTATTATTTAGAAACCTAATAAAGTGATTCCAAGGTTGATATGGAATAACAGTTAAGAATAGCCATCAAGGACTGGGGCTGTAGCTTAGTGGCAGAGCACTTGCCTCACATGCATGAGGCACTTGATCCTCAGCACCACATAAAAATAAAAAAAAATAAAATAAAGACATTCTGTCCATCTACAACTACATTTTTTTGAAAAAAGAATAGCCATTAAAATTTAAATTAATAGGAGAAAGTCTTGCAATACCAGATAACTAAGTATATAACAAAGCAGAATGGAACAAAAACAGACAGCTAGAACAATGAAACAGAATCTAAAACCTGACAAGGACAAAAAATATCAAGTACATTATAAAAATGTCATTCCAAATCAATGGAGAAAAGGAATGGATAATTCAATGAATGACTCTAGGATAACTGATAACTATCTAAGGAAAAAGTATGCAATTAGTTTTCTTTACCTCTTAACATACATTACAAACACCCTAAATTTTGAGAGTGAGAAATAAAACCAAAGAAAGACTAAAGGAAAATAAAAGTAATTGTCCATTCCAGGATATATAGACATCCAGAAAGAGGTGACAATGGTGAGGTCACAAGTCAACTACCAAAGAAGCTAAGGAAATATATATTAGGAATAATAATATTGCTCTCTTAAAAGAATGATAGAATTAGAAGCCAGGTCAAGTAGTACATGCCTATAATCTTAGCTACTACAGAGGCTAAGGCCAGAAGTTCACAAGTCTGAACCTAGCCTAGGCAAGGCAGCAAGAGCCCATCTCAAAAAAAAAAAAAAAAAGAAAGAAAGAAAGACTTGAGAAGATCTATTCTTAGAAGGATAAATTTCTGATTTAAAAAAAAAAAAAACTAAGAAAAAGCCAAAGTCAAACTAGGAAACTACCTACAACATGAAAAATTAAATGGTGTCAACATACTTTATATACAACCAGAGATGAAAAATTGTGCTGTATACATATGATAAGAACTGTAATACATTCCACTATTATTTATTTTTTTAAAAAATCAATAAATAAAATATTGAATGCTCACAAAGCCAATAAAAAAGTTCAAGCACATCATCTATAAATGGACAATAAATATAAAAAGCTGTTTATGCTATGGTATATAAAGATGCCAAATTAAAATAGTTACTATGCTACAGCAAGTGTCAGGAACCAGAGCCTATTTTCTGCTCTTTGGAGTTTAATTGTTGCATCTTTTTCTTCAGACAAATCCCTACTTGAAGAATGTTCTCATCTATATTGTAAAATATCAAGTGCCAAGGATAATATATATTATTTGTTTTCCTTCAGAAAATTGTCACAAGTGGTTACATCTAAAGAGAGGAATGGAGGATCTAAATAAAGAGGGAGATTTCTTTCTTACCACACATCTTAAGTATTTCCTTTTCTTACCATGAATGTGTAGCACTGTTTAAAATTTGTTCAAAAACTTACATGTTAAACCCAATTTTTAAACATTTCAATGTGAAGGATTTATCTGAGATGTGCCCAGAAGTTTCAGTTCATAAACCTTCCCTGCAGGGTTATTTCTAATAACACAAAATTGAAAACAAATATGCAACAATTTGGAACAAATGAGGAAAAAATAGGGTTGATATTAAAGATCATATTGTAGAATAGTTTATAACAAGAAAATATATTCAAAGGCAGTAAGTGAAGAAATTATTATGAAACTTATGTTTACATATCCAATTGTGTACAAATAATATATTTGTACTCATAAATATCTACAAACCACCCCATGTATATGAAGTAAAAACTCAGCATATTTTTATGCCTTAGTGTTGGACTTATGATGCTCTTCAATTTATCTTTGTGCTATTTTTATGTTTTCCCAACTTCTTACTATATCACTATGTTTTGAATTAGAATAAATATCAAGTTCAAGTACTAAATGACTGACTAGATCCCAGTTCAGGATACTATTGCCTCTACAGCCATTCCAAACCCGCCCTCTGCTTAACTGGTTAGCTCCTTCTGATCCTCGAGATCTCAATCTGAAAGTTAAGCCGTGAAGAATCTAAATTAAGTTGGATCTGCGAGGCATGTATTCACTTTTCTTACATCAAATATCTTACATTATAATTACAAATATAGGCTTTTCTCGGTTTCACATTTCTAGGTGTACAGTTACTGTGCACTTGGAATGCCATGTGAAAGCTGAAGCTGCACTTCCCATCTGGCTCCTATGTCCAGCCCTGACCCTCAGATGAGAGTTGTGCCCACTCCATCACCAGCAGCTCAGTGACCAGCAGCAGCCTCACCATCTGCAGCTGGCTTACCTGCTGCAGTTTTAAATAACTGTTTTAAATAACTTTTAACACAGTATATTGTTTTAATTGTTGTTTTGTTATCAGTTATTACTGCTGACAGTGTAGTTAATTTCTTACTATACCTAATTTGCAATCTAAGCTTTAGGCCAATCCCCTATAAGGAGGCTGCCCTCTCTTCCCCAAGTCTATGGTCCTGCCTTCAAATTACTGACTTTTCCCAGTTTCCTCAGAATTATGCACCTGGCTGCACCCTGGTAGCCAGGTCTGATGGCCCAGATGGTAATGACTGCAGTTTATGGGGCTGTGAACTTTGCTGTCAGGCACAAACTGAGTCATGCCATCTCAGGGGACTTTCGTAGAGGCAGTAATGCTGAGCACTCAAAGTCTGACATCACTTGCCAGGAACCTCAGCAACCCCAGCCAACATAGCAGAAGCAGTTTGGTGGCCCTTGCTTTTAGAAGATAAAACATGCCTAAACCAAGATCTCATTAAGCTCTATGAGGGTTTCAATGAGATGCTGAAACAGCATGGACTTGCAAATAGACTAATCTAATCAAGAAGTTCAAATTAAAGAAATGAAAAATCACTCTGATGACCAAGTTAGTTTAGCACAAAAACGTAATGGATAGTGAAAATATAAAGTAAAACCATCAGTTAAACCTCTCTTATTATTTAAAGCTTCATTGCTTTCGAATGGCAAAGGAAGTGTGTTCTGACTGTATACAGTTTCATTTGAGAAGGTATACAAGTTGGGTTTGGGCAAATATTCATGCATCCTCCTTACATAAGCTGTTGTAATATTACTGTTTGTGAGCTAATTAGAATAAAGTTATTGTTCCCAAAAGTTAGAAATATATCTGCCTTTTCGGTAAACAAATATTTATTGAGGCATACTCTGTACTGAGCAATGTGGTTGGCACTAAGGATTAGATGGAAAATTACTGTTCATGTGTAACTTGCATTCAAACAACTGTAAATGGCTACAGAAAGAGACATACAATGATGATCTGAAAACCCCAAGTTTGCCACAAAAGAGGTGGAATAATTGTCCACCTAGGATAGGAAGATTTAGGAAGAGGAATTAACTAGGCCAGAAAGAGAATCTTTACTAAAGGAACCACATGTTTGAGAAGAACAGTAGACCCCCACCCCAAATCCAGTTTAATTTTCTGTTGTTTCACTTTCCCGAGGTCAATAATGGTCTGAAAATATTACATGGAAAGTTCCAGAAATAAACAATTCATAAGTTTTAAATAACTTTTATCACAGTGTATTGTTGAAATTGTTGTTTTGTTATCAGTTATTACTGCTAACAGTGTAGTTAATTTCTTACAATACCTAATTTGCAATCTAAGCTTTATTTTAGGTATGTATAGAAAAAAATATAGTATATATAGGATTTGCTACAAATCCTATGGTCCAGGCATCTGCCGGAGGTCTTGGAACAGTATCAGCAAGGGTAAGGAGGATACTATTCTACAAAGCAAGGAGGCTGTAGCAGATCCAAGGACAGTGTGCACACTGGTACTTGTGAACGTTAAAAACATTGGTCTTCACTCCTGAAACCTACTCAGGTGGTTGAGGCAGGTGGGTCCCAAGTTGGAGACCAGCCTCATACCAAACCAAACAAAAAAGGCTGTTCCCCCAAAACAATAAGATTGTTAAGCATAAGGGCAGAGATAGGGTCAATCTTGATTGATACTGACTTTCCCATAGACTTGAAAGTTTATGCAACTTCTCATCCTGTTGCATTCCAGAAACCCAGAACACTGCACTTAGTAGGTGCTTGGCAGAATAACAGACTGAATGAACCCAGGGAAGTCTATGGCTATGCCATCTGAACACACCTAATCCTTTCTAAAGGAATATGGGGCTTCCATAGCCAGCTGGTCACACAGGGTCACATCTTCCACTGGCAGCCCATACTCACAGTCCCATTTCCCACCTCCTGGAGGTTCTGGGAAACATAAAAGTAGCTTTTTACTTGCATGCATGATGCCACCTTCCTGGGATGCATAACAGAAGCCTCCTCACCTGGCACTCACCTCTGGCAGCTGGAGGCACATCACCCCTTCCAGCACAGTGCTGGGCCTTCACTTCCTTTCCTTTAGGATGCCAGAGCTTCTTGGTTATCCTCTCCTTTTCCCTGGGTCAATCCCCTATAAGGAGGCTGCCTTCTCTCTCCCAAGTCTATGGTCCTGCCTTCAACCTTTGGATGGGGTGGAGGAAGCTCAGGTCAACCTGGATGAGCTCTAACGTTTGGGGATTCTCCTATTTGACTGCACTCAAACTGGCTCTGCCCATTGGATTGGATCACATTTCACTGAGGATCAAACATGGTAACTGTACCATGAAGTTGGACACAAGAGTAATGAGGAATCTATATTAAAAGTCCAATCACAATAATGAAGAGCTGAATCAAGACAATACTTTTTATAACTCCTTGCTGTCAATGTCTCTCACAAGCTATTCTCAAACAGGAAACAGCTATAAATATATAAATATAAATATAAATATGTATACACACACACACAAGCACATAACACATGAATCACACACATTTACTCTGCCTTCTAGATGGTACCTCTCTGGAAATTAATTTTTAAGTATCCTTAATTTTCTATTATACATAGTTAGCATCAAGACTGCTCCAAGCTTGCCAATGTTTATTCTGCCACAGTACCCTTGGCTTGACAAAGATGTTCTGAGATACAAAAAAGGTATTCTGAGAACACTATAAGGTATTCTGAGATGCACCTTCCTACCAAGAACACTGCCACTTCAATAAGAAAATGAAGTTCTAGAAAGATAACACATATCTGAGTTCTCACAGGGATGTAGAATGCTTTCCACCCACCTTTGTGCTATGACATTGGCATCTATCTCTGTCCCCACTACAATAATTTCATCACCGAGAGCCTTAACATCTCTTAGGACTCTGCAAATCCTTCCAGTTCAATTTCTATATAGACCAATAGTAATAGACTTTGATGAAGCTGGACTTTAAATTCTATAATTCAGTTCAAATTCAATGAGGCAATAAAAATACAAAAGGGGGCTATAGGCAGAACTTGACCTCACTCATTGTTCTGGATACAACCCAGATCTCTTCTGGGGGAATTCTTCTGAACAGAGCTTCAGTGCAGGGGTTGTTGCCTTCTGGCTTCCAAGGGAGAGCAAGGAATGTTCTTGGAGGCTCAGGAGCCAAACGATGTTCTCAGTTGTAGTGGAGCCTAGCCATTAGTTAGGGTCTTTAGGATATCTAAAGAAAGTTGTTAGAGGATAATTAAGCCATGCTAGTCTATAGGACAACTTAAAGTTTATACCTGTAATAGCTACATCTTAATGGTTTTCTATTTTTATCTCCTTGTGTGGATTCTCTGGTGATATATTTATTATACCTGAAACTTTTCCACATTACTTCCATGAAGTTGTTTCCCAGATAAGTGACAGTAAATCAAGGGTGTTAAACAATAAATTTAGGCATATTAAAATAGTAGGGCTGGGATGTAGCTCACTGGCAAAGCTTCTACCTTGCATTTGCAAAGCCCTGAGTTCGACCCCAGTTCCCCCCCCCCAAAAAAAAAGACAAAATTGTAAAGAGTATTTGAGCAGTCAGTGATTCACAAATTAGATAGCATCAAGCCACAACAAATTCATTATACCACCAAAGTGGCAAGAAAAGACAACTTTTACAAGATGTTCAAGGAAGTACGACAAAATATCTGATTGCTTAAAATGGAAAGTCCCTAGTTAAAGGTTAGTCAGAGGTTTCTGATTGTTTAAATGTCAGTTCCATTTCACTTTTCACATTCAGTTGGGATTGGCTTGCTTAACAGAAACCCAAGGTGCTGAAGTCATCTCAGCCCAATGGCCTTTTAAGTTATTTTATCTTGCGGGCCAAAGATGTATTTTGTTATAAGGAGACCACTCAGAAAACATTCAAAGACCAAATTTGAAACAAATTAGAGAGCTTTATTACATGGCCAGGGACTGTTTCCCCTAGAGCCTGAAGCTCTGTGGAAGAACAGCAATTTCCTGGCTTGTGTCTTGGGAATTTAAGGACAAAAACTACAGCTCAGGGACTTTTCTTAGTGTCATATAAGCAAGCCAATCATAGAAGCTGAAATAGCAGTTAGCAGAGCAACTTAGACAACCGCATCTTGGGTTTAAGCAGGTGTTAGACAACCATATACTGGGTTCAAGCGGGAGTAAGTATCTAGTTCAAAGTCTTGGGTCACCAAGACCACCATATCCTGGGTTGAGTACATTTTGTGGGGAACAAAGTACTGAGAACAATATATTTTTTTGAATTTAGCAGAAAATAGCTTTAATTTTATTTTCTCAGAAATGGGTCCTGAAGCTGTCTCCATGGCTTAAATCCAGTCTTACAGTTTTTTATTTCTGTTATCATCTTACTTATCAAAATCTTTATTCCTACAGTCTATAATCTATAATTTATTGATTGTATTGATTTGTTCACACCACAACAACTTAACTACAAAGAGGCAGCAGGAAGGAGTTTTATTGAGATGACAGAACTGTTTTGAATCTTGATTGTGAGGGTGGTGATGGTTACATGAGTATGCAATTGTTCGGACTCATATCTATACAACCAAGAAGAGTGAATTTTATTGTATGTAAATTTAAAATGAATCAAAAGAGTTTACATTCCTATAAAAAGAATATGTCAGCCCAGTGTTGCAGTGACAGTCAGCTTTCTCTTGCTGTAATAAGAAAAGCAACTTAAAGAAAAAAAAAGATTTATTTCAGCTCATGGTTTTCTAAGTTATGGGCCATGGTCAGTTGGCTCCACTGTTATGCTTCTGTGGTGAAGCAGTGCATCATGGCTGATGAGCAAAGCTGCTCACCTCATGGGAAGGGATCTGGGGTTACAAAACATATCCTTCAAACTGAAAGCCACCCCAGTGACCTTCTTCCTCCAAATAGGTCCCAACTCCTAAAGGTTTCACCATCTCCTAATGCTTTGGGCTGGCACAAAGCCTTTATTTACCATGTGGCCTTTATGGAACATTCCCGTTACAAATGATAACTCATAGGAAATGTCAAAATTACTAGAAACCCCACAACACTCAAATGTTTGTAAATACTTTCTCAAACAGCATACTCGTATGCTGTCTAGTAATTTGCTCTTTCAGCCAACCCGATATGGACACTGTTATCATGTCGATAGTGATTCTTTGAATAGTTTTCAATGGCTCTACAGTATCCCACGGAATTTTTTAAAACTCTGTGCAATCATCCATTGATGAACAGTTTATTTCCTATTTATTCTTATATAAACCGTATATAAAACTGCAACAAGGAGCCTCATAACGACAGTTATGAACACAATTTCATCACCTGGGAATGAATTCGTCACTGGGAAGGAAGTCCCTGGAACTCCTCAGGGAGAACGTGTCTAGAGTTTCATTAATACACTACAACCACGGTGTCACCCAGAAAAGCCCACCGCTACTTCAACCACAACAGAGCACAGACCGTTCAAAACTGGGTTTGCCAACACCTCAACCTACGCAAGTTCCACGGAAAGACAACACTGATTCTGTGGGACCGTCACCGACTCTAAACCTCGGTCCAGCGCCGGCCACCTACAGACACACCGGAGTTCACAGCTCAGGCGGCAGAGGACACCCGGGGAAAGCAAACTCCATAAAGATAACCCACAAACGTTTTCTTAAAACAAACTAAACCGAGATGAAGCAGACGAGGCGAACACCACGGTGCTCGAGCCTGCCTCTCTCCGGAACTGGGCCCCACGGCGCCCCCTCCGGGCGGACTCCACTGAGGTGCACGCGAGGCGGAAGTGTGTCGTGCGCGAGCGCAGCTACGTGAGAATTACGTTTGCGTGCGGCGCTAGGTGGACGGAAGTGCGTCACACACACCCCGCCCCGGTCACCTAGGCGTCAGTGATTTTGAACTTACTGCCCAGGAGGCATCCTGTTCGCTTCCTCGTGCTGCACACGCTTTTCTCTCTCTCTCCCTGGGAGCTTCACGACCAAGATGGTTCTCCGGTTGGATGGGGAAGGAAATGGGCCGCCACCACCCAGGACGTACAGTGCTGGAATTCATTATAATATAGCCTTCACCAGGCCCAGGGGGTCGCGGTCATTTGCTGAATGACTCCTTACCGGTGTCTCTAAATTCCGTCCACTCTGCGGTTTCTTGCTGCCAACGCTTGACTCAATGTCCTTTGAAGATGACCCTTGTCACCGTGAGCCATGATTTTTCTTCTGCAAGAGGAGCCACATCCTACCATTCTCGTTTGACTCCCTGCACTGTCACCTCAAGATTTGCCACTAGCCTTGGAATCCATATTGACTTTCAGGGATCCTTAGAACCTTACAGTCGCTCCCCTTTGATTGCTTTTATAAAGAAAATGCCGGAAGCCCAGGGCCTGTGCTATCCCATGCTTAGTCTAAGACAAAGCTCTAAAGTGTTGGTCCCTGTGTCTTTCTGGGTTCTCAAGAGAGCCTTTCGGGGAACAGGTTTCTTGGAGTGTCAAATCCAAAAGACCAGATCAAGTCATACATAGCCCATAGAGTTCAAGGTCCTGTCTCCTTTAAATAGAAAAGGGCCTACAGCTATGCATTTTCCCCATGTCCTTTGGGTGATTATGACACCCATCAGTGTTTGAGAACAGTGAAGAAAGTGGATTAAGGAACTGAAATCCCCCAAACCCAGACAATTTTCCTTGGTTACCTCAAAAAATGTATTTTATGGATATTTTATTTCTAATTCTGTACCAAGTAAGATCCTCATACTGTATTTGGTTGATAGGCCTCTTAAGTCTATTAGCAATGAAAAAAAATTTCTCTTTTTAATGCTTTTTGTCTTTTTAAGACACTATCCTATTTGTTTTTTAAACATTTTTGTTTGTTCTTTTTAGTTACACATGACAATATGTATTTTGACATACATACATACATGGAGAACAATTTCCCATTCTTCTGATTGTACATGAGGTGGAATTACATTGGTCATGTATTCATAGATGAATATGGGAAAGTAATGTCTGATTCATTCTATCTTTCCTATTCCCATTCCCACTCCCTTCCCTTCATTCCTCTTTCTCTAATCCAAAGTACTCTATTCATCCCTACCCCTATTGTAGTTAGCATCCATACATCAGAATATTCAGCCTTTGGTTTGGGGGGATTGGCTTATTTCACTTGCATAACAGTCTCCAGTTCCATCCATTTACTGGCAAATGCCATAATTTCATTTCTCTTTATGGCTGAGTAATATTCCATTGTGTATATATACCACATTTTCCTTATCCATTCATTTGTTGAAGGCCACCTGGGGTGGTCTCACATTTTAGCTATTGTGAATTGAGCTGCTATAAACATTGATGTGGCAGCATCACTATAGCATGCTAATTTTAAGTCCTTTGGGTATATACTTAGGAGTGGGATAGCTGGGTCAAATTATGATTCCATCTCGATACTGATTTCTAGAGTTCCACCAATTTGCAGTCTTACCAGCAATGAATACCTTTTCCCCCACATCCTCACCAACATTTATTATTACTTGTATTCTTGCTAATTGCCATTCTGACTGGACTGAGATGAAATTTCGGTGCGGCATTCATTTGCATTCCTGTACATCAGTGATGAACCAATTGAAAGAGAAATTAGGAAAACTACCCCATTCAAAATCGCTATAAAAAGAATATTTGGGAGTCAATCTAACAAAAGAGGTGGAAGACCTCTACAATGAAAAAACTACAGAACACTAATGAAAGAAATTGAAGAAGACATTAAAAGATGGAAAGATATCCCATGTTCTTGGATAGGCAGAAGTAATATTGTCAAAATATTGTCCAAAAGATAGCCTCTTCAACAAATGCAACAAATGGTGCCATGCCGCCTTTCCATATTACCAAAAATGCTATACAGATTTAATTAAATTCCTATTAAAATTTTAATGATGTTCTTCATAGAAATAGAAAAACAGTCATGAAATTCATTCAGAAAAATAAGAGACCCAGAATAGCCAAAGAAATTCTTAGCAAGAAAAGTGAAGTAGGAGGTGTCACAATACCAGTCCTTAAATTATACTACAGAGCAGGGTGGGGATATAGCTTAGTTGGTAGAGTGCTTGCCTTGCAGAAACAAGGTCTTGGGTTCAAACCCCAGCACCACAAAAAGAAAAAAAATATACTACAGAGCTATAGTAACAAAAACAGCATTGTATTGGCACCAAAACAGACACGTAGATCAATGGTACAGAACAGAAGACACAGAGACAAACCCACACAAACCCACAGTTATCTCATATTAGACAAAGGCACCAAAAACACACATTGGAGAAAAGATAGCCTCTTCAACAAATGGTGCTGGGAAAACTGAAAATCCATATGCAGCAAAATGAAATTAAACCCATATCTCTCACCCTGTACAAAACTCAAAGTGATCAAGGACTTAGGCATTAGACCAGAGACCCTGAACCTAATAGAAGAAAAAGTAGACCCAAATCCCCACCAGATTGACTTAAGAACTGACCATCTTAATAAGACTCCTGAAGCACAAGAAGTAAAATCAACAATCAACAAATGGGATGATATCAAATTAAAAAGCTTCTTCACAGCAAAGATATAATCAAGAATGTGAAGAAAAAGCCTACAGAATGGGAGAAAATCTTTGCCACCTGCACCTCAGATACAGCATTATTTCCAGAATATATAAAGAACTCAAAAAATTATCACCAAAGAAACAATCAAATCAATAAATAGGCAAAGGAACTGAACAGGCACTTCACAGAAGGAATACAATTGGTCAACAATTATATGAAAAAATGTTCAACATCTCTCACAGTTAGAAAATGTCCTATTTTTCCATCAGGATCTCCCCATTCTGCATTTGACTGTGGTGCCTTCTGACATATGCCTATGCCAACACCCCATGTTTGATCTGAAGACTTGATTTCGTTCATGTCCAATTCTGGGGACTCTTCTCAAAGGCTCTTTGCATACTCTTCCTTAACATTTTCATTCTCCTTTTCCTATTTTTTTGAGATTCAGTAAGTTCAATCTTCCTCTTCACTAAACATTTTGGGGAAAAAACATCTTGATAATGGGTAATCACAGGCAAAAAACTTGAATGTGGGATGGAAAGCCATATATTTTGTTTTTAATGATAAAAGTATATAACATCCAATGTTAAAGCCCTCAAACATTTGCAGAGGGCTCTGTCCATTAAAAATCTTTAATATTTTTTTATTATCCAATGTATATTTATTTAACAAAATTTTATTGAGGGCTTACTATGTGCTAGCTGCTATTATGGGAAAATAGCAGTGAATATAATAGACAAATATTTTCTTTTATGGGAATAGTGTTATATGATAATTCATTTTTCTTCCATTAACCCTGCTGTCAATAAAGAGAATGAAATGGAAAAAAACATTTTCACTGGCATTTACTAGTTTTGTAATTATTTTGTTTACTGGTTTTTGCATATATAAAGTAAAATTATTTCATTGTGAAAGAAACAGGTTTTTATCTACCACGTGATAACTCAGCCACCATCTAAGATGTTATTCCAATGGGAAGTAGCACTCTGAATCGCAAAAATTAATTTCCAAATTAACTTTGAATGATAATTGTAAATTTTATAAAATTATGGAAATTTCTTTAAAATTAAGGGGTTTTTACAGCCAAATAAATTATAAAGTTAAAGTCTTAAGTGTAGAAAATGAAATCAAACAATAGAATTCTTTTCACTTTCTGTTATTTATACTCTAAAAACCTCTACTAAAAAGAGTTAAAAACCTTAGACCAGGCTCTTCAGCACTGGAAAAAGCCAAAACATACTAGAATAGAAATTAACCAAATTATTTTCTTCTGACCCCAGATTGATTATTTGAGGTAATTTATCATCAGGGTTTTGCTTATCCACAGAAAACATCCTTTCCATATATTATCCTGAATACAATGAAAATGTGCTAAAGGATTTTAATAATACCTATGAACATCTCTCATATTCAATATTCCAAGCCAGTTTTAAAGCAGCATCCAGCTTTCAACACAGGAAAATGTCTGATTTCTCAACCTGTTCAGTAGGGTCGAATGATAATTTTACAGAAAGAACTTGTGGCTATTTAGAATATATCTTCCTGCAAAAAGTTGAAGCCTCATTATGATAAATTCCACCAATGGGTTGTTTTTAAATAGGGAGGAGAAACAATTTAACACAGTTCCTGGTTTTTAAAGGAACGTGAAATTATGACTTTCTATTTAGTTCCATATCATAGTGATCAGATCGTCATCTGTCTGCTTATTTCCAAAATCTAGAATCTAGTCAATATCAAATGCAAAGAAGAGCCTTTGGTCAATTCACCCACAGAGATTTTATTGCATACCTTTGTCCTCAAGTTTCAGACCAAAGAAAGGGCCACTCTGAGTTTTAGTTCTGTGTTCTCATCTTCAGATGTTAGTTTTTTCTTTCAGATTTTCAAGATTTTTATTTTGTTCATCCATATTTCATTTTCATTCTCCCGTCTTGTAGAAATTCTCATCACCTACAGATTTGGGTACAGGAAATAAACCACAAACTGCAAGTTTGGCTCCACATCCATTCTGGAAGTACATGTGCAGCTGGCACAGACAGAGGTGGGTTTGGGTTCTGGTGACATGTTATCTAAAGATGGTGTTTCTACCACTGTTCTCATCCCTTTTTTTCTCCCTGCATAAAGCTCTTCAACTCCATGAGCATATTATGTCTTTGTTCATGTTCTCCAGAAAATTGATTTAGATTTTTCAACATGGTATTTCAATCCCTGTTTTCCCCCAAGCCCGTTATACTGAAGTAGTAAGTAATTGCCATGTTTTATTTTAACTTTATTTCATTTTCTTTGATGAGATTCTGAAACAGTTTTCTTCTATTTGAGGCTCTTTGTTCATTCCTGAGGTCCCCCCACCTGCATCTTCTCAGTGAGTAGATCCAAAGTTTGTGACTTGCAATCTGATGTCCAACTCCATCTTAAACATTTGATTTGGGTCTTTTCCAATGTAACCTGAATTTCTTTTTGCATACACAGATTCTTTAATAATGCCAGTTGATATGGCCTCATATTAGAATTATCAGTTGTCCCTAAGGAAAGCTTCTGGGATAACTGTTGTCATTGTTGGATCAGATCATATCTGGCATCAAGGGTGGAGGTATATGTGAGTGGAAGGGACTGATAATCTTCAACCACTTGATGAGCTTGATCTTGTTCTGATTAAATAGCACCCCTGAATCAAAACTATGTTTACATAGCAAAACAGTGACATCTAGTGTCTGCTGGATAAATCTGATACTCTGCAGTTTATCTAAAAATGAAGAACAGGGTCTTAGTACCTCTTCCTCTCAGGATCCTCACTTCAACTTCCTGCAGAGCCAAGAAATTTTTTTCCAATTTTTAATCTGCCTTTTAATTTTCATAATAATTGCTCTTTTGTGTTTACATTATTACGATAAAAATTAACATGCAATAAATGGGTCCCCCCTTTTTTTTAGAATGTACAATCTGATGAGTTTTGAAGATGAGAGAACAAAATAGACCAAAACCCTTTCCTCATAGAGCTTTCGTCCTTAATAGTCAAATTATGTCTCACCGCTACTCTCAACAGCAGGGGAATTTGAAGGGCAGGTTTTTCACTTTCCAGCTTTCAAAGGAGGAAGATGATGGAAAAGGGCGATGTGTGAACCAACAACATACTGGGAGTTCCTGCCACAAGGGCATGAGGAGCAGACTCACAATGCATAAATGTTCATGTACAACAGTTAGTTTTAAAACATGTTACAGAAGAATTAACATGCTTGTTCTTCAAACCAACCCTAATTTTTTATTTATTAAAGCACTATAGTTATACATAATAGTGGGATTCATTTTGACAAATTCATAAATGCATATAATATAGTTTTCTCTGTTTCTATCCTCAGTACTTCCCCTTTCCCTCTACTACGCCTTCCCTCAGATCCCCTTCCTCTGTTTGTCTTCCTATTTTAAAAATTATCGTTATTGCTATTATTATTCATTTAGATGTCTTCTTATTTAATGGCATGTAAGTAGATCCCCAAGTGCAAGACCTTGAAGCACAGAACACCTCCATCCAATAGTAGATTTTATCTTGGTCCCAGTAATGTACACTTTGTGGTCTTTTATCTTGGCTTAGATCTTTCGTTAGCTTGAGTTCCTTGTTCACACTAAAAGTGCTCTATAAACTACAGGCTTACAGGTTTTACTAACCTCTCAAATTCTTCACAGTATGTTTGACAAAGTCTCCTGGATAGAAAGGAACAGTTGCTTATGAGATAGGATGAGTGGAACTGTTTATCTGGCTCAGAATATTTCCATGCTCATGAACTAATAATATTAAATTACAGTTTGTAAAACCCTACTCCAAAATTCCTGGGACTTTCATACCAGAATATGCTTCCCAAAGGAAAGACCAACTGAGCACTGGTTCACAAACCTGGCTGTAACCAGGAAACTTTTCAAAACTGATGACTGGATCTCATCCAGATCATAGTGACTTTCAACTGGGTGATTTGCCCCTCACCTGAGGGAAGCCCTTGGCAATATTTTCTGGTTAGTACAACTGTGGGAAGATGTTACCGGCATCTAGAGGCCAAGGATGCTGCAGAACATGTTATAGCACACAGGACATCACTCAGAGAGCAAAGAATTATCTAGTCCCAAATATCAATAGTGCCAAGCTAAAGATCCCTGTCCAAAGCTTCAACTCTCTAGATGTGAGTGCAGCCCAGGCACAGGATTTTTAAAACTTCCCCAGGTGATTCCAAAATGCAGCAACATTTAAGAACCACTGTTAGAGATCTAATGCTAGAAAATACTCAAATATGTGGCTAACTTCCTTCTTACCGTGTGCTGTTCCGTTTTAAGCCAGAAATTTTCCTCTGTGTCTCTGGGGGTTGAGGATGGTTGGAGTGAAGAAGAATCGGTTGTTTAGTGAGAAAAAGCCTAGGTTTCCATGATGTGCTAGAATGGATATTCCCACAAATATAAATTTTACTGCTTAGTATTCACCCTGAGTTAGCTTCCCTGGTAAAGCTCTCTGCTGAGCTGAGACTTCATCTGCCCAGATACTTGTGGTCCTCTCACCTTCTTCCAGGGTGACACCAAAATGTCTTGCCCAGACCACTGGTGCTGAAGCCTACCTGTGAGAATCAGAGCCCAATGTCCCTCCTGGTTATCCTGCCTAACCAAAACATCGGTAAGGAAAGGCAACTATGTCCAAGGGGCTCCCAATAAGCACTCAAATTTCATCATAGAGGTTTGAATTCTTAGTGTTTATAAAAGAAAACAGAGGAGGCCTAATTTAGCAGGTAGGAGAGAATAATGGTTCTGTTGAAGCTTCAGTATGTACAGACTCTCAAGCCATTCCCCCCACTCGAGGGAAATTTTGATTTTTTTTTTTAATTTGAGTTTTGTGTTTCTAGAATGGAGAACTGTCCCCTCAGTCAAATATACCTGAAGTCCCAGGGACATAGAAAGGTACTGGAGGACACAGGGCAATTTGGGCAAGATCTTCACAGCGTCTGAAGCTCAGGGTCATGGTATGCAAACTTTTTGTTGTTATTATTCTTACTTTTAGGTAACCTAAAATAGTTTTGTAAAGACCAGGTATTTATGACCAGCAAGCACCTGAAAAAATGTTGAGTGTCAGTAGTCAATAAGGAAATGCAAGTCATAATTACAATGAGATATACTGTTAGTCATAATTTTTTAATGGTAAATAAGAATTGCAGAAAATGTGGAGGAAATTAGAACTCTTACACATTGCTGGTGAAAATATAAAATAGTATGGTTACTGTGGAAAACCTTAGCATTTCCTCAAAAAAGTAAACAGAATTATCAGCAATTCTACTGCTAGAAATATTCCTCAAAGAATTGAAAACAGCTATTCAAACACATATTTATATATGAATGTTGACAATACCACTAGACACAATATAGTTTAGTATGAACAACCCAACTGTCCATCAACTGATGATGAATGAATAAATACAACATGGTATATTCATAATCATATAATTGAATATTATTCAGCCACAAAAGGGATGAAGTACTGATACATGCTACAACATGGATGAACTCTGAAGACACTCTGAGAGAAGCCATACACACAAGCCTTGCATTTTGTATTTCACATGATTTAAACTGTACAAAGCATTTAGAATAAGTAAATCTACAGAGACCTCTACCCCAGGTGCCTCTGTTTCACACAGTATTTTATCATCAGAGGCACCTGGGTAGAGGAGAATGCAGAGTGAGGACTTAATGGGTATAGAGTTTCCTTTTGAGGTAATGAAAATATCTTGGAAATAAAGAGGCAATAGTTGCACAACATTGTGCATGTACTAGATGCCACCAAATTGTACGCCTTGAAATTATTAATGGTTAATTTTATGTTGTGTGAATTTTACTCAATAAAAAATTCATAAAAGAAAAACATCTAGACAGCTTTTAATATGTTTTTATCATTTAACATTTTTAATATTTAACATTTTGGACATATAATAATATGTCATTATTATATTATTAATAATTTTAAAGGATTTAATTTAAGAAAAAAAACATTTAAATTAAACTGTTATGTCATTCTTTTAAATACATCCATATAATCTTAATGCCCTAATCATTGGATGTTCAATCACTTTTTTTTTTTTTTTGATACTGAGGATTTAACCCAGGGGTGCATTTGTAACCACTGAGCAACATCCCCAGAACTTTTTATTTTTTATTTTGAGACAGGGTCTCACTAAGGTGCAGAGGGCCTCACTAAATTGTTGAAGCTGGTCTGGAACTTGCCATCCTCCTGCCTCAGCCTCCTGAGTCACTGGGATAACAGGTATGTGCCACTGGGCCCAGCTCACTTATTTAAAAGAAAAAAAAAAAATCATGAGTAACCTCTTCTTTAACTTTCAGATATTTTATACCATTCCTTTATCTCTTTGAAATTTTATTTCCATTATACTTCCTCACACATTTTTATCCTTTGGGAATGTTTTAGGTTTGAAAGTCTTCTCCCAATTATCTTATCACATACAAAATATGTAATGCATATAATTTGAACTTTAAAAAGTTGTCCTGATACCAAAGGCTCCAAATATTTAAAACTTCTGAATCTGGTTATTATAACTGGTATCAGTATACACCTGATTAAAACAACATAAATTTTGATAAAATAACACAAGCAATTATTAAACACAAAAAGAAAAAAGTGTTAAAAATACATATCTATTAGGAGATGGGCTTTTCTTTTTCATGTTTCTTTATGTATTCCTACATAAATATCACCTCTTGATAGAATGAAAAAAGTTCAACATATCTTTTTTTTTAAAGACAGAGAGAGAATTTTAATATTTATTTTTTAGTTTTCGGCGGACACAACATCTTTGTTTGTATGTGGTGCTGAGGATCGAACCCGGGCCGCACACATGCCAGTCGTGCGTGCCACCGCTTGAGCCACATCCCCAGCCCAGTTCAACATATCTTGATTTTCTTTCTAGAATAATAAACATTGTTTATATAAGCAAATCAATGGGAATCAATGTCAGGTGCTCCATCCTCTCAACTTCATAGTCAAAATCACACAGTATTTTATCATTAAAAAATGCTATATTTAGTGATCTACCAGCTGGTGGCTAGATAAGGTACTTCTTTAATGCATCGATTTATTTTTTAGATTTTTTCTATATTTATATTGGAAATGTCAAGTCTATACAAACATAGATGAATGAAATGAATCTAGCTGTGCCCACCACCAGCTTTAACAACATGGTCAATCTTGTTTCATCTCAACCCTTCTCCACAGTCTATTATCCACATTTTATCACCAATGGATTATTTTGAAGCAAATTGCAGGTATCAGACCACTTCATCTGTAAAGATCTTTGTATATGTCTCTAAAAAGTGAAGATGCTTTTTTTTAAGCATAACTATAAACCAGCATATACCTTTAAAATGCAAGTCATGCGATATCCAGCTGGTGTGAAAATTCTCTCTGATTGTCTCATACATATTTTTGTTAGGGTTTGATTTGGATTTCAGTGGGGTTTCTTTTCCACTGAAAATCTTAACAATGTCCACAAGTTCTATTTGCCTGATATTTCTTCTACATCTCTTTTATCCTTTCAATTCTTCCCCTGTTTTTCTTTACCCTCACAATTGATCGGATGAAAACTGGGTCATTTGTCCTATAGAGTTTTCCAAATTCTGAATTCTGCTAATGGCAGCTGCTTGGACCACGTTAACATGTTCCTCTGATCCCTGTATTTCCTAAAGATTGATGGTTTGAGCTTAAGGCTTGGTCGAATTCATATTTGATATTGGGGCAAGAATCCTTTGTAGTGGAATAGGTAATTCCTACTTCACTGGAAGTACATAGAGTCTGAGCATCTCTGTTTTTGTGACGGGATTGATCATTAGCAGGTTCAGTGTTATCTGCTAAAATCACTCATTATCTAGTTCCCCATCAGCTTTTCATCTAATGGAGCTAGCAGGTATTTTTGACACTGTCTAAATCCATCATTTTATTACAAGTTTCTCCTTTAATTTTGATGAAAACCAATAATTAGAAAGATTCAAAAGAATGTGTTGTCTACTTATTGGAGCAATTCACTTACTTAATTCCTGGAATCTAGTACACTCAAAAAAACTTCAAGAATTATCATACTAAATAATTATTCACTTAAATAACAATGTTATTATTTTATATAATGGATACCTTGTTTAATCTGATATACTCAAAATACTAGGAAGGCAAAATATTAATTCCAAACACAATCACCAATTCAATACTTTTTCAATAATTTTTATCTCATCTCATCTCATGTTTTAAATGCACTTTTACTAAAAGTCTTGGTGACTGAATGTACAGACTACAATGGTCTATCTCAAATATGTAGGGGAAAAGACATTTTGAGGGGCTGGGGTTGTGGCTCAGTGGTAGTATGCTCAACTAGCATGCATGAGGCACTGGGTTCGATCCTCAGCACCACATAAAAATAAAAGAAAATAAAGTCCATCAACAATTTAAATAAATTTTTTAAAAAAAGAGATTTTGAGATTTTATGTCTATGAAAGCAAATCACAAGATTCTAGCTAGGAGCAAAGAGCTGGAAGAGGTGAAATCACTTCTGCTCCTCTATCCTGTTCAACAATCCCCAATTCAGAATATCCATTCACAGGCCAATTCCTCCCAAAAGGAAAATGTGCAAGACAATGAAAGACAAATGGTAGACAATGTTTTTTTTTCTTCCCCTTTTGATTATTCATTTTTTAACCTATTGAGGCAATTCAGAGCAGGTTACGAGTATATACTCTTTTTGCAAAACAAGAGGGGGCAGATGTCAAAAGGGGGTTGGGGCAAGAATAACTGGCATGAGCAATCAGGCCCACTCCCAGAAGACCACACGTGAAGCTGACAATCTGGAACTGGATTCCCTCAGAACGGTCCATCCCAGCATGGAAGATACTGAACTCCAGCTTTGAGAATACTTCCTCAGGCTGTGAAAAGGCAGATGTGGCCAACCCAATCACTGACATACTTGACATACTTTGCAACCCCCAAAACATTCTTTTTTCTTTTTTTGTACCAGGGATTGAATCCAGAGGCACTTAATCACTGAGCCACAGCCCCAGTCCTTTTTTTATTTTATTTTATTTTTTTATTTTGAGACAGGATCTAACTAGTTGCTTATGGACTTGCTAAGTGGCTGAGACTGGCTTTGAACTTGCAATCCTCCTGCCTCAGCCTCCGAGCCACTGGGATTACAGGCATGTGCCACCACACCTGTGTGGCCCCCAAGAACATTCCTCAGTCTTGTTCTGATGTGGCAAGTAGAACCAGTACCTAGTTTCCTGTTTCTTTCTCATGGTATTTTGAGAATCAAGTATGAGGAATAGTTGATATTATTTAGGTTTTGAATAATACCTTTAACTTTCTGAAAACTTTGTTGTCTGCATTTTGTTTCCCTCCCAACTGTCCCTGTGTGGCAGATATAAGTCACAGAGACCCAGGCCAAGAAAGACTTGCCAAAGATCACACAACAAACAAGTGACCTGGTTGGGAATAGCCCCTACATTTATCAGCTTCCTCAAAAATGTGTCATCATGGAAGATTATCAATGAAACTGCAAAAGCAGAACCCCAAAGAAATCACCAATTAAATCAGGCACCGGCAAATAAACAGAAATAAATTTACCAGTATGTGTCAGGTATATAGTATATAGTATATCTGAGTTTATAGTATATACAGATTTTTAAAAAATAATTTTTCATAAAGTAACAGAGGCCAATTAAAATTCTTAGTCCATTCCATCAAGCTATGACTCAGGTATATGAAGGGGAAGAAAACAAAGGCAGTCTGCATCCTAAACTGCACATTCATGCTTCACTGTCACGTGATATGTGACGTGCTTCCTACTTCTGTATTCACTCTGCAAGATGGGCCTCCCCTAAAGGAGATCCTCCAGCCAAACAAGGAAGTTCTTAGAAATAACTACACCAGGAACAATTTGGGGGTTGGTTGGTTTGGTTGGTTTTGCTTCACTTGTGACAAAGTTTTAATTTAACTTTTTACTAGTTATACAGAACCTGTTGCAAAAGAGTTGAGTTTCCCTCCTTTGCCTTTTCTCCTGCTACCTACCCTGGAGGTACTCAACCAGAAAGAATTTAAACATGAAATGAGTTGTAATCCTGTACCTGCCACAGTGTGAAACACACCACGGGGCTAATCCCTAGACCAGGAAGTGCCTGGCTATTGAAGGGGATTTGCTCTGTGAGATTTAGTACAGAAAGTTGGGGGAGAGGTCTACTCAAAGAAGAAAGTAAAAGCTGACACGTCACTTAAGCATAAAAGAGGACGGGGGTCAGGAATGAAATAATGAGACTAGAAGTACAAAGTCATAACTGGGAATCATGTGCGCTTGAGACAGGGGTACAAGTTTTCTGACGTTCATTGAGAATGTTTTCTTTGATATGAGGATGCTGATATGACGACGAGCCTTGGCCTTTCACCCTTCACCTCCCTCTCCTTTGCCCTATCTAAAGTTCCTTCATTCCTCCCATACCCCCCCCCCCAACACACACACGGATAGCAGTGACAAAGATGAAGAGCTTTATTGCAAACTGCTGGTAGCTTATATAGAAAGTGAAAGTCAGTTATCTTAGACCAGGGAGCTCCCGGGGCCAATCATAGTAAAGGTCAGGTCATTATCTTATGCACGCACCTCCGCCCTGCATAAGATTTATGGAGATCACGAACTGTTCAAGTGCACGGAAGATGGGAGGACCAAATCGTGAATTTTCAAAACAACTTGTTATCCGCCCACTGGCAACTTGCCCGCTGCCATATTGCATTAGGGGCTTCTTATCTGAAAGGCCCGGGGAGTTCTCAGGGAGACTCCCAACAAAGGGAGAGGTCACAGGGTAGCAGGGGTAGGAAAGATGGGGAAATGAGTTAGACATCATTACCCTAAGTGCATGTATGAAGACACGAATGGTGTGAATATGCTTTATATACAGCCAGAGATATGAAAAATCGTGCTCTATATGTGTAATATGAATTGTAATGCATTCTGCTGTCATATATAACAAAGTAGAATAAAAAATAAATTAAAAAAAAGATCAGAATAAATTCAAGTAGCCCAAAACAGTCAAGAACAAGCATGGAGACAGGCCCCAGGGCTGCCTCTTTTTCTGAGTTGAGTCTGGAAACTGATTAGTGATCTTGAGCCCTAATGTTCACCCTCCAAAACTTGTACCTTGCCTAAACTGCTTTAAGAGTTGAGAATATCCAAAATTATACAGCTGGGGGGGAAAACTATATATTATCTAATATATCTATTCTCAAGCATTTTTGATCTCAGGGCTCCTCAATACTCTGAAAGAATTAAAACCCCTGAGGAGTTTTTGTATATATGGGCTTCTATGTATCAATATTTACCATATTAGAAATTAAAACTGATAATTTAAAATTTGTATTTATTTTATTTAAAGATAACAATAATAAACACATTACACATTAACATAATTAACATGCTTTTTATAAAAAATAACTATATTTTCCAAAACCAAAAAATTAAAATATTGGTATTATTATTTTTGAAAATCTCTTTTAACATTGGCTTAATAGAAGACAGCTGGGTTCTTTTTCTGCTTCTACATTCAAGGTGTTTGATATCATATTTCATGAATTGCTCAAGAATAAGGGACACAGTGAATCTCACTATTGTGTACATCCACTGTTGGGAAAAGTATAAACGGCAGCCATACCCCAGAGAAAAAACCCCAACATGGCGCCTAAGCACCTCTTCTTCCTACCTTCTTCTTTTCTGCAGTGGCGCGAAAAGTTCCCGCCTGTGTGAACTCTCCCGAGGGCGCCAATTTCAAATCTCGCTGGCGGGGAACCTTAGCCCCAATGAGAACTAATTCCTGGGCTCCGGAGCTGATATCTGAAAGAACTTGCCAATAAACGGGTTGCCTGCCGTTTATCTAAACCCTACCCCTTAGTTCTATATAAGCACACTGCTTTTTGCAATAAAATTGGAATTCTCCCGGCGAAGTGTCTTTGCGTGGGGAATTCTTTCATCCACAAGACTGGGGCACTAATTAGAATAAGATGTATTCCATGCGTGTGTAATTTTATCAAAATAGAATCTACTGTCATGTATAAGTAAAAACAACCAATTTTTTTTTTTTTAAAAAAAGAGTAGGGAAGATAAAACAAATACAGAGAGCTGAAGACAAAACAGAATTGTCAAGAATGATAGAAATGGGGGCGTCACATTCATGCATTTATTCAACAAACTTTCCAGTTGGCTCCTACTGCCAGGAGCAACCTGGCAGTTGAAGGGGGCCCCAGGCTCTGCTTCCCCAGGACACACCCGCAGGACTCAACCCCAAGCCAGGGGGCCTTGGCTTTGTCTGCAGAAGCAGCTGCAGGAGCTGGCCTGCTGAGGCCCACTTCCTCCTCGCCTGCTAACTAAACCGTGCTCAAGTTCATCAATCCTCACGGAGGGCGGATTACACTGCACGCCTGTCTGATTACAAATATGAGAAGGAAGTTCACCGAGTAAAAAGAAAACACCCCCGGGGCTCAGAGCTAGACTCCCCCTCCTGCCCCACCACCCGCAGCTCTGCCTGGCTCGGGGAGGCGGTGGGTGGAGGAGGATGTGGCAAGGAAGGCTGATCTCTGAGGAAGAAAACAACGTTCCTGCGTGGTGGAAACGTGAGAAAACAGGACAAAAAGGTGTACAGGAGCGAGCTTCCAGTTGGAACAGACGGGAGGCCGTGCTCTGCGGTCGTAAAGGAAGCTGCCCGCATCTCCGCAGTAGAGATGCCTCAAAGAGCCTTTTAAATGAATACCATAAAGGGGCCACACGGCATTGCCTTGATTGCCACTGGAGGGCTGTGAAACCAAATACTTTAAGAAGGAGTAATCTAATTTAATTGTTTTTAGGTATTGCACCTTATATTTTGCTCTGATTTCTTAAAGAATTTAGAATTTCAGTCTTTGCCCTTAGATCTTCTCCCCTTGGCTTGGACACTAACTGAGAGCCTACTAGATGCTAGACCTTATGTTGGATGCTGGGGATACAAAAGGAACTACAGGACAGACATGAAATGCATGTGCATAACTAACTTTGTATAACAAGAGAATGGCTATTTACATGGTGGGGTTAGGTGTGGAGTAGGGAGGAGACCACTAATCATCAGGATAAGGGAAGGCTGCACAGAAAAAAGGTTTAGAAGGCTGAATGGAGTTTGTCAGGTGGAATGGGAGCGTGGCAGGATGAATGTTCTAGAGGAAACAGCAGGTAGAGAGGCATGGATTGTGAAAGGATGGGCTTCTGTTATTAACATGACATATAGAATTATCCTTCTTGACGCTAAGCTTCTGTTGAATAAAAGGAAACACTGACACCAACATAGCAATTAGTATCCAGTTATAGGGCTGTGAAATACTTCAAGGGCAGATGACACCCTCACACCCAAAAGGTAAATGTTCCCAGAACTCAGGGAGCTCTGTTCTTGGGAAGGGAACTCAGAGCAGGTGATTCGCATGTTGATTCTAGTTTTGGCTTCAAGGAGCCTCATTTTTGTCACTTCCAAGCTGTGCCCCTGGCTACAATTAGGTTTCCACACAACTGGATCAACAGGAGCCAGGGGAGAGTTTTAAAAGCACAACAAAGGAAAATGAGATCAACCCAATGTAGTCCAGATAAAAAGAAGAAAAAAGTCTGATAGCTAGGAACAGTGGCTCAAGCCTATAATCCCAGTGGCTCAGGAAGCTGAGGCCAGAGTTCAAAGTTCAGAGTTCAGAGTTCAAAGCCAGCCTCAGCAACATGGCAAGACCTTGATCAACTCAGTGAAACCCTTGTCTCTAAATAAAATATAAAAAAACGGGCTGGGACATGGTTTGGTGGCTAAGCACCCAGGGTTCAATTCCTTGACAGCAAAACAAAAACAAACACCTGATAGAATTGTGGCAAAATACTCAGTTTTAATTTGCTTTGGATATTTCTGGTTATATTTGGTACTCATGATATCATTTATGTATTTTATGAGAATTACTGAATAGTAAAATAATTTTTTAAATTGAAAAAAATAATAATAATAATTCATGGACTCCCAGTGGGCAACAGGCTAAATGGTTATAAGGAAGAGAACAACAAACATTTGACCTCAAAATAATTCCTTGGTCTTTTGTATTCTGACATAAATCTAGACTTTAATGAAATATTATTTTTAAATAAATGGCCCATTGCCTGCATAATAGTATTTTGATATTAAATGATTTGATGTGATTATTAAACATGTTTCTACAAAAATCATCTCACAGCATACTGCTGGAACCTAGCAGCTAGAGTGACCTGTGCTTCATACATTTAGGTCATTGCCTTCCTTAAAAGTTGCATTCTCTGCTCAGCAAGAGCTAATGTTAAAATGCCCTCATATCATACTCCAGGATTTCCATAGCTGGGCTCCACTCTACCTTCCACCCATAGACTTTTTTTAATGTTTGATCTGCAGGAAACTCTCATCCTGGTCAAAACTAGTTTGCTCAGTGTCCCCAAAACAGTCCATGTCGTGTGATCTTTGACAAGGATGATAGCCTCATCTTCCCACCTGCACACTGACTAAGCTAGTAGATACACCTTTGCTCCCAGTAGGCAGACCCCCCAGTACAAATTTTCTTTTTTATATTAATGCAAATAATTTCTTTCAGAAATACAAGTTTCTTCACATTATTTAGGAAATATCAGTAGTTAAAATGGTCTAGTAGTGTTTACTGAAGATAATAGTAAGGATATTTAGACTGAGTCATATCCACTTATTTACACTGTACCCTACAAAAGGTATTATGGGATTTAGATTATCTTTAAACTGATCTATACAATATAATAAAATGTAAAAGCAAGTGCCCAGTGTTTAAGAAGTGACTGTTGTACTGGAGGTATAAAAGTGCTTTAATCTGTGATGAGAGTTTATTTTATGTGGGAGCTTCATGTAGTTTATTGAACTGGATTTTCCGTGGGTAGATCATTTTGATTTCATTGTTTAAATATAGGAAATTTGCACCTGTTGTGCACAAAGCAGTGAGTTCCTTAAACAAAGGCTCATTCACTCATTCCTTTCACAGGCTTTCACTGAACAATCCCTATGTGGCAGGCACTAGGTTGGGTGCTGGATATATGCAGATAAAAGGTGGCTCTTTCCCAAATTAGTTGGGGAGACAAGGCTAAGATTTGTCTACCTTGCCCTTTAGTGTTCCATGTTTAGAGTCATGGCCGAGGGATTATGTCAGTCATCTGATGCTACAATAATCCTGAATAACAACCAGCCACATAATTTCAGTGATACACAACAATAGCTGTCAATTTCTCATGCATTGGGGTGGTCACCCATAGGGTTCTGCTGATTTGGGTGGGTTCGTTCAAGTATTCAGGGCTAAACTGCTCTTGGCAGAGTTTGGATGGCCTTGGCTAGGACAAACATGGCGATCTGGGTCTGTTTCATGTGCATCTCATCAAGCAGGCACTTTATCATTGTTGTTACTTTACACTCAAGAGCAAGAGCACACCCAACTGCACAGTGATTTTTAAGCCTCTGTTTAAAAATATCCCAACGATTAAAATAAGTTGCACTGCCAAGACTACAGACAGAGTTACACAGCACAGGAAATAGAGAACAGAAGAATCAGAGTCATCCCTGCAACTTAAAACACACAAACCAGGGGCACCTAACTCAGCCTAGGGAGATAATGAATGGTCTCCCAGAAAAGGTGATACTAACTTGGGTTGAATCTTGAAAGAAAAGACAGAAGTTAGGTTGGCCATAAAGAAGGGAAGCTGTTTTAAACAGAGCAAACACACAAGAGCTAAGAACTTTGGAGGCTTAAGTGCATGCACCTCTTTGCTTATACCATGCATATCCTCTCCACCTATTAACTGTTCCCCTACTTCCTCTCTGAAACATGGATGTTAGTCCTAGATGTTCTGCAGCATTTTTATGGCCGTGACACAATAAATGAGGTTGAAAAGTCTACCGAAAGATCACACCCAAGGGCATCATTGAGCTGCCATATCAGCCCAAATTGTGACTGTACAACGTCGTGTCAGATAGGTCAGCACTCAGGAACTCCTGTGAAGTCTCCCGGAGTCTACCTTGCCCTTTAGTGTTCCACGCTGCTCCGTCACTTCCCTTCCTGCCTTCGACCAGACTCCCATTCCCCCAGGCAAGCTGACTCAAAACACTCTGCACCATTACAGTGGTGACACTGTTCATATTCAGTGTGCGGGGTCTCCATTTCTAGAGTTTCAACAACACTCCTTCCCTGGCCTTCGCATCACCAGTGATGAGAACAAAGAGTAAAGAGCCAGCTCTCTGGATGCTCTCCCCAACACTCAGCTGGGCCACTTCTGCCTGAGGTGAGACCATTATTTCTCTTATCATTATTCTCTTTCTCCTGATTTATGCTGGAAATTCAAAAAGACCAGGATCCCATGTTGCTCCATGTCCCATCCCAAATGGCTCTGTATAGCCCATCTTTTGACCTCATTTTCCACTCTCTCCATCTCCTAAAATCTTCATGAGTTCATTGCTGGGAACAACAAAATCCCTCTTAGAGTCTGTACTTTTCCTTCTCCTTGTTTCTCTAACAGAAATTGGGTCTTATTTGAGGTCACTCCTTCCCCGGAAGCCCTCTCTAGGGACAGCTATTCTCTGTTCCCGCAGTGGAACAGAGTCCACTTGCTCTCCTCATTGAGGCTTCCAGATCATTCTGCCTCTTCCTTTCCTACAGTTTCCCACATTTGACACAACTTTATATCACTGTGACCAAAATATCCAACAAGACCAACTTAGATGAAGAAAAGTTGATTTTGGTCTCATGGTTTTAGAGGTTTAGTCCAGGGTTGGCCATCCCCATTGCTCTGGGCCCAAGGTAAGGCCGACCATCATGGCAGAAGGGTGTGATGGAAGAGCACTGCTTTTCTCATGGCAGCCAGGAAGCAGAGAGGGAGGGAAGGGGCCACGAGAAGACGAACCCTTCCAGGGCAAGCCCCCAGGACTGTAATCCTTTCAAATTATTGATCCATCAACTAGATTAACCCCCTGATTAGGTTCTGATTCTCATAATTTAATCATTGCAACTCTGAACATTCCTACATTAACATGAGCTTTTAGGGGACATCTCATAGCCAAATCACAACAGAAGTTAGCCAGGCTAAACGACCCTCATAGCAGTCATATGGTTATGTGCCAACACTGCTCCTAGGATGCTGCTACATAATCTCAATGCTCTTATATATGATCCTTCCAAAACTGTCATGCCTGAAATCCTGATCCCTTGGCTTCCAAAAAGCTTGTCCTCCACATTAGCTCAGCTATGCCATTTGTGCCCTTGTTTCTCCTCTAATCCAGCTTAGATTCCATGGTTATTATAATCACACCTTTTAATGTTCCCCTGGTTTCACCTGCTCTATTATCAGTTCCAGGATCCTGATTCCACATAAGGCAACCATTATCCAGCAATGTTCAGCAATGTCAAGCTCCTGATCCACCAAAGACATAAAGGATGCCTGATCTCTACCAGGAACTCCCTATTTTCCTATCCTCTATGCCCTATTAAGAGGCCTCAAAAAACAACAACCAACAAGAAACTTAAAAAACTACATTTTTCCTTTTCCCTGATTCTGACCTCCCCTAATCTAGCTTGTTCTACCATTATTGAAACAAATATTTCTAACACAGCGATAAAGACCATCCTATTGCCATGGGGCACCTACACAGGTGTCCACCCCCAGGATGCAACTCAAAGAAGCAAGTTCTATTTAAAACAACTGTCAATTTGATAAAAAGATTTATAGCACCCAAGATTTTCTTCCTGGTTTGCAGACATTTCTTCAGAAGGTGCTGGATCACTATGATGCTAAGGTCAAACATGTAGAAGTTTAGCCAAAACACAAAGGTCTAGTCCCCCTAAATCCATTCTCTAAATCCAGCCACTTAGCCAATACACAGTCCCTGCCAGACACCAGACTTTGGTAAGTAATGTAGGGTTGGTGACAAAGATAGAGAGTTTCATATCACTCAAAAGTTTCAAGTCTTCACATCCACATTGTAGGCTGATGTACACAGTAAAATGAGGAATG